>NW_026442050.1:887500-1487500 GCF_026898425.1 Galleria mellonella
GTTTGCGGCAAACCCCTAAACTCTCCAGCCATCTGTTCCGGTTCCCAATAAAAGACGGCAGCAGAAACATAGAATTTTATCACGGCCGTGTCCATCATAAAGCATCCCTCGCGGGTACGAGGGGGGGATGGGAACAGAGGGGCACATAAAAGTTTACAGGCATTCGGCTAATAAATCGTGTCAAATAAATAAGTGTTGAGTCGGTTGGCGGCATATTGATTCGTCATGTGCCGCCTTAGAGCCGGCGCGGGGGACGGGGGCTGGGTGGCCATAAAGGTGCGTAATGGCCGCCGTCGGAAGACAGCGCAGTGGCGCGCATCGATTAGCGCTCGCCGCCGCCGCGCCGCGTCCGCGTCAGCCGCCGACGCAACGCGCCTCACTGACACTCCGCTCATCTGTCGCCACCACCACCACCACCACGGGCCAAAGGCTAAACATTTTTTTTATTTAAATTTCGAATAACTCTTGTTTAGAAGATGCAAGAAAACAGCCAGCATTTCGTTATCGAAATTCCATTTTTCATTTAAGAAACAATAGTGAACGCCACATGTAGTTTTAGAAAATCGGTAACAGATGGCGCTATATGTATCAATATCTGTTGTCAGCGAGATTTGCCGAGTCCAAAATGGGCCTTTGTTATCTATTTATCTATTGCTAAGAATCTTAGAAATTATAATAAAGACTCTATTAATTATAATAAATATACAAAGATAGGTTTGGTGTAGGAAATAGGTGTGAACGGCTTTTTTTATGGATGACTACGAATGCTAATCCCCCTGCGTTACCAGGGAGGGGATCAAAGCACGTCTATTAGCCCTATCTATGCTATTTAAGAGCTGCGCTCTTGTCGGTGGAGCTCTTGCCACTCACTACGATTTTCAGCGAGTCTCTTCACCTCTTGATACGACACGACACCAACTCCTTCCTTGATCTGCCTGATGTAACTATGTCTCGGTCTCCCTCTTCCCCTCCTTCCTTCTATCTTACCTTCTATTATAATGTTCATTAGTTCGTCGTGTCGTATCCTATTAGTCCATCAAGATAATTTCCACAAGTCTTGTTCCAAGTTGTTCCAAGATGATTTTCAGCGGGAACCGCGTGGAAGTCGACCTGATAGGGTATATTGCTAGCAATGGGGCTGTTGGATACTCATTAATAATATTCCCTTTTCCCCCGATACAAAGTAGTAACCACGGTAACCTCTGTCCCATCTGTGTTTCTGCAAAGCAGAGGTGGTTGCATGGCGTGAAGAGTGGGAGGGTAGTGCAATCAAGAGTATAAACAGTTTTATTTCTTAGGAATCGAAATAAAGTGTTTCATACATGATCACATATCATTCAGGGATGTTTTTTTTTAATGGGTGATAATGGTATGGTAACCTCGACGGCGGGGCACCAGTAAGGGTTGATAGGTGAGGATAAAAGCAGGTCAGTTAGCCCATCTTGATGAATTCAATTAGAATTAACCACGATGGTTTCTAGGAGGAACCACATGGAAATCGACCTGACAGAATATATTGCTAGTGATGGGGCTATTTGACCCCATTACTAAAAATCCCTTTCCCCCATTCAGGGGTGTTCATAGTAATATTCCTGTCTATAGGTGACTAAAACTATTCATCCATCAAATGAACTATCAGCCTATTGGCCATTTTAGGTTGATTAAAACATACTTATCAATTTCGAAAAGAAGCAGGGTTTCAATTCTGCTGCATTGTTTTTATGTTTGTTACCTCATAACTCTATCAGTTGTAAACCGATTTGGAGTATTCTTTTTTTATCTGAAAGGTTATGCTTACAGAATGGTCGTATAGAAGTTTTATCAAAATCGGTTCAGTTTTTTTTTTAAACCACTGAGGTGGCAATCAAACATACGGTCCACCTTTTGAAGAACCCCATGCTGTAGTCTCTCGGGAAAACCTCGGCAGGGAGCTCATTCCATAACCTGAGTGTTCGTGGGAGAATACATCTCTGAAACCGCGTTGTACGCGACCATTTGAAACGACTAATTTTACCACAATTGAACTTTGTATTTTTTTTTTATGAAATTTTTATTTCATAAAAAAAATACATTCATAAGACATCTGTCATTGTTTACTTGTTAATAAAATCAACTGTACTGTAGAGTAATAATTTTATTTAAACCGTGTTCTGTAACAACTCGATACGATATACGATTGCGTAATCGATGCAAGGAATCGATACGTTCAATCGATTAAAGTTAATTACTCGCATCAAGCATCCCGTGTCCCGCGCACGATACGGCATTGAACCGGCGACCGGCCGGCCGGGCGCGGACTTATTACTGGTGCATTGGGACGTTGATTAAAATCTCTCACTGCATTCACACAAAGCCTTACTTTGATATATGTATAAATCTTATGAAACGTCTGCCGCGATCCGACGGCCATAGTTGCTGTCGTCAAACGAAAATAACCTCTAACCGAATGACTTTTGAGCGTTGATCGGCCTATCAAAACGTGTAGACCTGCCTACCACCTGTCAAGTGATATATTGGCCTTAAATAACATATCTTATTTATGTTGAATCGGAAACAAAATGGTTAAAAAGATTTTTATTATAAATAATCGAGGGGAGCCGAGTGGGTGGATAACTAAATTTGTACTCGTCCTTGTAATACAACTTATTGTCCGTCTGTACGTATATGCGCTAGGCAGCTGCAGATAAATTGAGCGAGATAGTGTTTCTTTCTCTGTTTAATAGGCCGATTGTGTAGGCGAACTGTTTTCGCCATAGACGTCTAAATATAAGAAACGGATAGTGCTTGAATGCTACGCGTTTTGCCGCCGGACCGGACGTCTCACTGCTCGCCTGACACATGACATGTGTCAAACTGACTCAATCACTCAATCTAGATTTTTATTTGTACCTAAAAATAAGAAATAAAATTGTCAATTCATAGCAGGCTAGTGTATAGAAAATGTTATACGGCCGTATAACCCTACCAAATTCAAATACAAGCTGCTTGCATACTTTCTACATAAACTGTGTTGAATATATAATCCAGTAATGTAAAATTTGTTATTGACAAATAATTGACGTATCAAACATTTTCTATACACTAGCTTGCTATGAATTGAGAAAAATAGCAACTAATGGTGTATCTTTCGTCCTCTTTTTATTAATTATATCTGCATAAGAAGAAAGGAGGCAACCATATGATTTACAGTTTTTATTTTATCATTCCTTCTATGTAATTCCTTGTTCTTAGGTATCGACATAATCGAAAACTTACCTTTGATGTTAGATACAATATATTTATATTACATATTATACTTAATTTTATAGCTCGCAAAATATTTATTAATAGAATTTATTTAATATATACATATTTTTACTATAAATGAATATTTAACCTGTTTCTTAATATCGTAAAGAGGAAGAAGTGAGAACTTTGGTGAAGTGAATGTATGACCTCTATATTTAATTGTTGTGTTAAGTTTTAAATTATTCATCATCGATGAATCAAAAATATTAAAGGTTTAAAATTAAATGTATGTACATTTAATTTTAGTAGATTTAAATTGAGTTTAACATAAATATCAATAATAAATTAATAACACTATTGCGTCAATCACTGGTTGAACACAAAAAAAAATTGTCATTTAAATATTGAACCGTTTTTAAGTTTATTCAAAAATAGAATATTAAAAAAGTATATTATTTTAAATTTACGTATAGAATGTGACTGCATAGAATTTTAAATTGTGCTTCAACTATTGTCTATGATGCGTTATTAGCGATCTGAGTATTCAGATGTCTATGGTTTACGCTATCTCCCTAGGTGCATGCGAACAAACCGCTCAACTATAAACCAATGGATTTATGATATAGTATCGCGTATTTTAGACGTTTGTGGTCTCGAAGAAGTCGTTAATGGAAACCATTGCGGTACCAGTCCGAGATGGCCACTTCTCGGAAATGCCAGCAATTAAAGTGTAGGCCGAATTAAAGTTGAAGATAAGAATGCAATATTTTAATACGTTACTTAATTACTGAGTAATAACGTATGTATGTATGTATGTATGTTTATTTACGATAAATGTGAACGTATTAAGATAGCGGCGAACATATTTGCACTTTCTTACGAACGCATCAACTGATGTTAAAATTGTCCTGTACGAACTTGAATATTAAAATTCACTCAAGCCCAACAAATTACGTTATTTAATGAAGAAATTATTTTTATCAGTTTAAAGATAAATTACTAATTTATAATCGAAAGCTGTCTGCAAGGTTCAATGATTTGTGTAATTTTTTTTTAAATATTATCTCTTCCTTGATTGCATAGAGACAATAACGAAACTGAAATGCATACATTAATTACATACCCAAAAACGTTGAATAATACTTATTATGTATGTAAACATACATGGGAAATTTAAATGAATTAACTTAATTTAATAATTAATTATAATTATAATTGCCAGAGGGAGACTATGTACAAAAGTACTTTGCTTGGGCACCTCTGTCCCATTCGTGTTTCTACCGTGAAACAGTTATGTTTGCATGGCTGTATTTGAAGGGTGGGATATGGCAGTGAATTTACAAAGTACAGAGGAATAACACCCAAGTCAATCATGGGCGAAACAGTATACTCTGTTATGTCCATGGTACTGCTCATGTCTATAGGCGACGGTTATCACTTTCCATCAGGTGGGCCGTCAGCTTGTTTGCCATTCTAAGTTGTGTAAAATATTAAAAAAATTCAATAGAAAAAAAAACAAAATTGTTTTTTAAACAGCATTTATGTCTTAATTAATTAACAATTAACATGTAACTTAAGAGACGAGAGATAGACAGCAGCATCCCTTTTAAAACATTGACAAAGTTAACTGCAGTTGCCAAGTCGCCTGCCGAGCGAGGTAACAACTAGTAACCCCCTCCCCCTCCTCCCTATTACTACTGTAATAATAACAATAATAAATTCCCTTATCCAGTTATATACAAATATGTCAAAATTTATAGTATTTAGAAATATTTTTGATAATGCTTTAATAAGTCCATACTGACATGTTTAGAGTAGACGACGTAGTGACAAAAAGAGAACAGGGGGTGTTTCGTTTGTTTGGCCATTTGGAGAGAATGGATGAAAGAAGGATTACGAGAGAGATTTATCGAACACGAACGAGTGGAAATGTCGATAAGGAACCGCTCTAGACGGACGTGCGTCGACCAAATAGGCGACGTGCTGAAGAAGGGCCAAATTAAAAGTACCCGTAACCGGCGAGAGTGTATGTAAAGATTGATCAATGTAGAAGTGTTAGGGGTCTGTTCGAATCGAAGCGTTTGGCGTTCCATTGTTTCTGTCTACCCTAATGGGAGATAGGCGTCATAGATATGTCCGTAATGTTTATATCCAATACATGAATTTATTTTCAAATAAATAGGTGGGTACGAAAAAAAGAATTGATTCCCCCATATTGGTTAACACTTGTGTGTGTTTAAAACAAAACGAATTTATATCAAAAACACATACACGCCGATATATTACGGGAACCTTTTCGGACACAAACCGCGCAACCATTAAAACCGTTCATAATTCAAACAGAGATCGAGTTTTCAGCTCCCGAGTCTATGACACACTCGCTAAATCTCTCGGAAGGCGGTCTGCGAGAACATAAATTTTTATTTCGTAAATAAAAATAATAAAAATAAATAAAAGCCATTCCGTGTGCGACCGGAAACATTTGTCCCGCCGCGTCACGGATAATCCGGGGGGGACTCTTGATTTATTATTAATTAGCTTTATATGTATATTATTATATATATATCTACTGTATATTTGTCGCGACAGATTTGAGTATAACGTCTATTGTATTGCCGCGTGGTCCCGGCATAGGACAGGCCACCGCTTCCTTTTCCGTGAATGTTTTAAGAGCCGACTGAGAGCTAGTTCTCTCAGTCATTGAGGCTTGGCCAGCAGTATTTTTCTAAAAACATCTCTAAATCCCTAACTGCGATTACCACCCTGTCTGCTGTGACAACTACTGGCAAAACTTCCCTTATGGGGAAGGCTTATGTCCAGCGGTGGACAGTTAATGGCTGAAATAAAAAAAAAAACTATTGGATAACTAATAATTATGTCAGTAGATGCAGGTGGCTCAGGACCGTTCCTTATGGCAGTCTATGGGGGGAACTATGTCCAGCAGTGGACGGATAATGGCTGAGATGTAATTATACGTAATTTCTATAAATTTAATTATATACATACTATATTATGTAAACATATAATCTAAGCAGACTGTAAAAATCGGTCTAGAATTTTTTTTAAATAAATCCTACAGAGAAGTTGTGTTTAAAATTATGCGCTTGTCTTAAACGGTTGTGACTTTGTCACGACTCATTTTAGGAGCGAAGAAATAGAATAATTAGTAAGAAGGAAAAAATATTTATTAGACTTCAAACAGAAATATAAACAATTATAAATTTAGCGAAAAAGAAAATGCAAAAATAAATTTATAATTAAATGTATATTGCACTAAAATGGTCGCCACTCAGCTAAGTGTCTATGCATTCATACGTAATGCCTAAACGCTAATTTCTGTGAAACCATCTCTGTTAACCATTTGGAGTGGTAGATGGCGCTACCGACTATATTACTATCAAGTATATATAAAGTCATATTTTTTTTTGTTAATAATTAATAGTAATAATTATGCAATAATTTTGTGTTGCTGAAGCTGATATGGTGATGATTATCCACAATACAAGTAATCTAAGGTTGTTTAGAAACGATTCTGTCAGCAATAAGACCGCCTTACTGTACTTATACAACTGTATCGTTACATTTATTAATTGTATTGCTTATTCCCTATATTGTATAATGCAAATAAAGTATACTCATTCATTCATTATGTATATATGTATGTGTGTGTATATATAATAGTATATAAGTATATATAATCAGTAGGGATACATATTTACATTATTACATGTATCATATCTGTACACTTTAGAAATAATAGAATTTCATCGTGCCTCCGATCAAACAGTTTATAATTACTCCTCTCCATCCAAAGGTTGCCTGGAAGAGATCGCTCTTAGCGATAAGGTCGCCTATTGTTTTCTCATTGTGATTATTTCTTGTAATTGTTTATATTTATAATAAGTTTACTACTGTAATCATTTTGGAGGAAACAATAAAGAGTATCTATCTATTATTCATTCATATAAGCTCTGCTTAGTCTGGAGATAGATGGCACTGCATTATATAATATTGCCAGTGGTATTCCATCCTTACCAGCTGTTAATTGACAACTGCTGATCATAGGCCTCCTTCTATTATGGAGTTTTGCCATTACCACGCTCTAAAAGCTAATTAGCAAACGCAGTTAAGCTTGGTGACGTTTTTTTTTAATGAATGATAATGGAATGGTAACCCCGCCTGCGCTAACGGTATACATTGGCGAGGCACCAGTGAGAGATGATAGGTGAGGGTGAAGCAGGTCAATTAGCCCATCGTGACGATTCTAACAGTAAATCGATCACGATAGTTTCTAAGAGGAACCACGAGGAAGTCGACCTGACAGGGTATATTGCTATCAATGGGGCTACTAATATATTCTTTATTGCACTTGTAAGTTACATATAAAATAATGTATTTATAAATGTTGTGAGCAAGGGTGGACTTATCTCTGACAGAGATCTCTTCCAGTCAACCCAGTACAGTAAGAAAGCATTTCGTTAGCGGGCAGCTGAAGTGCTACAACTATTAACACATAAACAAATATACAGTTAAATAATATTATAATATACATATATATTACATAAATACGTACACTATAAATACATACAATACCTACCTACTTATATAATAAATGTTAAAATAAATGAATATACTACTTACATTAGAAACTTAGTTTAATGATTTTAAGATCTGACAGTTCAATTAGAAAAATAAAGATAAAAAAATTACTCAAGGGAAAGAAAATGTGACTTTAACCTTTTCTTGAAAGAGGTAATAGAGTGACTCTCTTGTATGTAAGAAGGGAGTGTGTTCCATAACTGGACAGCTCGATACGCATCCCTCTCTCTTTTCCCAGTTCCCTTAGTTACCTATTATGACATCCACGGGAAAAGAAGGGATAGCCCATTCTATGCGAGGACACGGGAAAGGAATGGATAGCCCATTCTATACCGAGACCACACTGCAACAGTGTATTTATTTATTTATTATTTAAATTACAATAAACAACTTCGATTCCTTTCAATAGTACCTACCACTGCACGGAATGTTTTGTGTGATATCACGACTATGATGAATGCAACGATCGTGTTGCAGGCAGTTTTTTCAAATGCAAAAATAACGGCCGTTTTGTTTTTGTTGCGCCGCTCAATAGATGTTGCATCTATTATGCAATTGCTCGTAAATCTGTCACGTCGGACAGCGGTAATCTGTCCTTTATGACGAGTTATGCATTACACTCATTGTTTGCCATACATAAATTTTACCACTCTTTCTTTCTTTTAGAGTGCCTACTGTCGCCAAATTGGTTGACTATTGTAAGGAATCTGTGAAATGTTCGATGCAACGGTTACATTTGACGAATTCTGTGGTTTGTTTTGCGTAAGAGTGTCGATTCTCGGTCGGTGTTTAGAAGCGGGATCTTCTAAAATGGTTTGGATTTCTCGTGTTGCCCGAGTGAGAACATTTTTTAGTGAATTTTGTGCGACTTTTTTATGTAATTTAGTAAGCAAATAAGCTGATGGCAGTTCTGATTTTGACCAAATGCACCCTCTAAACATTTGCGGTGAACTTTAGAATTGCGCTTTCAAATTCGAGACCCCAGAAAAGCCATTGTTCGCAAAATATAGAAGGGAGCATTTCATAAAATGCTTTCTGGTGACATCAACATTACTGAATAGTCGAAACTAAAAAAGTTTACTGTAATTGAACAGAAATACTTCTCGGTTTCTCTCTCTCTCGGCTACTTCTTTTCATCCTCATCAATAGACCAGTTCACAAGAAAGTAAAATTCAACTAAAACCCAAATGACTTAGTACGTAAGCCATTTGGACAGTTTCGTATTAAAATCTTCCACTAATGAAGACTCGTGCCCTATTGGGTTGTTATGGTAAATGAGTCCAAGTCTGGGTGTTTTGGTTTCCGCAATAGGTACAAACTCAGCTTTTGCTGGACTGATGTGCGTTCAGCGTTGTTTCTCAATTTGCCCCTACCTAAGTGTTCCTTAAATACAGCCTTTCCCAAAGTGGCCGATAACACCCCCTTGTGGGTGCTGCAGGCCTAAAGGGGGGCGGTAAAAGACCCAGAAAAAAATGGGGGCGTTGTGTAGAGGTTTGGGGGGTGATTTGTAATTTGAAGTAATAGTGTTGTTGAAAAAATAGGGGCGCTAAAAAATAATTGATTCTCAAAGTGGGCAGTAGACAAAATATGTTTGGGAATCCCCCTGCTTTATTATAAGAAACTAGTGCAGTGCAGTCAGAAATTAATGGATCATTATGATGATATCATCATGAATTCATGACACTTTCATTACTTCGTACATAAATGAACTGTATTGATTGTATTAAATGATTAATAACTAATCGTAAATTATGTTTATTGTATTTATATGCACAATTTCACCGAACATAACTGGCGCATGTGTACGATCAACAGAAAACTCAGGTGTGCGTGCAATAAATAAAATTAATTCAATCGTGCGGGATTTAAAAGAATTTCGAAAATGGAACGTTTTAATTTTCGTGAGACGGGGACCGGGGGGGCGCGGGGCGCGGTGCGCGGGGCGGGCGGGTGGTGCGTACGAGTAACAGCCACGCACGCCATAAATCTGTCAAGAGTCGGCCCCCAGCGACGCCTTGGAGCGTCCGCAAGGCACCGATGTTTTTTGTTAAATTCCGTTTTACAATTATTGTGTTGATTAATTTTAAATAGTGCTTTGTATTGAGGTATAGATGTGATTATGTTCATAAAATAATAAAACAAGAAAAAAATACGCACAAGATGCATGTTAGTATGAATAAATACTAACTGCCCGGCACATTTTCTGTGAAATAAATATTTTTTTCTGGATGGGGACACCCTAATCACCTAGCGATATGAAATATACTTTATGACCTATTCTCATACCTACTAAATACACATAAAAGACTTCATAAAAATCGGTCGTGGGTTTTGGAGTTTGACCAACAACACCGTGACACGTGACTTTTATATATTAATTATGACCTAAATGAATGAGTCTATTCAATTAATTTTTTAGGTACAATATTTAGAAGAAATAAGAATTTTAGGTACAATAATATGAATTTGTTTAAGAATCTATAAAACATGTCTTACATAGAGATAAAAAAATTAAATCCATAAGAAAGATATTTTGTTTAAATGATTTAAAATTGATCATAGAATTTTATCTTGAAATCTTTGCGGGGATTTTTCTAAGGCTTTTGAAAAGTCATAATGAAAGGGGAAGTATAACTTATTGATGATTTCTAGCGAATTTATGTAAGTTTAAAGTTTATTTAAGAATGAATTTGAGTTTGATAAATTTAAATTTAATATTGGTAACATGTACTAAAAAATGGTATATAAAAAGAGATGTTTGTTTTTAGTTTCTCGACTACTATAGTTTTTTTTTTGATAGGTGAAAATGGTATGGTACCCCCGCCTGCGCTAACGGGATACGCTGGCGGAGCATCAGTGAAGGGTGATAGATGAGAATGAAAACAGGCCAGTTAGCCCTTCATGATGAATTCATCAGGAATTAACCATGATAGTTTCCAGGGAGAACCGCGAGGAGGGAGACCTAATTGGGTATATTGCTAGCAATGGGATTCTCAGTCTCCATTACTAACAATCCCTTTCCCCCCGACTACTATAGTTAAAAGATTTGGGGTCAAATTGATTGAAATTTCACCATATTGCTTTTTATGGTATAAAATATATAGTGTATATTTTTACTTGCTGATTTGAGAAAACCACTAAAAGATCAAATTCAGATGTAATTAGGTAAATACGTTATCAATCAACGTGGTCTGCTAAAGGTCGCTGTCGAATCGGTCGAAGTCTAACACATACTAACTATGACTTTGCTATACTATAGTACTTCAATTCTCGTCTGTCTTAGTGTTCAGTTGAAATATCAAGTTAGTTTCATCGTATATTAAGTAGTCCATATTAATACTCGACGACCTACATTTTAAAACCGCAATTTGATTGTGAATTAGCGAAGTGGCATGATTTTTAAGCAGCAAGTACTTTATATTATTCTCAATTTCGTGTATAATACTCGTATAGTATATGTTATATATGTGTATGTATATATGTTATTTATATATATTTATTCGTTTATATATGTAATTTTAGTATGTATGTATATCAATAATTACTAGTACCGCGTTCGAGTATTCTGACACTTCCCTAAGGTTGACTGGGAGAGGATGCTTTTAGCATTAAGTCCGCCATGTATACATGTTTGTACTAATGAATAAATAAATAAATAAAATGTTTTCCCATTGCGTTTAAAGTAATTTGCTGACGCTACAAATAAGAAGGTCGCAGTGGATCAACGCTGTACGCACTCGCGACGATTCAAAGCTGACGATGAAGAAGTGTTACATACTGGAGTTGGCGGGTTAAAAAAAAAAATTATGGCCATGACGTGTGTAGCTACATGGGATTTATGTGATGCAGTTACAAGAAAGGGCTCATATTTTCTTTTTTTTTTTACATATTTCGTATTTCACTTTGTTAAACGGGTTGCTCGTGTTAATTCTGATTATCAATTCTGTATTCTTATTTTTTTTTATACAACTTAGAATGGCAAACAAGCTTACGGCCCACCTGATGGAAAGTGGTAACTGTCGCCTATAGACACGAGCAGTACCATGGACATAACAGAGTGTACTGTTTCGCCCATGATGCCTCCCGTGCGTTGCCATTCCTGAGGACTCAGATGTTATTCCTCTGTACTCAGTAAATTCACGCCATATCCCACCCTTCAAACCGAAACACAGCCATGCAAACACAACTGCTTCACGGTAGAAACACGAATGGGACAGAGGTACCCAAGCAATCGACTTTTGTACAAAGTCTCCCTCTTATAAATGCAAAGGTATAATTTAATTATTATAATAATACTAGCTGACTCGACAAACGTTGTTTTACCATATACGTATAGAGAGAAACTTACAATTTTTTTTGGTACTAAACAACTATGACCACAGACAAAATGGTGTTTTTTTTTATGATGTGATCCTATCTTGAATTTAAAAATTCGTTGAACATAAAAATTTTATTAAATTTTTTTTTTAATTCATATTTCTTTAAATACCAACAATCTGGTAATCACCATCATTGAGGGGCATACAATGCGATGAATGCAATTGTTATACTTACTAACTTATCTATCCGCGGTATATCAAAAACTATAAATACGAAGATTAAAAATATCTACTTGTATGCCAATTCAGAGCCCTATGTTTACGGCCGCGACTGAGGGGGTTGACGGTCATAAAATAAACAACGGTTTATCTAAAATTTTCGACAATACCGAACTAACCTTCAATTATCTCAAATGACATACGTCTAGTGTGGCAGTTAGCAAACTCCGCCCACGAAACTAACGCCATCTGTTGGCGGACGCGCGGCAACTTCATCTGTCATAACGGCTTTGAGGTTATATTTCATGTGTTCTTTGTAAAGTTGTTTTAAGTTCATTCTTAATGCTAGAGTTATAAAAAAAGTTAATAATATATTTATTTTGTATCCTATAATCGAAAAAGTTTAGTACAAACGAGTTTAATTCAACAAAAACAACAGTCACAAATACAGACACAATGGAAAGAGAAACATTATTGTTAATGATGCTTTTTCTTATTAAAACACAAAACCAATAATACCAATACAGTATTACAACTAATACAGAAGATTTAAGTAAATAAATTGACTTACCAGTGCTTATTTACAGACGAAATGTATAAAACAACACGAACAACGTAATGTGACTCAGTTCATTTTGCAGATAACGCAGAGCGAGAGGTACGTTCCGAAGTTAGCCGAGCGCGTTCGAGGCCCGTCCCCGTAGTACCGCCCCCGGAGTTTGACGGACAGCACTGACAGCGCAGCAGACGCGCGAAACGCGCCGCATGTTTTGCACGTGCGGCGCGAATCACAAACGTATTCGAATGTCGGACGATTCGAAAATCGAACTCTATTCAAACTTGATCGTTCTGGCTGAATGCAAAGTATGATATTGCGTTATATCTAAGGTAAAAAAAAAAAATAAGAGAGCTGTAAAAAAGATGACAATTAATAAATGGATGTTAATTTTTACAAATCGAAAATAAAATTGAGACGAAAGTGTAAAAGTGTAATTATTTTTATATAAAATTTTTAATTGCTATATAACAATGTTGTATTTGTGCAACGTATATCGCGTGGTTGTGGTATATTTTTAGAAGTAAATATATTATTAAAAAATAAAAGCTTGTCGAGCGTGTTTAACCGGTCGGTGGGCACAGATTTGAATCGTCGAGCAGGTAAGTCGGACAATGGTCATCCGGCCACGATCCTCTAATTAAACATTAAAAAGAACAAAATGTTTACACGCACTTTACTGCATGGCTTTTGAGGAATTTTTTTTTTTTTTGCTTTATTTCAATTTTATTTTAAACATTTTATTTTTATATGAACTTTTATTTTTTTTTCAGTCTACGCTTCAGAATTTTTCGTGTTAACACATTTTTAATTCTATTGTTACTACAATATTTCGTTTTGGAATCGTGTCAAAAGATGGCGCTACTAGGCTCGAATGTGGTAAGTAATACGTTGGATAACGGAAATTTGGAGCAATATTTTGTACATCTTTTTTCTACATATGGTAACATTGTAACGAATCTATTATAATGTTTATTAAGTGTTTAATTAAACAAATTTCAATGTAAAATTTTAGTTTATTTAATCATACCTAATTTATTGTATTTAACTATAGAATTAATCTTTCATTTAAATTATATGTTATATTTATAGCAGTTAATTACTAATTATATGGACATAATAAGCTCTTTCCGCATTTCTAATTTTTCATACTACGATTACAAAAAAACAGTATTTTATGAAAATTTTAGCACAAAATATCAAATTTGTGTGTAAAATATAGATAGATATACTAGGTATATCTACTGTGATTTTATCTCAAACCTCACACAGATTCAACAGTTTTCCTTATTATTTCTAAAGAAAAAAGCGTACCTACAACCTGTTTTTGGGCGAACTCGATTCACCCGTCTATACTATATCCAGCTTATTTATTAAGAGAAGCATTTACACCCTAAATTACATTACCTTCCCCAAAAAAGTGTTGCCACCTCTCATCTTCGAGGGGAGATTGAAGGGGGCGTGTTATGGCCTCTTGCAATCTAACTTTGGCTCGTTGTCGCTCCGTTAGTGTTGCCAGACGCGCCGAGTTCTACTATTCCGGCATAAATAGAAGAGGTTCAGAGGTCATCACTGGCGAAAGTTTTAATGAATTAGCATGAACGCTGTTTTTGTTTCGCTCGTTTCGTTTAGTCGGTTATGGGCCGTGGCAACGTTTGATATGCACGTTGTGTCTCTGATGAGGAAAACTTTGAACCCTGATGGAACTGAGGAAAAAGTAATACATATTTTATGTGAATGATTTTCCTTAGGAAATTCACTGTACGAGATTTTTTTTTATGGGTGATAATGGAATGGTAACCCCACCCGGTATACACCACTATCGGTATACACCGGCGGGGCACCAGTGAAGGATGATAGGTGAGAATGAAGCAGGTCAGTTAGCCCATCGTGACGAATTCAACAAGAATTGTTTACGATGGTTTCCAGGGGGAACCGCGTGGAGGTTGACCTGATAGAGTTTATTGCTAGCAATGGGGTTGCCAAACTCCATTGCTAACAATCCCTTTCCCCCCAAAATGAACGAGTATTTAGTATACATTAAAATTGCTTGAGTTTATTTGTAGTCGATTATATTACTTATTTAGATTCAAGTATCAAATGGGTGGCTAGATCAATAAACGACTTAAAATGTATGGAAAAAAAGCAATTTTTACCAATTTGCTATTCGATTTACGAATTCAATCAATCGCCACGAAATTTTATGTGCTCTTAGTATTCGAGTCGAAGAGTAAAACATAGCACTTTTTTTTTCTATATAAGTATCCTGATTACTGGATGCAAGTGGCTCAGGACAGTTCGTCATGTTAGTAAATAGGGTTCTTTTTTTTTATACAACTTAGAATGGCAAACAAGCTGACGGTCCACCTGATGGAAAGTGGTAACCGTCGCCTATAGACATGAGCAGTACCATGCACATAACAGAGTATACTGTTTCGCCGATGATACTCCCCATGCGTTACCATTTCTGAGGACACAGGTGTTATTCCTCTGTACCCAGTAAATGCACTGTCATATCCCACCCTTTAAACCGAAACACAGTCATGCAAACACAGCTGCTTCACGGTTGAAACTCGAATGGGATGATGATGAAATGGTGAGGGGGGGGGTATGTTCAGCAGTGGACAGATAGTGGCTGATATGATGGTGATCCTGATCACGTGGACAAAGTCACGGGTAATAAACTAGTTTATATTAGTACAAGTCAATATGATGTTTTAAAAAGTCGACAGCACACATACAATGGCCCTGGCATAGCGGGTCATGGACGGCAATAGTCACTTATCATCAGGTAAGCTGCATGCTCGTTTGTCCCATGCGTTATAAAAAAAAAAACTATGACGTATTCTTATTGTTTCTGAGCTGTTTTGTTTTTTTTTTCAAATCACAATACCAGTTCGACTGGATAGCTGTCTATTTTAAGATATGTCCGTCAACTGTAGATATGGATTCACAATTATTGATTCCATGATTGACAATATCAAAATCATTGACATGCGGGCGCAAATAATCTCCCGACTGACAAGGTTGCATGTCGACAGTGATATCAGATCGCTTACGCTCGAGATGGAACCGCTGCGAAGATGTGAACTGTTATGCCGGGAGACAATATCGAGAAATTGCATACCCGATCACCTTTATGGAATGTCTTTATGCCAGAGGGAGACTTTGTACAAAAGTTGATTGCTTGGGCACCTCTGTCCCATTCGTGTTTCAACCGTGAAGCAGTTGTGTTTGCATGGCTGTGTTTCGGTTTGAAGGGTGGGATATGGCGTGAATTTACTGGGTACAGAGGAATAACACCCGAGTCCTCAGGAATGGCAACGCATGGGGGTATCATGGGCGAAACCGTATCCTCTGTTATGTCCATGGTACTGCTCATGTCTATAGGCGACAGTTCCCACTTTCCATCAGGTGGGCCGTCAGCTTGTTTGCCGTTCTAAGTTGTATAAAAAAAATGCCAAATAGCAATATAAGGCAACAAGATGGTGACGACTATAATCACTCTTGAATTCATCATCGTCATCATCATATCAGCCATTATCCGTCCACTGCTGGTCATAGGCCTCCCCCATAGACGGCCATAAAGAACGGTCCTGAGCCACCTGCATCCACTAACTCCCGGCAATGCACTCTTGCATTGTCGAACATGAAATCAGCAAGTAGTCTTTCATATATCATTTGCTTCAAGATCACAAAGATGACCTCATGAGCATATACATATATCATCTTACATAGTACTTCGAGCCGGATATCCAATTCTTTTAAATTTTTTTCTTTCACTGTTTCCAAATAACTGACTTGATTTCCTATTTTAAACAATTCTACCAATACTGTTTTTAAACATTGTAGTATTGTTGTTTTAAAATAATGAATTTTAATAATGAATGCAGACGGCTATAAACCAATGCTTTAAAAAATCAAGTACCTATCCTCGATCGATATTTTTTTTTCTAAATGGATAGTGAAATGGTTACCCCGTCTGCGCTAACGGTATACGCTGGCGGGGCACCAGTGAAGTGAAAATTAAAAGACCGAGCAGTTAGCCCATCATGATGAACACACTCGGAATAGAACACGATAGTTTCCAGGAGGAACTGCGAGGAGATCGACCTGACAGGGTGTGGTGCAATGGGGCTACTAAACCCCATTATTAACAACCTTCCCCCCCTCTTCGATCAATGTTACCATCGATCATAAAACGATCGTCTTGAAGTACATCCTGCCAAGTTCCAAAATCACATTCATGGAAATGTAATATTTTTTAAAAAAATCTAGTGTTCACATCAAAATATTGGCTGCCATATTTGACAGGAACTGAATAGTAAACGGGAGCGTTACTTCTAATTAGCTGTTGTACTAAAAGCCCTTTAACTGGCTTTACACGCGTTCTCGCCCGTTTCGCTCTATTACCGCGCCATTATACCCCCTTTGAGGGCCCACTAGGCCTGCCTTTAACACTACACCTATATTATTATATCGTGAAACGAGTGTTACGTCCCATTTCTTGGATCAGGTGTCTAATTCGACAAACATGAGAACAATGGTGGCGGCAACTGTACATTTCACAAACAATATAATACTAAACTCGAAACTACATATTTAGAATAACAATAAACGTCGAGTTTCTGGACGGATTTTTAGTTAAAAAAAATCGTATACTAGAAATGAGACTGTACAAAAGTCGTTTGCCTGAGTTTTTTTCTTTAATGGATGGTAATGGAATGGTAACCCCGCCTGCGCTAACGTTATACGCTGGCGGGGCACCAGGGAGGAATGACAGCCCATCGTGTTGAATACATCTGGAATTAAGCATGACGGTTTCCAGGGGGAACTGCGTGGAGGTCGCCCTGACAAGGTATATTGCTAGCAATAGGACTGGTATCCCGCATTACTAACAATCCCTTCCCCCCGTTTGCCTGGGTACCTCTACCTTGTTCGTGATTCAACCAATAAGCAGTTGTTTGCATGGCTATGTTTCGGTTTCAATGGTAGGATATGGCAGTGAATTTACAGGGTACAGATAACACCTTATTCCTCAGGACTGGCAACGCGTGGGCGAAACAGTATACTCTGTTATGTCTATGGTGTTACTCATGTCTATATGCGACGGTTACCACATTCCATCAGGTGGGCCGTCAGCTTGTTTGCCATTCTAAGTTGCATAAAAAACTTCATTAAATCGGCATCTAAATAAAAAAAGCATAATCAGTCCATCCGTTTGACATTAAATGATGATGACTTTTACAATTTTATATGAATATATTAAATATGATGTTATTAAAAAAAAAAAACAAGATACCTTAATACGGTAAAGCGATATCATAAATAAGATTATTAATCGAAATTAGACTTTTATTTACATAAGAACATTATTTAATTTCGCCATTATCGGAGACTATTAAGCCAGTTTATTTTAATGGGCATCGCATTGTAAGATTTAATCGATGGCGGCGGACCAATACGCTCGCCGCGTCCGCTCCCGATGACAGATAGCGATTGAGTGCGTTTAAAATTTTAAAGTTGGAACGTGTCGCTGCGCGCGCGCATCCACTGAAATTCCGTAATGAGCAGGTGACCACCGTATCGCGACGTGGCAGTGTCAACTTAGTGTCTCCGAGACGTTAAAACATTAATAATTGTATATTTCTTTGCTTAACCGACGACTATTTGCAATGTAATGTTTATATTGTTTTTTTTTTTTTTTTGGTTAGCGTTCAGTTATTATTATGTTTACAAGTGCCACATACAATGTCAAATGAATATTTCATGTAACATTCGAGCAGTATAATCGTTCTTGGCATTAATTAATAGAAATAAGTAATGAATAAGGGAGTAAATACATTGTATGATGCCGCATAAGTATGCCTAGTGGATGTATTCACATACATTTCGATGGCTTTGTTAATAGGTCAGAATTTAAGAAAAATACAGTGTTTAATATTAAAATAATTACATTATATTTTAATGACCTCACTGCTGTAATTAATAAGCTAATAAGATTGATTATTATTTCGAAATAAAATAAATATGCTTATGACTGTCATCCTTCATGGAGTAGACAGACGTTCTCAACGTGGCAAGGTTTGATCCTATCTCTATAACTTTTATCTGTCTGTCTGTTTGTTTCGCTATAACACAAAAATTACTGTACCAATTTGGATGCGATTTTCACAGTTGTGTTTTTAAATGTCTATATTAAAATCCGGTGTATGATTGTTTATCTTGATACACTACTTAGAATTGATATATTTTATTGCAGATTTATTTAGTGAATTTACAAAGTACAGAGGAATAACACATGAGTCCTCAGGAATGGCAACGCTTGTGGAGTATCATGGGCGAAACAGTATACTCTGTTATGTCCATGGTACTGCTCATGTCTATAGGCGACGGTTACCACTTTCTATCAAGTGGGTCGCCACTTTGTTTGCCATTCTAAGTTGCATAAAAAATGATCCTTCCTATTTTTATATCCACGAATACAAAGTCGCAGAAAAAAGTTAGTCTTTGAATTAGAAATAGTTTCGAAACCTTTTACTAAGCACATAATTATTGTTTTAGCATTCATACATATGTATTATATTTAGCATACCAGAGTTTTTTGCTATCGCTTATAGTTTTTTTGCTATCGCAAATCATTAGGAGTTAATCGTTAAAGTTAATTCACTGGTTAATTGATATTAATGATTAAATAACGTAAATATAATTGGTTTATTTAAAGAGCCTCGTACATCAAAACATCATGGTATGCATTTATAGGTAGATATTATAGGAGGCAGCTGTCTCCCTACGATAGTAAACTATAGATTAATAAATTGGTTTGGACATATTACGTAGCGCCATCTATTCCAATAAAATCAATGTATTTCTTTTTAATGGGTGATAATGGAATGGTAACCCCGTCTGCGCTATCGGGATACGCTGGCGGAGCACCAGTGAAGAATGATAGGTGAGGATGAAGCAGGTCAGTTGGCCCATCGTGACGAATTCAACAAGAATTGTTCACGATGGTTTCCAGGGGGAACCACGTGGTGGTCGACCAAATAGGGCATATTGCTAGCAATGGGGCTGTCAAACTCCATTGCTAACAATCCCTTTCCTCCCAGCCCATCGTGTTGCATTCCACTAGAATTAACCACGATGGTTTCCAGGGCGAATCACGTGGAGATTGACCTGATAGGATGTATTTAGCGATGGGTCAGTTTGATCCCATTACTAACAATCCATTTCCCCCTATTTTCACCCATTTCTATCTATTTGTTTGCATCGCACGTGCAGATCTTTATAACAGTGATCTGTTCTCTCTCGGTATTAGCGTATGTGGACATGAAACAGAACTAATATAAAAGGAAAGAGTAAAAAAAAATGTCAGTCCACCTCGGTATCTACGGGGCGCGATCCTGTCTCAAATAATGGTGCAGTGGAAACCATCGAGTCGCGTCGTAACTCTATGGTAGTTGCTATTTTTGTTTTCGCAGATCGTATCTTATTTATGGCTCGATTTTTTTTGACATCGTAAATGAAAATACAAAGTATCTTATATGTTAAGTTAGAAATTTAGGATATATATATATATATATATAAAATAGACCGCAGTTAGACTTAAGTGATATTATAAGAGCGGCGCCATTCCCTATCCTTCGACCTTGAAGTTCACTTAGTTACCTCTTACGACACCCACGTGAAAGGAAGAGGTGGCCTATTCTATGCCGGGACCATACGGCAAAAGAGTCATATTTTGCTGTACTAATTATTACCTACGCGTAATGTTTTCCGGTTATATTCTTAATTTGTACTATATGTACCCCGCAAAACTGCTTGATCTGTTTCAACTTTCCGTCTTTTGAACTAATTTATTGGGCTAATTTCTCTTTTAACTCAAGACATTTACCAGAGGGAGACTTTGCACAAAAGTTGTTTGCTTGGGTACCTCTGTCCCATTCGTGTTTCTACCGTGAAGCAGTTGTGTTTGCATGGCTGTGTTTCAGTTTCAAGGGTGGGATATGGCGTGAATTTACAGGGTACAGAGGAATAACACCCGAGTCCTCAGGAATGGCAACCCATAGGGGGTATCATGGGCGAAATAGTATACTCTGTTATGTCCATGGTACTGCTCATGTCTATAGGCGACTGTTACCACTTTCCATCAGGTGGGCTGTCAGCTTGTTTGCCATTCTAAGTTGTATAAAAAAAGACATTTTGAGGATGGGAATATTCATTGACATAATACGACTCTTTTACTTCATTACTATTTATTTTTCTCGGTCTCTCTTGCTTGGTTACTAGTAATATTTTATTTTCTAGCGTGATAATGTTGACTGCATTCTCTGAAAAATTTTTTTCAGTTGTAATTGATTTAATGTCGACACAAGACGTGTTTGTTAAAAACAAATGCATATGCACGGTTCACGCTTGACTGGCGTTATATTTTTTATTCGCCTTATTTATTGACACTCGACATTTTTATATCAATTTCACTGGAATGTATTACAATGCGTGGACTATTAATACTGAATAAATATCGAATGCCATACAAATATATGCCATATAACTATGTCCACTTAAGTACATTGTCCAATTCGTATCTCTGCTGTGACTCATCTATGTTTGCACGACCGTGTTTTAGTTTGAAGGGTTTTTGGATATGGCAGTGAAATTAGAGTATGGAGGTATGACACTATTAACCGTAATTGTCCACTGCTGAGCATAGGCTGCCCCCATAGCCCACCGTTAAGAACGGTCCTAAGCCACTTGCATTCACTGACTCCTCGCAATGTCGTCGCCTCGTCATCTACGCTGTGTTTGGCTCGACGGGGCCGCCACTCAAGAATCTTCTTTCACCATCGCTTGTCAGTTCTTTGAGCCATGTGAGCAGCCCGTTGCCACTTCATGACACTATAGTCCTCAGGAATGGCAATCCAGTTGTAATATTTCCGAATAGATACTACATTGAAACCTACAAGAGCATATTTCTTATCGGAAGACGATCCTTTTAACTTGCATTTATTTTAGTCGAAACAGCTCTATTAGTTTCGGGATCATTCAGAACCCTTACTCAAGAGCGATTTTTTTTTGTGGGCGAAAATGAAGTGGTAACTACGCCTGCGCTAACGGGATACGCTGGCGGAGCACCAGTAAAGGGTGATGGATGAGAATGAAAACAGGCCAGTTAGCCCATCATGACGAATTCACAAGGAATTAACCATAAAAGTTTCCGGGGAGAACCGCGATGAGGTCGACCTGGTTGGGTATATTGCTAGCAATGGGATTCCCAGTCTCCATTACTAACAATCCCTTTCCCCCCACTCAAGAGGGATTGTGACGCAAATGGCCTGCATTTGAAGTATATTTCTCTTTATTAAAATGTTGGGCACACGTCTGCGATTCTTCTAATTTTACAAGTGTCTATGAGCGACATAAATCGTCATCAGGTGAGATACATGATCGTTTGTATAAAAAAAAATAAAAAAAAAAGTAAAACTATATGCACAAGTCCACTCCACAGCTCCGTTGCGCCGGCCCAGGACAGTAGAGCACCCTGCGTCCGAAGCCACGTAAATCTACATCAACGGTGCGCCCGTTCGTTTTGTTTCATTCACTTAAGGCCGCTCCCCTCCAGCCGGCCTTATTAAGGCACCTGATTCCTTGGCCGATATCTAAAAAAGACTATCCGCTATAATAAAACACGGTCGACGTATGTTTCGCGCGCCATTTTTTCTTTGCATTCCAATGAAAAGTGTTCGATAAATAGATAGGCTCTTATTGTGAAAGGTTTGGACAACGTGAAATCATTTCTTCTTAAGAGATTTTAAAAAGGAAGGAGATTTTTTTTAATAGATGATAATGGAATGGTAACCTCGCCTGCGCTAACGGTATACACTGGCGGGGCACCAGTAAAGGATGATAGGTGAGAATGAAAAGGCAGGTCAGTTAGCTCATCGTGATGAATACACCTGGATTTCAGCACGATGGTTACCAGGATGGAGCACGTGGAGATTGACCTGATAGTGTATATTGCTAGCAATAGGACTGGTAGTCCGCATTACTAACAATCCCTCCCCCCTAAGAAGGAAGTTCAATACTTGCATTTTCTTTTTGTTAACTGATTTTTTCGAAAATTCTAAACCGAGTTGGATAATGCTTTTCAGAATCAATAGTATTTACTCCTTTATTGGTCTCAAATTAATTTTATTGCGATTATAAAAAGTGTAATTTTTTGTAGTATTTATTTTCACTTTAAAATATCATTTTTATGAACTCGTAATAGGCGACGATGGAAGCAAACAATATACAATACATACGTCAATGCAATATGATTTTTATCACTGTATTATTTAGATTGTATATTTATATTAATTAAATAAAACTATAATATAAATAACTTCTCTATCTATGTGTGTCTATGCCAGATTAAAAACCATAGATTAATATACTTCTATAAAGGGTATAATAAACTATCATTTATAATCTGTTTCAATTGCCAAACACTATTTATACGTACTTAATAGGTACGATTGCATTAAAAATATGCAGGTAAGTACAACTATACTCAACAAATAGCAAAATGATGTAACTTGAGCCTACGAACGTCTGAAAACCAGGGCTGTCACGTGCGCATTGCCGTTCCCGAGGAAATTGTAATACTTATTTTAAAATTTTTAAGGTCTCCAAACAGTGGTCTCTAGAAACAACCTCGTTATTTGGTAATTTGAACGTTAGATAAGGGCGAGGGTGGGGTGGAGGGAGGAAGGGAGAGATTGATAGTAGTGGCTCTATAGCTAATAATATACCCTATCAAGTGGACCTCTACATGTTCTCCTCTGAAAACTATAGTAATGAATTAATCACGATGGAACAACTAATTTGAGTTCATACTCATCTATCATCCTTCATTGGTACCCTGCCTGGTATAAAGCGTTGTAGAGGCGGCGAAACAATTCCATTATTATTCTATAAAAAAAATGATGACATCAGCTAAACAGATAGCGAAATCATTTCTCTTAATACGGCCAGAGCGTTGTCAGTGTGACAGCCCTAACAGCCCATATCGCGTCACTGTCAATCATTAATTTTAAATCGCATTTAAATCTAGAACACTCTGGATTTTGACGGACGCCGTCCGCTGATTTTGACAGCTGTCAGTTGTCAATATCAGGAATTCTCATTTCAAATTTTCGAATTTAAAATTAGTATTTATTTTTATTGGTCTTTATTTCATTTGTGCGGCTTTCTGACAGTTCATCTTTCCGTTACTTTGTAATACATTTTTCAAGCATTTATTGATTTTTAGTCAAACTAAAATGCATTCATACTAAATTGACATATTTGCAACATCGCTGCATATAAATTCAGTGATGATGCAATTAGTACTACAGAACTAGTGTCACGACGAAGCTTTGTACTGAAACTATCGAATTTGGGGAATTAAAGTATAATTTGGAGAGTTTTGTGCCAGATATACCCCGGCATAGAATAGGCCACCCCTTCCTTTCCGTGGATGTCATAAGAAGTGACTAAGGAGGGCGAGGTATAGGCAAGAGTGTCTCTCTTAATACATCTCCAAAGACTAACTGCGGTTGCCAAGCGTGAAAATTACTAGCAAAACCCCCCCAAGGGGTAGGCTTATGTTCAGCATTGGACATTAAAACGCTGATATAATATGATATACAGGAGATTTAATGATCCTATATTTGTTATAGCACAAATAAGACAGGCGTTTAATTTTTATTAATAAGTCAACATTTTTACTAACAAGCTAATGCCCATATATGGTGAATTTAGTGTTTGTACATTTTCCCTGCATGAACAGTTAAAGGTCACGATTAGCATACTTACAAAAAACATCAGTACGTATGTAAATATTGTATTTCTTTACTACAATCGCGTGAAAATGACGAATAAAAATGATTTTAACTCGTAGAATATTAATGTAACCAGAGTGTAGCGTCATTAATTAATTATTCAGTTTAAATTTGTGTTTGGAATTATTATTTGCTTATATTTTTAAATGCTGATTAATGTTTACTTTTAAAAACGCCGCCCAGAACTGAGGTATTTAGTTTAGTTCCTTGGAGTATTTTTTTAAATCTACCCCTCCATAATTGTGTACAAAAACGTAATTTGAATCGGTAATAATTACATTAAAATATAATATGTAATTGGTCGTCTGGTCCCGGCATAGAATAGGCCAACTCTTTCTTTCCCGTGGGTGTATTAGTAGGTGGTTAAGAGAGGGCGAGGGATGGGCAGCAGCGTCCCTCTTAAAACATCTCTAAAGCCTGACCGCGGTTGCTAATGTGCCTGCTAAACGTGGCTAGTACTGACAAAGTCCGCAGGGGGAGGCTTATGTCCAGCAGTGGACAGTTAAAGGCCTATATGATGAAAATGATAATGTAGTACGTAACTAATTGTTAAACAATGAAATTAACGTCTTCCATTAATTACGTTGCATCTGTAATGCTTTTTTTTAATGGGTGATAATGGAATAGTAATCCCGCCGGTGCCATCGGTATACACTAGCGAAGCGGTCAGTTAGCCCAACGTGACGAATTCCACTAGAATTAACCACGATGGTTTTCCAGGGGGAACCGCGAGGAGGTCGACCTGGTAGGGTGTATTGCTAGCAATGGGATTCATCAGATCTCTATTACTAACAATCCCTTTCCCTCCTACTTACAGAGATTAGTTCCATAGAAATGTTCTTAAAATCGCTTCATTGGTTTAGTTTTAAAATAAAAATAACTGATTTTGATATAATTGAAGTCGGTTTTCTTTTCTCTAATATTAAATTATGGCATGGTATCCGTTGTTTTTATAGAAACGCCTCATATTTTTATACAGTCTAAATATGAACTTAAAAAAAAAAAACAAAGCGTTTCAGAACAAATCTAGGCCATTTCTCAGCTGTTAACAGAATGCAGTTACAGTATAGTCAGTTTTCACTATTGCCTAATATTAATACTGATATTAACACGACCTTAAACAAATTCAAATCCACTTTGTATATATTCTTTAGTTTAATTTAATCACCTTAATAACAGCATGGCATGTATCATTGCACATATGTATAGATTGTAAATGTACAAATCTTTCAAATGCAAAGTGTTACTGCAGTCTAACTATTTATTGTATAACTAGTATTGTAGTTTTTATAAATTTTCTTACTAATAATAATATATTATGAATACGCGTGTCGTGGCGGCCTTTAATTGAGGCAGCATTTTATAATGTAACCTTATTATCATGTATTTTATGTAGATATAAATGTATGCTTCGTTGGTTGTCCTTAAATAAATAAATAAATAAAATTTAAAGGTTTAGTTAGGTTTAGGGTACAAATTTAGTATCTCCAGATTATAGTGGAAGTAAACCTAGCTCTCATTACAATGCGGTTTTTTAATGAAATAATAGGAGAATAAAATGTTATCGTCAAATTTTTATTTTGCCCGATTTTTGTATAAATGTTTGTGTACTATATAATTGCAATGGGTACTCACATGCAGTACATTCGTTTATCTATACAAATACAATTGATAATTCGTGACTTTATCGCGACACGGCTGAACGGGCTCGCGAGCTGTCACTCACGCGTCATCTCATAAATCATTACGTTTTTGCTGCGCGCGCGCACGCAAATAAACTCGTCATAGATCAAATTCATATACCAGACTGTGCGTTAGGTATAAAACTACAAGTACTGCTTGCGACTGCTCTTAATAATAATAATCTCTTTATTTTTAAATTGTTGAAAATGTTTAAAAAATTATACTTATGTATGTTACTATATTACATACTTAAAATATACACCTATAATAATTAAGCAAAGTAATATAATAAAAGAGAGTATATAATTATTGATTGGACCCTCAAATTTGTATCATATCCTTATGCTATTTAGACACTTATTTATTTTATTTTATTTTTTTGGAAAACGTCCAGCTGAATTATAGTAAATACATAATCAGGTTTATATCTATGTTAAGCCATGAATCGTTTTCACATTTGCGTAATGATACAATTGATCGGTTTTTATATATGCAAAATACATACATACATACATATACATACACACACACACATATATATACATACATATTATTATTTTACATTATTTTTGTTTTAACAAATAATTTTAAACAAATCTTTCCTTAATAATTCGACCTATGTTTTTTTTTTAATAAATGAAGTTTTCATTAATAAAATACTGTGTTTAAAGGATATTTATAACTTCAATTAAAATTTTGACAGAATTTTTTTTTTTTATTTTACTATTTATAAGTATGTTAGCCCTGTCGTACCCTGTACTGCTTTCTTACATAACATTTTATCTGCTTTGCCTACCCATGGGAATAGAGGAATTAATAAGCACCAATAAATAGATAAAATCTGTACTCAGAATGAAACATACGTGTATGTACCTCTTGATATACATAGTCTATGACGCTAAAGTAGTATGCATCTCACGTGCACAAGGGTGGGCAAAGCTGAACTATTAGCATATTAATTATCGAATCCCCAACTGGATTCATGCTGCCGACGTTCGCGTGACTACACCATTGGGCCCACTGGCGGCGCGGGGCTTTATGAAAATTAAATGACAACATGAGGGATCAGTAAACTGAAGTGAACCGAGTTGTTTATAAGTTCTGAGGATGAATAGCTGTTGATAGAGGTAGGTGCGAGAAACTTGATTAGGTTATCACTTTAACTTACTTGATGAATTTTTTTTTATACAACTTAGAATGGCAAACAAGCTGACGGCCCACCTGATGGAAAGTGGTAACCGTCGCCTGTAGACATGAGCAGTACCATGGACATAACAGAGTATACTGTTTCGCCCATGATACCCCCATGCGTTGCCATTCCTGAGGACTCAGATGTTATTCCTCTGTACTCAGTAAATTCACGCCATATCCCACCCTTCAAACCGAAACACAGCCATGCAAATACAACTGCTTCACGGTTGAAACATGAATGGGACAGAGGTATCCAAGAAATCGACTTTTGTACAAAATCTCCCTCTGGTCTTGAATGATTCCCGCCATTAACGTCCAGAGGAAGCCAATACTATGAATACTGGATCTGTATCCATATTCCCTACTGCTTAGGTTTCAAATTGTGAAGATGAGTTCACTGTCGATGGTGACTAATGTACCATGTCAAACTCCAAACATTTTCAAAACACGATCCGTTGTACAATGTACTGTGTAGATAAGATACCAATTTTATCTATTTATATTCTATAGTTTTTTTTTTATATTACCTGCTATTTGTAAACAACGATATATTGTTAATCTATTAATACCATACCTAGATCGTGATATCAGCCGTTATCCGTTCACTGTTGAACATAGGCCCTTGGGAGTGTTTCTTGCAGTTACCACGCTTGGCAGGCGGGTTGGCAACTACAAGTAAGCTTTGGTGATGTTTTAGGAGACCCTATCTCTCGACCGTTAAGTACTCTTGCCTCTTATAAAGACACACGGGAAAGGAAGGGATTCTATTATGGGATTACATAGTATTTTACCTAGATATTACTAATTAAAACTTGGAAAGTTTAGAAGCCGTATAAATGTTAATTATCTAAAGAAACATTTGATCATTCATCATCTTTCACTCTTTATTCCTTCTTCTCCTACACATCTTTCTTTATACACTCTCTAAAACATAGATATCTTATCTGTATCTTGATCTCCCGATATGGAGGTCAAGGATATGGCCTGGGATAGAGCTGGCTGGAGGAAGATGCATGAATTAGTTGCACCGACAAGAGGGAACTCTTAAATGAAAAGAAGATCTGTATCTATTTACTATCCATACGGCTTCACCAATCACTATGGAAATTGGGCATACACGTATTGTCTGAGATGAAGAAGCTACTCTTTTATCCCGATCAGTAAATATATCCCGATCAACAGACGAAATAGCCTGTCAAAGTATTTTTTTTATACAACTTAGAATGGCAAACAAGCTAATGGAAAGTGGAAACCGTCGCCTATAGACATGAGCAGTACCATAGACATAACAGAGTATACTGTTTCGCCCATGATACCACCCCTGCGTTGCCATTCCTGAGGACTCAGGTGTTATTCCTCTGTACCCTGTAAATTCACGCCATATCCCACCCTTCAAACCGAAACACAGCCATACAAAACCGGTACTACCGGTAAACCCTAAACTTCTGTTTTAAACTCTAACCCGTTCTAGAAGTATTTAGAACAAACACAAAACATGGTTAGTGTTAGTAACTCCGTCACCAATTGTCGTTTATCATCAACAGGCATCGGTCGTCGACCGGCCGGCGCGAGTACGATGAGTTATAGATCAAAGTCAGCAGCGCCATAGCAGAATGTACCTGCCACCGGTAAGTTGCTGCTAAGACGCTCCTGTCGATGCTCAAGACAAGTGGGACTGTGTTTCCATTGTGTGACACGGCACGACTGTCCACTTAATCCTTAAATATTCCCCGGTAATGTACATTTTAGTGGATGAAATGGATAACTTGACCTTTACATGGACTGATTATTGATGAGGATGAAACGAGATCAGTTAGTCTATAGTCAAAAATCTATGGTTAGTCTATAGTCAAAAAGGATGGTTTCCAATGAAACCGCATCATTATTTATCATCATTTCAGCCATTACCTGTCCACTGCTGGACATAGGCCTCCTTCATAGACTGCTGTAAGGAACGGTCCTGAGCCACCTGCATCCACTGACTCCCTGTAACGCATTTAAGATCGTCACTTCATCTAGTGAGGGATGTTCTACACTGCGATTGCTCGTACGGGGTCGTCACTCAAGAACCTTACATCCCTATCCCCCAACGAGATCGCATAGATGGAGGAAAAATTTCCAAAATAATAAGTTTTTTTATAATACTTAAAATCCACAAGCTGATGGATTACTTGATGAAATGTGGTAACCGTCGCCTGTACACATGAATAGCACCGTGTGCATCACAGAATATCCTGCCACTATCTCCAATATATGCTACCTGTTTTTTTTTTCGTACATTGTAATTTCACTGTAATCATCTCACCTTCAACCTGAAACACAGTAGAGCAAGCTCAGTGCTTCAGTCAGATACCCTTAGGGGTGGTTTTCACGGCAGAAATACAAGTAAGACAAAGGTGTCGATGCAGAAGAGTTTTGTAGAAAGTCTCCCTTTAGTAAGTTTTTGTTTTTTAGTCCACATTTTGTGTATCTACTTAGGACTATTTTCCAAAAGAGACGTAAAAAAATTTGCACTTTAAAAAAGGATTTTTACTAAATTCTTGCCCATAGCTGAAAGCTTCGCTTCTCGATCGGTCATCTCCCGAATTGGGGACCGGTAGACGGTAGAGCTCGCCAATTCGAAGGCCGACTACATACTCATTTGTTGCAGTATCCGGTCGTTCATTGACCTTTCTTAAGCTTCTCAAATATTGCGCCTAAATTACTAGTGAATACACCATGTACCCTCTTCTATAGGCATTCCGTCACCCGCATCTAATAGCGAGGACAGAATGCCTTAAATACTGTACCGCAAACCATAAAAAAATTATCCTGAGATAGGCATTAGTCAATTCTGAGGTGGGCACGCCGCAAACCCGTAAATAGGCGTATTTTGCTGTTTGACTGGCAGAATGCCGTGACGCGTCGTTATGCGCACGCGCCGAAACAATGTCCGCGGTATCAGATGACGAGGTTAGTCCGCCGGCGCATGTTTACGAGCGCAATCTAATTTATTAGCGGCGGCCAGATTACAGCCTCCGCTCGCCACTTCGTTTTGTTGCCCGCGCCGCTATCACCAGTTATTTTCATTTATTTTTAGTTAAAAAAAAGTTTAGAAAAGTTTCTATAGCAGTTTTACACATGAGATAATACATGATCATCATATTCCAAAAAAATTACCAGAAACATGACAAAACACTGAATAATTCTTCTTGATAAAATTTTTTTTATACAACTTAGAATGGCAAACAAGCTGACGGTCCACCTGATGGAAAGTGGTAACTGTCGCCTATAGACATGAGCAGTACCATGGACATAACAGAGTATACTGTTTCGCCCATGATACCCCTTATGCGTTGCCATTCCTGAGGACTCGGGTGTTATTCCTCTGTACTCAGTAAATTCACGCCATATCCCACCCTTCAAACCGAAACACAGCCATGCAAACACAACTGTTTCACGGTTGAAACATGAATGGGACAGAAGTACCCAAGCAAACGAATTCTGTACAAAGTATCCCTCTGGTATTTGTATCGGTAAGACTGTATTTAAATTATTGTAATAAGTCGATTTTGAATTATTTTTCAAGAGCAAACAAACGTGTGTTGTTCTTATTGCGTTTAATATGTATTTAGTTGCACGTCGCCAGTTGCAACTACATATTGCTGCTCATCCAATTATCGGTATAATTACTGACTGTGTACGCGTTGAACCTGACCAGACTTTAGGGTTGTCAACGGTTTATCTATTAACATTTTTTTTTATATACATAAAGAAGTAAGCGTATGCCTCCGTATTTTATACTTCATTTCCCTATAAACAAGCGAAAACACGAATGTAACAGAGGTCACCAAAATGAGGAAAGGGATTGTTAGTAATGGAGACTGAAAATCCCATTGCTAGCAATATACCCAACCAGGTTGACCTCCTCGCGGTTCCCCCTGGAAACTATCATGGTTAATTCCTGATGAATTCATCATGATGGGCTAACTGGCCTGTTTTCATTCTCATCTATCACCCTTCACTGGTGCTCCGCCAGCGTATCCCGTTAGCGCGGGCGGGGTTACCATACCATTTTCACCCATCAAAAAACAAAAACATACTTTGCAGTCAACTTCTAGCAGCAGTATTTCTGAATCGATACGACATCATTATTTTCAAGAAAAGAACATATTCCTTTTTAAATTGCCAGCAGCATACTTGCAAGGCCTCTGGTGTTGCGGATGATTATGGGCGGCGGTAGTCACTTACCATCAGGCGAGCCGCATACACGTTTGCCTACTGTGTTATAAAAGAAGAAGTATGTACTCTTGATATTGGAAGCGAGCTGTTTTACTTTGTTGAGTATAGATTAGATAGTGTACCTAATTGTTGATGAATGTATACCATTTGTAATGAAGGTTAATTAAAAATCATAACGGCTTAACATCAGTTGGTAAAAAAGCGTTTCACTAATAACTCTTAACACGAAATGTGCAATTACATCAAACGGCACCGCTAATGCTCGTGATCTTTTGTTTTTTCACCCCGCTGGAATCGAACACCTGTCCCGGACCACACGTATCGATTATTGGCTCGCGAAATCGATAATTCGATGCATATCTGGCTATAATTGCGAATGGTACGTAAATGTAGGTGTATGTCTGTTCATTCGGTGGAACTAATCATTATACGAATAGAATAAATAAAATATAATTAAATAGGTACACTTATAAAGTAAATATAGTTTGTTCCCTTAGTTTTAGTTACATGTATTCTACTAAAATACATATCGCAAAATGTATTCCAAATGCAGGTTCTATTGGAAGGATTTCAACGAAATTTGGTACACAGGTAGACCGACATCTTAACAACGTCGATGTCCACAACTAATATTTTATCCTAATTTATGACCGAAAAGTTAAGGGATACAGTTTATTTGATAGTGCAGTAGTTTTCAGGTGATAACGGAAACATACACACAGATAGAATTTCTAAAAAAATATAATAGAGCTTTACGGTTGAAAAACGAATGGGACAGAGATATCCAAGCAATCGACTTTTGTACAAAGTCTCCCTCTGGTGTCTAATGTTGTCTAATGAATGTACGTATAGGATAAAAACAGAACGACCCAGTATATGTTAAAGTCTAATAATCAACAGGTTTCTTGTTTGTCAGTCTGTCCCATTGTTTGATTGTAGCACAAAAATATCATGATTGATCAGAGTAACACACTGTAACACTAACACTTGCAGGCAATTAACCAGTTTTTCCCACATCATGAGAACATTGTCTTGAAGGTGTTTATACTTCCATCCGTTGACAAGTGACGATATTTAGTACAGTTTTTTTTTTTTTACAACACAGGGGGCAAACGAGCATGCGGCTCACCTGATGGTAAGTGACTACCGCCGCCCATGATCACCCACAACACCAGCGGCATTGCAGGTGTGCTGCCGGCCTTTTAAAAAGGAATATGCTCTTTTCTTCAAGGTTACGTTGTCGTATCGGTTCGGAAATACTGCTGCTGGAAGTACTCCGTAATAAACACTTCACACTTTGCCAGTACAGCATCCGATGGTCGCTGGTTCGATCCTCGCACAATATGATCATTTTTATTGACAAATATTAGCTTTAAAAATCGTTGAAATATATATATATATATATATATATATATATATATATATGGTATTATATGTATGTTGGGCACATATATATGTGCTACATGTAGGTACATGCTTTTTCTTTGTTTAATTAACAGTTTTATTGATTCTACTGGAACGCTAACGCCTCTGCCTTGAGGAGGTGGGCGTTGACAGCCACGACACAGTTATTTTTAACTAATATGGCTGTTAGCAATATACCCAACGAAAAAAAGAATTGCATCCAATTGGATGCTGTTTACCCAAATGTATTTTCGAACTACTGACTACGATACTGCTGTATGATAATTAAATTAAATTAAATTAAACGTATTTATTGGAACCATAAAAAAATTACAGTCGTAGGGTAGTGTACGATAACAGCCACATTTTTTTTTGTTAGGTGAAAATGGAATGGTAACCCCGCCTGCGCTAACGGGATACGCTGGCGGAGCACCAGTGAAGGGTGATAGATGAGAATGAAAACAGGCCAGTTAGCCCATCATGATGAATTCATCAGGAATTAACCATGATAGTTTCCAGGGAAAACCGCGAGGAGGTCGACCTGGTTGGGTATATTGCTAGTAATAGGATTCTCAGTCTCCATTACTAACAACCCCTTTCCCCCCCCAATTAAAATAGGTTTGTAAGACGTTTTAGTTTTTATGAATAAGTGTGTTAGTTTTTACGTACATTAAGATTTTAGCGCCGTCTATATTCATCTGGGTCTATGTTTATCACATTATACTGTTACTCCTGAACCCCGTCGCGACCAGTACTGCTGCGTTCAAATATGATGGATGCGCGTGCGCATGACTGATGGCGGGTGCCGTCAGTGTTTGATTATTTCCTTCCTCAGCGCACGGGGGAACGTAAATTTTAATAAATTACCTTCCCATATAAGTTTTCTAACAAGTTTACGACTGCTGAATAATTCATTTTTACATACATCTTGCATGCCGGTATGCATTGTAATTTTGTATGCCGTTTTTTGTCATTTTGAAATTGATAATTGACAGGTTCCGTTCCAGTGATGACTTCTTCGATAGTTTTGTGGATTCTTATTTATATATATATTTTTTTTATACAACTTAAAATGGCAAACAAGCTGACGGCCCACCTGATGGAAAGTGGTAACCGTCGCCTATAGACATGAGCAGTACCATGGACATAACAGAGTATACTGTTTCGCTCATGACACCTCCCATGCGTTGCCATTCCTGAGGACTCAGGTGTTATTCCTCTGTACCCTGTAAATTCACGTCATATCCCACCCTTCAAACCGAAACACAGCCAAGCAAACACAACTGTTTCACGGTTGAAACACGAATGGGGCAGAGGTACCCAAGCAAACGACTTTTGTACAAAGTCTCCAAAATTTACGATTTGCCCGTTTCATGATTGAATATAAAAAATAGTATAAATAAATTTTTGATAATATAATAACTATTAGAAAAATGATTTTGATTAAATACTGTTTTGTTTATAAAATATTAAGCTTATTTACATCAATAACAATACACATACAATCAACATCATTTTAGCCTTTTATTGCTGAACACAAGCCACCATATAAGTATTGCCAGTAGTTGTCACGTTTGGCAAGCGAATTGGCAACTGCAGTTAAGCTTTGACTAAAAGAACTTTCGACTAAATAAAATTAAATGGTCAAAGGAATGGACAGCAACGTCCCCCATAAAACTTCAGTTGCTAACTCGCCTGCCAAGCTTGGTAACCAGTGAGAAAACTTCCCTAATGAGAGAGGAAGTCCTATGTCCAGCAATGGGCAGGTAATGACTAATATGATATGGTATAGTACCTATAAATATTTGCATACTTATTGACATTGATCTGGACGCTTTTTAATTACTTTAGCTAATGTAAATCACCGATCATCAACCATCATCATCGTTTGGGTGATCCGATGCCATCTGTTACTCGATAGTTGTTACCAAAATTAACAGGACAACATACCAAGATAGAAAGTTACATTATTTCACACATATAACTAGTAGCTCAGCTGCCAATATTACCAGGACAACATAATAAGTTAGAACATCGCGTTCATTTCACACGTAACGGTCGTGAGACTGTGTCTCGGTCGGACGCGCCCGCAGCCGACAGTCGGCGCTAGTCGTCTCGGCGCAGCTCATGCGGAACCCTGGGACTCAATGATGCCACATCATTTTCCTGTCAATCATCGATGTAGTTTCTTATGGTAATAAAGAAACAGATGATTTGCCGTCTTTATTACAGGTTCGATTTTTTTTTAATCGTAACGAAGTTATGGTACTAGCAATCTAAATATAATTATTGTTTTTAAATAGAACGCGCCGATGACAAGATGTTTTGTAGACATATTAGATTTAAATATTTAAAATTAGAACGCGGATGGTTTTTAATGAAAAAAAAAATAGAAAAAAGGACTAGATATTGATACTTCTTTTTGTTTATGTTACGCCTATATAAACTTATATTCGACAACCAAAAATTTTTAGATTTCAGAAAATTTTGTATTCAATTGTAACGAAATGTATATGAGACATAATTAGAAGAAACTCCTATTAATTGCAAAAAGAATTATCAAAATCGGTTCAAATTTGAAGAAGATATCGCGTACTTAACATGCACTTAAAAAAATACGTGTTAAATTCGAAGCTCCAACTTTTTGGAAGACATGCGTCTTCCAACTGTTGCAAACAAGTCTCTATTCTTAAACGCATAAACCTTAAATTCCATTGCGGCGTTGAGATCGCAGATTTTTCCACCAATAAATCGTGCGGGTACCACCGGCACCGAGTACTTCGCGGACGGATCACGGCGAGAGCAATAACTTAAGATACGACGCTCCGTATTGTTTTCCAATATCGATTCTAATAGCAACTTAGAGGCTGTTTAAAGTGGGACCCGGGAAGGTGGCGTCAAGTAGGTTAACAGTGGTGTTTTTATTTGACCGACTTTTAATAATAAGATATTTAAAATTGGGACAGAAAATTGGAAAGATAATAAACAAAGGCAGAATCGTAGCTAGACCCAAGTTTAAGGTAAAGCAAAAGAATTTTTTGGTAGGCCAAAAACAATGTGTTAAAGACACTTCGAAAAAGTGAGTCTATCTAATTTTCTTGGAGTCTTACATTTAAGGTAGGGCTTTGGGCCTCTTAAAGTAGGGCTTTGAGCCTTTTAAGATAGGACCTTGCCCCTCCCCCCAGCTACGGCCATGATTACAGGAGAAGACCTGCAGCCGTGTGCATCTGAATTTATTAATTGTTACATAAGTCGATTGTCAACGGTTAAATCAAAGGCTCAAAACACTGACGTTTCAAATTTAACTTTGACAGTTTGCATTTAACACAAACACAAACACAAATCCCTTATTGGCAAATATTTAAAAGATTTTTAGAGAACAAACGATGTGTTACCTGTAATTATAATTTATTTTCTTTGTAGAGTTTATAGGCAGGTCAGTTAGCCCATCGTGATGAATACACCTGGGATACAACACGATGGTTTCCATGGGGGATCATGTGGAGGTCAACCTGATAGGGTATATTGCTAGCAATGTGACTGGTAGTCCGCATTACTAACAATTCCTTCCACTCAATAGTAATGTTTTTTTTTCTGATGGGTGAAAATGGTACGGTAACCCCGCCTGCGCTAACGGGATACGCTGGCGGAGCACCAGTGAAGGGTGATAGATGAGAATGAAAACAGACCAGTTAGCCCATCATGATGAATTCATCAGGAATTAACCATGATAGTTTCCAGGGGGAACCGCGAGGAGGTCGACCTGGTTGGGTATATTGCTAGCAATGGGATTCTCAGTCTCCATTACTAACAATCCCTTTTCCCCCTATGTGAGCAGGTTGTATCTGAATTTGATAGGGGTATACGGCCGTTTAACATTTTCTGTATACTAGCCTGCTATGAATTGACAATTTTATCACTCCTTCTATGTAATACCTTGTTCTTAGTGTGTACAGAGTGCATAGGTATATGTAATGAGCGGCACTTACACGGAAGCGGCCGTGTAGACGGCGGACAGGCTCGTGTAATGGAGTTACCCATCAATCTACCGCACCTTGATACATTCTATTATTTGCGATGTATGCATGTATGTTGTACGTTGTGGATGCGGTATATGATAATTTTCAAAATTATCAAAAAATGTTTACTTTTAATTTTATTTGAAACTGTAATATTAATAATAATTTATTTGTTCAAAAATACGCTATATAATGATATTAGTTTGTTTGTTTGTTTGTTTGTTTGTAACACTTTATTGTACAGTAAAGTCTTAAATTTATACGATGCAGAGTTGTTAAGTAAAGAATGAGTACAATGGCGGACTTATCCCGTAAAAGAGATCTCTTCCAGTCAACAGTAATATGTTATGAACATGCTTGTTTTACTATAACAATGTCAATAATTGCTTTTAATGACAATAAATTAGAAAATAATAAGGTTTTAATTAGAAAAAAATAAATAAATAAACTGTGTATGAAATTTTAATTTAATCAATTCATCCGTTTGAGTTTGACTGAGTACATTTAAAGTCCGATATGCTGATGACTAAAAACTTTTGTCGTCAGAGACGGAACTGTTACGCAATATACAACAGTAGTGGAATATGAGAGTAGAATGGTTGGTTTTGATATCAACAAATCAAAGACAAAAGTCATGCTCGTCGATAGAACCAAATATCTAGGACTGGTACTCTCTATCGGATTTGTAAAGTTCGTCTACCTGGGATCTCTCCTGACCAAGAAGATCAACATTAGAAATTAGAAAAACTCAAATAGCAAAGACCGCAATGAACAAATTAACTTGCATTTTCAGAACAGAAAAATCTCAAATGCCACCAATAATAAGATTTATATTAATATTGATTTTCCCGATATTTTTGTATGGAGATAATAATATAAATAAGAGCAAACAGCTAAAAAAGATTGATGCTCTCGAGATGTATTATATATAAGGATGCTGAGAATTCCCATGGACAACAAAGCGCACAAATATATCTATTTTGACGCGACTCCGCATAAAAGATAGGCTCTCGACAGTCTGCTATCGGAGGATTCTTGGATACTTCGGTCGTGTTGCTCGACGACAGTCCGACAGTCTGGACAAACTAATGGTTGTAGGCAAGATAGAGGGGAAAAGACCACGCGGACGATCGCCTAATCGATGGTCGGACCAACACCGCCGTTACATGCGAACACAACTGCTTCACGAAGTTGAAACCGTGTAAAATGGAATAACATCATAAGAGAGGCAACAGACACTTTTTCAAGGACACGACCTTGGTGTTATGAAGAGGACGAAGAGAGAGTGACCCAGTAAATTGACGCCATATCAAACCCTTCAAACTGAAACACAGCCATGCAAACACAACTGCTTTTTTTTTGAAACACGAATGGGATAAAGGTATCCAAGCAAACGACTTTTATACAAAGTCTCCCTCTGGTGTTATTTAGAGTAATTATTGCTTTAACTGTGAGAAAGAAAATATGCCATATCAAAATATTCATTGTTCCCAGCCTTAGGTGGCGGCATGTGGATGCATCAAGTAATTAATAGCCGGTGGCTTGCCCTCAGATTGATGCACCGTTGATTGCCGTGCGAATAGCTAACGCCGGCCAGGTACTTAGTGTTATCTGAGTCGTGTGCGTACTTTGTATAGCACTATAGTGGTGACGGGTCAGTGACATTGATGCCGCATCCATTTTATACTTTTTGATGTTGTCGTAAATCAATGGTAATTATGTATCGATAAATGAGGTTAAGCAGTGTAAAGTGCAACGTTTGGATTGGTGACCATGTAGACAATGTAAAATTATCGTTTTGTCTTATACCGAGTGTCAAGTTTCTGTTTATTGGAAATTTATAACATTAATTAAGCTCTTTACTGAAACTTTTAAAACAATTTAATTTAAGACTCTTCTTGCAAATTTCACAAATTAAACAATACACATGGACATTTGGTAATTTGAATAGAATAAGAGCATTTACCTTAAAATTTAAGGATGTCACAAATAGCAAGTGTTAAATAGGTTTAACTGTTGCTAATAGAGGTATAGGCAAGTAGCAATCTCATTTGAAGAGGTTCTTGCGGGAAAAAATAGGGTCACTTATGCAAGTTTATGTTTTTTTTTTGTTGGGTGAAAATTTTATGGTAACCACGCCTGCGCTAACGGGATACGCTGGCGGAGCACCAGTGAAGGGCGATAGATGAGAATGAAAACAAGCCAGTTAGCCCATCACGATGAATTCATCAGGAATTAACCATGATTGTTTCCAGGGAGAACCGCGAGGAGGTCGACCTGGTTGGGTATATTGCTAACAATAGGATTCTCAGTCTCCATTACTAACAATCCTATTCCCCCCTACAAGTTTATGTTATTTACTTATAGAGATATTAAGAGAGTAAAATGACGGGATCTGGCAAGTTTTCTTTTTTATCCAGTTCTCACTTACTCAGGTTTGACTGTATATATATATATATATATATATATATATATATATATATATATATATATATATATATATATATATATATACCCCTCTTTCAGGAGAAGTCTATACTCAGCAGTGGACAGTTTTATTTATATAACTTAGAATGGCAAACAAGCTGACGGCCCACCTGATGGAAAGTGGTAACTCGTCGCCTATAGACATGAGCATGACATAACAGAGTAGGTATACTGTTTCGCCCATGATACCGCCCATGCGTTGCCATTACTGAGGACTCAGTTGTTATTCCTCTGTACCCAGTAAATTCACGCCATATCCTTGCCCTTCAAACCGAAACGCAGCCAATGCAAACACAACTGCTTCACGGTAGAAACACGAATGGGACTGAGGTACCCAAGCAATCGACTTTTGTACAAAGTCTCCCTCTGGTAAAGTTTAAGAGTTACATACTATATATATAGGTATATCTCATACAATAACCAATTTATATCCAATAGAAAAACATACATGTCCACCATACAAATTGTATGAGTAAAGTGCTAATTCTAATAATTTGGCATCTCCCTAATCCGTGGCCGTTGTTTTCCGGCGTCTCACCAAATATATTCTAATGGAATGGATATCGAAAAACTATATCGCTCCCTCAGCGTTACTGATGAATACCACACCAGTATAATGTAGTATATAATATATTTATTATGTATATATATATAGTCTTATATCACACATCATTATAGGAAGGGAAAGAGGATTGATATTAATGGTGACTAACGGCCCCATTGCCAGTGATATATCCCGTCATGTTGACCTTCATAGTCTTCACTAAAAACCATCGTTATGTATTCCTCACGTGGAGTCAACTGATTCCATCTGAGTCAACTGAGTCAATAGAATGGTGTTTCTCTTAACAGAGTGACTCAGTTTAAATATCTAGGACATATTATTACCGATGACTTGAAAGATAACGCTGACATTGAACGTGAACGCAGGGCGCTGGCTGTAAGGGGTATATTACCCCTTACAGGCAGCGCCCGCTCGCAAGGCTTGCTCGTTGCTCGACTGAAGTCAAAATAATATTGTTCAAGGCATATTGCCAATCTTTTTACACGAGCACACTGTGGGTTGACTATACACAGCGGGCATACAGCGCTCTGCGTGTTCAATACAATAATGTTTTCAGGGTGTTGTTACGGCTGCCACGTTTTTGTAGTGCATCCACAATGTTTGCAGCGGCATGGACAGATGACTTCTATGCCATCAGACGCAAACGGATCGCATCTCTTTTATATCGACTGCGTGGCAGCAGTAACGGCATTCTGTGGGCATTGTGTAATAAATACGATAACCCGATCCTCTCATTGTGGGTCAAAATTATTATAGGGGCCATAAAATGATTTTTGTATTTTTTTGTTTCTACTAACATAGTTTAAGTCAATTGTTACTAACACAAATGGATCTTTGTAATCTATAATAAAGAAATATTATTTATTTATTTATTTATTCGACCTAATACTTAATCTAGAGCGAAATATTGGGAATGGGATCTGACAGCTCCATTGCTAGCAATAAACCCTATCAGGTCAATCTCCACGCGATTCCCCCCGAAAATCATCGTGGTTTTTATTGATGGGTGAAAATGGAATGGTAACCCCGCCTGTGCTAACGGGATACGCCGGCGGGGCACCAGTGAAGGGTGATAGGTGAGAATGAAAACAGGCTAGTTAGCCCATCATGATGAATTCCTCAGGAATTAACCATGATAGTTTCCAGGGGGAACCACGAGGAGGTCGACCTGGTTGGGTATATTGCTAGCAATGGGATTCTCAGTCTACATTACTAACAATCCCTTTCCCCCCAATCATCGTGGTTAATTGTTGTTGAATTCATCATGATGGGCTAACTGACCTGTTTTCATTCTTACCTATCATCTGACACTGGTGCCCCGCCAGGGTATACCGATAATGCAGGCGGGGTTACTATTCCATTATCATCTATTAAAAAAAACATGGTGCATACAACTGTCCAATATAGATAGATTCCTCCAAAAGATTACAATAGTAAACTTATTATAGATACAAACAATTACAAGAAATAATCACAGTGAGAAAACAATGGGCGACCTTATCGCTAAAAGCGATCTCTTCCACGCAACCTTTGGATGGAGAGGAGTAATTATAAACAGTTTGATCGGAGGCACGATGAAATTCTGTTATTTCTTAATATAGAGATGTGATACATGTAATAATGTAAAATATATATCCCTGCTCACATACATATACACATGTACATACATACACACATGCATATAAACAATATATATCTTTAAGAAAATTATTTATGGTTGAACACACCTTTAAAAAGATTGGAACAATTTTGGCTTCACTCTGTATAGAAAATCCATCACTGCACACTCGCTAGTACATAACAACTAGCCAGTAACTGTAAGACATCCACTGAAACGAAGTGTATACAACATACACCTACTTGCCAGCGAACGGTACACATTTTTCATACCACAATTTGCATACAGCTGTAAACTGTAAGACAAATTTTGAGCAGTGGCGTGTACTAAATTCCACGTAGGTACTTCGGAGGATGCAGCCCAATAAATATATCGGTTGAGGGCTCGGGGAGGCCAGTGAATAAACATGAACGCGATACACTGCCGGCCGAACGAAGTGTACACCTGTATGTTTTTGATTCATTAACATTAATAAGTTACTGGAGTGTGAGTAGTCATTAAATGTTAAAATGAACGTGGTATGTAAATTGAATAACACTTAATGTGTTACTGTCCATTAAATTATATATATATGAATACATTTAAAAATATAAAGTATAAGATAAAGTACAGTTAATTACTTAATTATTTATTAGAATTTAAATCTTCTTATGATTTCGAAAAATTTTAATATTAATTTTAGCAAAACTTTAATTGTATCAAAACAAAAATCCACTAGTAATATACAATTTGTAAAAAATAGGGTAAACAAAAAAATAATATTAGATTGGCTAAACACCTATACATGTTTCCATGCAAGCAACGGTCTTGAACTTCCTGGATTCATTGCTTTTGAAATCAGTTTTTTTTTGTACTTCGACTAAAAAGGGCTTGTGAATGAGATTTTACGCGATATCTTTCCCTTTCCCTTCATTCAATGTTCAAACCCATTATAGGAAAAACGGATAAAAAATAAATAGATACTACACTACTCTGTATTTTACTCGTTAGTTTTAGCCTTAGTTTAAGTAAAAAAAAAAAATTAATAAATAAAATTAAATAAATATAAATTTAAATAAATTTGTATCGAAAAATTTTCAGAGAATTGACTAAAATATATTACAGTAGAGCGTTAGTTAAAAAAAAAAATGTATCATCAGAACAAACAGTTCAGCAGCGGCACGCTTAGTTTACGTACTTTTTGTGTTAATTGAGCCTTTCTTCTCTATTTCTTTTCACGAACAAAATATTTGTACCATTCATTTGGCCGGCAGTGTATTCACTCGCTCGCAAGACAGGCCTCACTCAATATCGGATATTGTTCTTGCAAATGAGTATTTATGTCATCGTTTGTATAAAATGTGCGCCGATGTGGCCCCGAACGCGTTTTTCCCCGATCGCGAACTCTTGTTTATTGGGGAAACTTGGTATTTTCCTGCGGAGGCTCCGTCCGTGCTCCTGTTCCGTGAACAATGAGAAACTGTCGTTTAAACTTGCCTTTTGTTTTCATACAATAATTGGATAAAGGTGGGGTGTTTAGGTAATTTTTGTATTGGATCACAAACCCTATATATGTATATATAGTTACATATAGCTAGCTATATATGCTCTTCAACCGACTTCAAAGATAAGAGGTTTACAACTCGGTTGTGTTTTTTACATTACGTTAACGGAGTTTTAAATTATAATAACCATGTTTACATTGTTGTGTTTCGGTTAGAAGGGTGGGATATGGCAGTGAATTTACAGGGTACAGAGGAATAACAGTTGAGTCCTCAGGAATGGCAACGTATGGGGGGTATCATGGGCGAAACAGTATACTCTGTTATGTCCATGGTACTGCTCATGTCTATAGGCGACGTTTATCACTTTCCATCAGGTGGGCCGTCAGTTTATTTGCTATGCTAAGTTGCATAAAAAAAATCAGTATAAAAAAATCGTTATTCAAATTCAAATTCAAATTCAAAAATCATTTATTCATGTAGGACATTTTAGCCGCTTATGAACGTCAAATTTTTACATTATAATTTTATTTTTTTCCCTACCGTCCAGTTCGGTATATAGATCCAATTGAGAAGAACTGGCAAGAAACTCAATTGAATTACTTTTTTTTAAAAGCCAGTTTATTTATAATGTATATTTATATAGGTGTCTATGTCTAACATTAAATGAAAATTCAGTGCATGAACAACTATTGCCATGCACACTCGTCATTCAAGTAATCGTTTAGTGAGTAATAGGCTTTGCTCAGTAAATATGATTTAACAGATGTTTTGAATTTATTTAAGGGTAATTCCAACATATCCTTTGGTATCTTATTGTAAATTTTTATACCTATTCCCATAAAAGACCTATTAACTTTTTCTAAACGATACTTGGGGACAGCAAGTTTGTCTTTAAATCTAGTATTAATATTATGAATATTGCTGTTTTTTGGAAATAAGTCAAGATTTTTATGAACATATAGGATATTTGAATATATAAATTGAGAAGCAACGGTGAGAATATTTGCCTCTTTGAATTTCTCTCTTAATGAGTCACGACTCTTCATACAGTAGATCGCTCGAACGGCACGTTTTTGTAATATGAATATATTCTTAATATCTGCCGCTTTTCCCCATAGTAATATTCCATAAGAGAGTAAACTATGAAAATAACTAAAATAGACTAATCTAGCAGTATCAGTATACTGTACAGTGTACTGTCTAACTTTACGCACGGCAAAAGCTGCTGAACTTAGTTTCGCTGCAAGGCTTTGAATTTGTGCACCCCATTGTGTTTTATTATCTAGTGTGATTCCTAGAAAGACAGTAGATTCTATAAATTCGAGATATTCGTCATTTAATTTAATATTGCAATTAGTATTAAAACTTTTAGACAGAGAGAAATTAACACATTTTGTTTTTTTAGCGTTTAACATAAGATTGTTAGTTGTAAACCAGTGCAGGAATTCGATTCGATTCGGGAAAAAGAGTTATTTCTTTAATTTTATAATGTACTGCCTACTTATTTCTCTGTTCGCCCAATGGTTGACTGGTAGAGAACACCGTCCGGTGTTAAGTCCGCCAAAATGGTCATACAAAGAATTTCACTGTGCATTAAAGTTTAAATAAATAAATATACGGTTCATACAATCTTGATTTAAAACAATGAAATAAATACACATAATGTTAACAGAGATTAAAAGAGTAAGTGTTGAGTTTCTTGCGGGCTCTTCTCAACTGATAACAACTTTCCGAACCCAGCAGTAGATTAAAAAAAGACGATTTAAAAATGCTTGTGTACAAGTCTTTTTGAACAAAGATGATTTGAATTTGAAAAAAATTGGAATTTGAATATTGCTTGGTTCTTAAAACAAGATAATTTGCTTTCATTTATTACGAACTAGAAACTAGGAATGTAATATTTGTGGCTATTCGGAAAAAACATTTTCTAAATTAACACGAGCTGGAATCAAACTCGGAACTTCAGTCTGTTACTGCGACACGTAGATTATCCTCCAACAGTCCTCAACATTTTTCTTGCATTTACCAAAAATTAAAATCGATTGCCTTTGCCAAATTGCAAAAAAAAGCAAATTCTCAACGTATCAAGTTCGTAAAGGATTAAGTGTATTGACTTCTCCATCAAACCACTCTAAAAATACCAAATGGCATCGTTAAACCTTGATTTATGCAGATTGCATTGCACACCTACCAAAAATCACAAATTACCTGTGACGGCCTCCCTCCTAAAGTCCTCTCGGATCAGTGGAGGCGATGGTGATGTCTAGAAACAAAATATCAAATTATGCAGGAACGCGGAATGTCATAAAATCAGAGATGCCATTCATTGCTGTATGATTATTAACACGTACATTGTGGTGCAAGGCTTAAATGATAGCGATAAGCGACGACAGTGCACGGTGCAAGGTATAAGAGGTGGCGTTTAGAACGTTTATTAACGGAGTAAGAAGAGATATTACTGCTTTTTAATCCCAGGATATTGTCACTATTGGCACCATTGTTACTGCTTTTTAGTCCCAGTTTAATGTAGTCTTAGATTATACAGATAGAGTGTCTCCATAGAGACACTTCGGGAAAAACAGGTAAACTTTTCATACAATATTGCATGATAAAAAATAATTATGAGTGATTCCTTTATAACTTCTATATTTGTTTTGTCTTATAATTTCTGCATCTTTTTAATGCATAAACACTAATTTTATTTATTAAATAATATGTCAAGATACATTCCATGCATAAGTGTATAAAACACTGATAAAAAAAACGAGTCAGCTAATTTGACAATTACCTGATAAAATATTCACCTTACACCACATATGTATATAATTTAAGGTTGTAGGCAGCAGATATCATATAGAGAAATAGAAGAATAGAAGAAGAAAAGCTTCAACTATAATTTTAAAAAATTATAGCGAGAATGATGACTTCTCGATTAGGTACATAGTATTTTCATATTAATTTTATACCACTTTATGTTTCTACGTATTTGTATTTATTTTTAAATGGATAATAATGGAATGGTTACACCAGTAAGAAATGATAGATGAGAATAAATGAAGGTTAGTTAGTCCATCGTGATGAATTCGGCTAGAAATAACCACAACAGCTTCTATAGGGATATATGTGGTGGTCGAGCTGATAGGATATATTGCTTGCAGTCAGGATGTTAAATTACATTACTTACAATGCCTTTATTCCCACCTTTTAGTATTTAAATGTTCAAATTATCAATACCGTTATAATATAGTATCGCTCTATAATATTTTATTCATTAGTTTCTTTCAAAAGTTACTGTAAGTATAATTAGAACTAAACTTTAATTGAAATAATTATTTTATAATTTAAATTTTATTATATTACTGTTCATGTAAGGCGACGGTTACCACTTTCTATAAGGTGGGTCGTTAGCTTGATTGCCATTATAATTTACATAAAAAAAGACATTGCCTGTATTTTCCACGAATTCCGCGACCGCTTGTCCTATGCACCACAAACGTAACACATACCAACTGCTGCGAACAAAGATGGCGGATTTACATAAAAACCGTTTAATCGTAACTCGGGCCCGGCTATCGCGATCTGAACATATTATCATAAATTAATCCAATAAGGGATTGAGGCGACCAATTTATCCACATTACTGCGCGGGCGCAGCGCAAAGGGAGATATAAAATTGGAGTGAGAGGGACAACGTAACTCGCGCCAACATATTGCTTCCATTAGACGCGACATCGTTCGAGTCTGTATTAAGAAGTGATGCAGATTTTTGATTACTTCAGATAATCAAAGGATCAATGTTACTGCAGTTATTGATTGAGAGAAGGCAATTTAACAAGTAAATTAAATATAAAAAAAAAACCGTATTCAGTCGTAACAAAATATACTCTTACTGCTTTTTTATACAAATTAGAATGGCAAACAAGCTGACGGCCCACCTGATGGAAAGTGGTAACCGTCGCTTTTTATAAATATTCTTTATTGCTGAGGACTTAGGTGTTGAATAAAAGATGTCAATGATTCAAAGCGAAACACAGCCATGCAAACAACTTGAATAGCAAGCAAAGACTTTTGTGCTTATCTCTAAAAGATAGATCTCTTGCTAATGAAACACGAGATCTTCCATAGCAGACCATATATATATATATATATATATATATATATATATATATAATAAAGAATATTACTCTTATTATATATTTTAGGCGTCATTTTCTAAACATACCTTTTTATAAATATTCTTTATTGCACTTGAATAAAAGATACAATGATTAGTTTACAACTTGTTAGCAAGAGTGTGCTTATCTCTAAAAGAGATCTCTTCCAGTCAACTCAATGCAGTTAAAGAGAAAATATTTTAATAAGTTTTATTTCAATTGAAAAAAAAAAAGATTTAGATGTGATATCATATCAATGTAGTGATTCTAGTGATAAATTTACTTAGCGCACCAGAATCGACACCATTATATGTTTTTTTTTTTTATACCACTGAGGTGGCAAACAAGCATACGACCAACCTGATGGTAAGCGGTTACCGGAGCCTATGAACGCCTGCAATACCAGAGGTATTGCGCGCGCGTTGCCGACCCTGAAGAAACCTCTTTACCCCCCTTTTGAAGAACCCCATGCTGTAGTCTCTCGGGAAAACCTCGGCAGGGAGCTCATTCCATAACCTGAGTGTTCGTGGGAGAAAGCATCTCTGAAACCGCGTTGTACGCGACCATTTAGGCTGTAAGGTATGAGGGTGAACTCCATGTCGATGACGAGCCGTACGATGATAGAAAGTGGCCGTAGGCATCATATTGAATAATTCCTCTGAGCACAATCCGTTGTATAAGCGGTAGAACACGCATATATGTACAGATGAACAATCAAATACTCAACGATTTTCCCTTATAATCATCTATCTGTAACGACCAATCGTTGAATTGGTTTTCTCTAATATACTGAATTATTACTTGATAGGTTCCGAATTAGATACAGCGAGTAATCGATGATTGCACTCAATCTATATACAATTTACTCTATTTTTACTACCACCAGCGGCGGACCCGTGCTATGCCTATGTTGTGTGTACTTGTAATTAGCGCTGATAATTATGTAGTCACTAACGAGCGAGTCGTCCAATCGTCCATCTTGTGGGCAATTCGACGCGCGTCACGTTGTATAAGAGGGCACATGTACTCAAACTGTGCCACTGTTGGCGGAATATGGAAAGATGTAATAAAATCTGTCTATTTGCACTTTGTGGTAATTTTTGGAACTAATGAAGCGATGCTAAATTTTTAATAATAATAATAATATGGCTTTCTTTATTTGTTTAAACACATCTTTATTTGTTTAAACACGGTAAAGCTAAAGATGTTACATTAATCAAAGAACATTCGTGCTTAGCTAACAACGTGAAAGCATGCAAAAATACATTTAAGGTTAACAATTAACATTTTGTTTTTTTGTTTAAGAAGTCTTTTATATCATAAAAACTATTTATTATTTTATATTAATTGTGCATTTAATAATATAAATACTGCAATGTGGACATTATTTTCCAATTGTATATTGAATAAAATACAATAATTTCAATATATATATATATAACGTTATTGACATGTATTAACTTCGCGCTGTGTAGTACATCATAACATAAACGCAATCCAACAAGTATTGAACATACAAACAATGAGACAGGTGTGTCACATTGTTTCAAGTATTTACACTGAAACATGAAGTTTCCTTGGTAAAACTGTCTGATAATAACATAAAACTATAACTATCTTAGTGATATGTTACCAGTACTAAGATACTGTTAATACAATAACCGCTAATTACTGATGTGAAAACGTTATAGCTACATCAAAGCTTTTTTTAATCAGATTTTCTTGCATGTACCTACTATTGACTGATTTTAACGAGTCTAGTTTAAATAAAAACGTTTACTCTCAATGTTCACGAGTTCAATAACTTTTTTATGGAATCGCCTTTTGACAAAGTTTCGTGTGATAAAGGCCAGTGGTAAATATCATTTGTATAAAGGTTGTAAGGAGCGTTTAGGTAAGGGTATAACAACTTTGAGAACCACATAGATAAACAGTCAATTATTACGTATTATGAGTGCGTGCGAAGACTGTATTTATTATCTATGCAATGGAGGGTACAGTGAGTGCAGCAATTAAACCAGGTTGCATGCAACTTTGCCCTTCCGATGCTGTTTCCTTTTAGAGAAGTTCCCGACGTTTCCATTGTGCACTGGTGCTTTTATCGACGTGTCCTACGAGTTAATGTATGAGGAATTGTATGGTAAACGGCCGCTAGTGCTGGCTACAGGGTTGTTTATAATGTCACGCGTTACATGGTACAGTATTAATTAGAAATATTAATTTATTAATTTCAATTTATATATATATATACCTTTATCCCATTCGTGTTTCAACCGTGAAGCAGTTGTGTTTCCATAGCTGTGTTTCGGTTTGAAGGGTGGGGTATGGCGTGAATTTACAAGGTACAGGGAAATAACACCTGAGTCCTCAGAAATGGCAACGCATGGGAGGTATCATGGGCGCAACAGTATACTCTGTTATGTCCATGATACTGCTCATGTCTATAGGCGAGCGTTACCACTTTCCATCAGGTGGGCCGTCAGCTTGTTTGCCATTCTAAGTTGTATAAAAAAAAGAAAAAAACTTAGTTGAAACAGATCTTCTTGAGCTTTAGAAAAAAAAACTTACGTGAAGTAACTTTTTTATTTTGTCTGTTAACATGTTCAGATTAACTCTGTTCTAAATATGAACCAATAACTACATGGTAATAACAATTACCATGTAAAATATTCCTCATAACATACCATCAGGTAGGATACCGAAAACTAACCGTATACCAGTGGGGGGAAAGGGATTGTTAGTAATGGAGACTGAGAATCGCAATGCTAGCAATATACCCAACCAGGTCGACCTCCTCGCGGTTCCCCCTGGAAACTATCATGGTTAATTCCTGATGAATTCATCATGATAGGCTAACTGGCTTGTTTTCATCCTCATCGATCACCATTCACTGGTGCCCCGCCAGTGTATCCCGTTAGCGTAGGCGGGGTTACCATACCATTTTCATCCAATAAAAAAAAAACCGTATACCAGTATCAGAGAAGTGCATTTTATTGCCAAAAATATCTGTCTGTCCGTACAATTATCTGATACATGATTGATATTTGATTGACACCGCTCGCTGGCCGACCTGATCGTTGCAGGAAAGCAACCAGGACCAGCCAGCGCCGCTGTATAATTTGTAGTCATAAAACGAACTCTCGTGATGACAGATCCATCATGGAAATTGGCAATTTTATGAGTCCAAATTACACGTCGACTGAAAACGAAACACTTGCAATGTTAATCGCCATGCGGTTTTTAACTTTATTACGTTTTACATAGATGCTCTTATAGGTTGAAGAGTTTCAACTTGGGTTTGCAGGTTTTGACGGACAGGTGAGTGCCTGCTGACGTATTGTTTTGTTTGTTTGTTTGTATCGTGGGAGATAAATTAGAGGGAGACTTTGTACAAAAGTCGATTGCTTGGGTACCTCTGTCCCATTCGTGTTTCTACCGTGAAGCAGTTGTGTTTGCATGGCTGTGTTTCTGTTTGAAGGGTGGGATATGGCATGAGTTTACAGGGTACAGAGAAATAACATCTGAATCCTCGGGAATGGCAACGCATGGGGGGTATCATAGGTGAAACAGTATACTCTGTTATGTCTATGGTACTGCTCGTGTCTATAGGCGACGGTTGCCACTTTCCATCATGTGGGCCGTCAGCTTGTTTGCCATTCTAAGTTGTATAAAAAAAAATTACTTAGTTTTTAATAGTGACTCTAAAATGATTCTATAATGTTCCCCTGGCTTTCGGATAAGTTGGCCTTTTTGCTTATCTGTCTATGTAGATACAAGTCCCTTTGTAAACATTACTTCGATCTATCACAACAATGAAAAGCCTCAATCTGTTATATATAATTAGTTATGATATATTTAATATTTTTTTTAATATTTTATCATTTATTTGCTGGAATAAGGTACATTTTTAGGTGTTACTTTACAAGAAAAATAGTCCAATCTTATTCCGCCACACTGTAGGCGTGCAAATATAAAAACTTATTAAACAAAACATTAAAATAATTTTATCATAATAACATAAACATTTACAATACAATTATATTACAATAAAGTACAATTATATTACAATAAATAAATATATTACAATAAATTACAATAATAATTTGTCACTTTTTGTATCTATTCATGTCAATTCATTGTAATATGAAATCATTAAAAATATACACAACACAATATATATTTATTAATTTAATATATAGTTTCTTTATTTTATTTATTTATTTTTAATTGCATTCCATAATATAATTAGTAGATAACATTTCAATTATGGACCCTGTTGGGCACAGCGAGTACGAGAGAGGAGGACAACACTTTTTTTCACATTAGAAATAGTCTAAGGATCTGTTACAATATTATCCAGTCATTGAAATTGTATCACGATAGGTACGTATTTTCTTATTATTATTATTTATTATTTAAGTATTGGTGTGTATCTATTCATATCGTAATTGTTATTAGTATTATATGGTTATTTAACATATTCTGTAGTTTATAATTATTTATATTCATATTGTAAAATTAATTAATAAATAGTTTAGGTAATAATGAAATTTCAGCAATGTCAGTTTTAGCTATGTCTCAAATTTATTTATATATGTATGTGATTTATGTGTGTATATTTTTTGTAAGTATATTATTCTATATGTATGTATGTTTATTTATCATAAATTGTTACTTTTCAATATATTTATTTAATTTACAATTATTTTTTTAATCTATGCACCTCTATTTGCTCTCTCTGTTTAGCGTAACGGTTGACTGGTAGAGAATGCCATCGGGCATTAAGTCCGCCCTGTACATATTTTCTAATGTGTGCAAAAGCATAAATAAATAAATATATCTATTGTTCGTAGGTCGTTTCGTTTATCTAATATATCGTCATAGTCGTAGAATACTGACGGATTTTTATATGTATTATTTGTCAGATCCGTCAGTATTCTACGACTGTGACGATATGTGAATATTGGAGAGTCATTTCGTTGGAGTCGCTTCTGAATCACTATTCCCTATTTCTATTCTCTACATCTGAGAATGGTGCTTAGTGATTTGAAAGATGAAGCATTGTCTTATTAGATAAATATATCTACCCATATGTAGCTAGACGAGGTCAGGGTTGCCAGATGGTATTTTTTATTTTTACCTAAATTTCGAATATTTTTTTTCCTAAACGTATGTTTTATTATATTTATCCACTGCTGTAGGTATTATAAATGAGAAATATAAGTAGTATTTATGTGTTAAATGTGTATTTCTTATGTATTATTATGTATAATTATTTCAGTATGTTACTATAATTATGTCACATATTTCTCACCACATATGCCCTTCATACGCTTTCTGTTTTTACCTAATGGTTAACTGACAGAGAATGCTATACGGCATTAAGCTCGCCACTTGTACAAAGTTTTATAATGCAATAAAGAGTAAATAAATAAAAACAAATAAAAGATATGTTAATGAACAATATCTTAAAATTTAAAAAATAATTCCGCAATTATTGTTTCAATTAATACAAGTCAAGATTAGCTGCGACGTGGAGCCAAGGTGAACCCAGCAATAACCCGGTCCCTGACCTAATCTGATCACTGTCATTTGGGACGGATATGCAGCTGCTTGATGTACCACCGTTTGGCGTATTATTTGAGATTTTTTTTTTTATTGATACATATCAATAAATGGTAGTTAGAGAGAGAGTCTTTGGTATTCTTTTATGTATATGGATAGGTCCTTCTTTGTTTTGATACAAAAAATAAATTTTGTATAACAATCGTTAGCATTTTCTGTCGTGAGGTAATTTTTTTTTATACATCATAGAATGGCAAACAAGCTGACGGCCCACCTGATGGAAAGTGGTAACCGTCGCCTATAGACATGAGCAGTACCATGGACATAACAGAGTATACTGTTTCGCCCATGATACTCTCCATACGTTGCCATTCCTGAGGACTCAGTTGTTATTCCTCTGTAGCCTGTAATTTTATCCCACCCTTCAAACCGAAACACAGCCATGCAAACACAACTGCTTCACGGTAGAAACACGAATGGTACAGAGGTACCCAAGCAAACGACTTTTGTACAAAGTCTCCCTCTGGTATAATATAGCACCTAAATTGTCAAGAATGGCAACGAGTGTACGAATACCATATATAGCGCAATGTATTCAGTGATGTCCTTGGAGAGACGGCAGATACCACTTTCCAAAAGCTAGATTGTTAGCTTGTGTGCTAATTTGAATTGCATAAAAAATACACCCCGCTTTCTTTTATTCATTGGTTACCCTTAAAATGGGGGGAAGGGATTGTTAGTACTGCGAACTATCAGTCTTTTTTTTTTGATAGGTGAAAATGGTATGGTAATTCCACCTGTGCTAACGGGATACGCTGGCGGGGCACCAGTGAAGGGTGATAGATGAGAATGAAAACAGGCCAGTTAGCCCATCATGATGAATTCATCAGGAATTAACCATGATAGTTTCCAGGGAGAACCGCGAGGAGGTCGACCTGGTTGGGTATATTGCTAGCAATGGGATTCTCAGTCTCCATTACTAACAATCCCTTTCCCCCCAAGGCAGGTCAGTTAGCCCATCGTGATGAATACACTTGAAATAGAATACTAGGATAAGTTTGCTGACCAAGATAAAAAGTAGACTATATCCTTCTTCGTCGCATGCATACGACGCATATGCATACATGCATACTATATGTGTATAGCAAATTTAATTATAATCGAATAAGCCGTTGAGGGGCTATAAGGTGACAAACAAACAAACACACTTGCACATTTACAATATAATATAAAATACGACAACATAACCTTCAAGAAAAGAGTATATTCCTTTTTAAAAGGCCGGCAGCACACCTGCAATGCCGTTGGTGTTGTGGGTGATAATGGGCGGCGGTAGTCACTTACCATCAGGTGAGCCGCATGCTCGTTTGCCCCCTGTGTTGTAACAAAAAAAAAATAAATATAATAAATATTTAATAAATATATATTTAATAAATTTAATAAATATAATAAATAAATAATAAATATAATATAGTAAAGACAGAATAATCAGTGATATTTCTGTTGCTGTGTTATTGTGATTACAACAATCTGTTATTATTATTTTAATATTATTTATTTAAATATTTGTTTATTTGTTCTATTAATTGTCCTGTTTTGTTTAAAAATATAATAAAAAAAATACATTTTATTGTACCAGATAGGAATAAAAATAAGGATTAGTGTAATGTACCTAAATAGGTAATTTAGACCGTCTTTTAATATTAATTTAATATAAAAAAAAATAATAAAATTATGTCTAAAAATACCTATAGATTAATTTTGAATTTAGGCAGGTATGTAGGCTAATTACTGAGTTAATTCTGAGTATATAAAAAGGTATACATTTAATTAATTATAAATAAAAAAAAATAAGTAGGTAAATGGTAAAATGGGATGGGATGGAATGGGAGTAAAATAAAAAAAAATTTACAATCCTGTAATTTTAATTTGTTGTTATTAATATTTAATAAGGTGTGCAGGTATATAAATGTTAGATTATATTTTTTTTGTACATTAATCACTAATTGTGCCAACAATTGTTAAAAATGTTCAATTTCTTAATTTTGTACCTACACTTTTATGTATTTAAAACAAAAACACACTTAAATCATGGTAAATAAAGTTAAATATTAGGAATCTAAAATAAAATATACAATTAAATTTCCTATAAAGGAAACGAATACGTATCGATAAAGTATAAGTTTTTTTCTTAAAAAAAAAATAGCATACAAATTAACATCAATACAGTGCACAATTTGCAAAACAAACATAGATACGTATGGCAATAGACGGGATGAAAGTGAGTTACGCGGGAAAAAGGTAAAAAGCGGGTGTAGCGGTGGGCGGGGCGAGGGGGCGGCGCCACAGGCCCCGCCCTCCTCGAGCCGTCGCCCCCGCGCCGCGCCGCCGCCCCCCGCGCGTGACGCCGCCGCCGGACGGCCGCGGACGGAGCGCGCGCCGCCCGCGCTGCAAGCCGTCCGATGCAAGGTCACGAGCCGCCGACCGCCACCGCCTCGCGACATCTACCCACCGACACTCTATGCCCTTAGTGATGTCACCCATTTAATTTTTAATTTGTTTTTTGTTTTTTAAATAATTATTCTTATTAGTCCTCATTATGGGTAATGTAAATGTAATTATTTTTTAGAAAATACACAAAGATTATAGATTATATTTGTTTATTAAATTATTCACTGAAAAACAGCTGGCGTTCAAAAATGGCATAAAACGAAAAAATTACATAAAAAAAAAAGTAATACAATTTCAGATTACAGGAGATACTGTCAAACCCACTGATTGCTCAACGTAATATAAATACAAATGAAAACGATTAAAAATATCTCACTAATAACGTAGTCATAATAATGTTTGAGTGCATCGGAGCAATGGCGTTGCAACGCAGAGTGCACCTTATCACGGCGACGTGTGATTGAGTGCGGCTAGTTCGGCGGGGCGCCGCGCGGCGCTGCCGTCGCCCGCCTCGCCGCGCGCCCAACCATTCCGGCCGCGGCGCGCGACCTGACCGCATTGCGTCGCTCGGGGCCGCTCCCTCGCGCTCCGCGACGTGTTTACATACCGCGACACGCTCGTCGCTAAACGCTACAACCGCCGGTATCCCGTGCGAGTGCCAAATGATCTAGTGTTCCGTTAAACTCCGTGCCAGTTCAGTGCAGTGACACGACACGTACTCCCCGCGAAGTGCTCCGCTCATCATATTTGCCCCGGCTCCGTCGCCCATCTGTACAAATACAGTTGATCTGTTTAATTTACCTATTGATGGATTGGAATGAGGTTCGACGACACCGCACTAAGTGTTTGACGTGCCAAGGAATTCGTTTCACGTATGTAGAAAACAAATAAAGTTCGGAAAACAAAGGATAGTTGGGCAGCTCCGGAGTGGCATTGCTTGTTTAGGTGCCCATGGTGACAGGTGGATCGTGTTCACAGTCTGTCAAGTCATAGAATATTCATTGGAAAAGGAGGTGAGAATTATTTTATAGTTGCACGAACAAAAGGTGTACACAGCACTAGTTGCATAACGTTTTTAAAACGGCCATCTGTAATTTGTGTTTGTTTTGGAGTGTCACGTTCGTGTTATGTTAATTGTTTTTGTGTTTAAACTGTTTTATGTTGTGTTTACAAGTTGTCCGCGTGTGGGCCCGAAGTTTCGTGTTGTTCCGAATTCCGAATTCAGTGATGTTCCGGCGACGGCGGGCGTCGGTAGCGTACGCCGGCACGCTGTTCCGACATGCTTTGAAATTTCGTTGGCTCACTTACTAACATAGTAGGTTTGCTTATTTAACCACCCGGTTGGCCGTATGCTCGATTGTCAGAGTCGTAATGCAAAAGGGTAACAGGCAATTAATGTTGTAATTTATTATATAAATAAAATCTACTTTTTAAATTAAAAATTAACTGAGTTCTAAGGTTCATCTAAGACCGTATGGTCATTGGTATTTCATTTTATTATATTTTTAATTAGGTTCTTATCTGTCGTGCATAACAATCTCTTTCGAATAACTGCACTTATATGGACAGAGAAAAAAATATCAAATGGATTTTTTTCAAATTTATTTCTTAAAAAACTTGCGGTCTAAAGTTTCGCTAGCCGCCATTTTTAGTTTTATAAAGCAGCGTGCACACTGCACGCTCGCACCGGTGCCCGTGTGCGCCGCGCGACGCGGGCCGGGGGGGGGGGGTGGGGGCGGGGCGACAGACAGGGACGGCGCATAAACATTGCACCATGCATTTTGGAAATTGAATCCCATTTACATATTTAATTATTTTATTATTATCTATTCATATTTAGTGTGTTGCAGTAATGGTTTTTTATGTTTTATTTTTTTTATTTTGTAGTTTTATATATTTACACATTTGAGTACTCTTACATTGCTATTACAAAATTAAAATTGTATGTAATTTTACATATATAAAAGTTTATAAATATGTTTGTATAAATGTTACTTATCTTGTTTAAACGGTTGAACAAATTTGAATTAAATTCGATCGATACCTAAGTCTTTAGTTGTTTGTTCAAAATTGTTTCGTTTAATTTCGCTACCATTAGTATGTATGTGACTGCCAACACTCGAAGATCGACCACCAACATTACTACCAGAAGTTCCACAAACTTCCATGTAACTCCATTTTGCAAAAATGGCAAAACAAAATGGCAGTCGGAGCTTCATAGCTAATATGGTGATATCTTAGATATACATAGGTAATAATAATAAAATGCCTTCAATTTTTGAAGGTTCAACCAAAAGGCTTCGGTTTATAATGGTTATTCACAATGATTCATAATAGGATCAAAAAATTCAGACGACATATTTATACCACTTAGGTGGATAATAAAGAATAGAAGAGGCCAAATGCTGGGCCACCTTATACGACATGACGATTTTTTTAAGAACATAGTAGAAGGAAAGATAGAAGGCAAAAGAGGAAGAGGAAGACCGAGGATTAACTACATGGGACAGATAAAAGAAACACTAGGCGTCATGTCGTATAGGGAGATAAAGGATATGGCCTGGGATAGAGCTGGCTGGAGGAAGATGCATGAATTAGTTACACCGACAGGAGGAAACTCTTAAATGAAAAGAAGAAAGTGGTGAACAAGCACGCGGCCTGCCCCATGCTAAGTGGTTGTCGCTTTTTTATAATTTAAGCATTTTCACTTGCTTGTAACTAGTTCGTGCATCCTATTGCTACCGTCCATCCCGGGCCGTATTCTTGATCTCCGTATACGACATGACGTTATTCTTTATTTTTTTTTATACAACTTAGAATGGCATACAAGCTGACGGCCCACCTAATGGAAAGTGGTAACCGTCGCCTATAGACATGAGCAGTACCATGGACATAACAGAGTATACTGTTTCGCCCATGATACCCCTCATGCGTTGCCATTCCTGAGGACTCACGTGTTATTCCTCTGTACCCTGTAAATCCGGTAAAATGTATCTGTACAGTTTCAATAAAATTGAATGAAGATGAAAACGGAGAAATAATTAAATTATCGCACCCATGGATTTATTTTATTTATTTATACTTTATTGTACATGCTAATAATATATAAAAATATGACAGATGTAATCAAATGTACAAAGGCGATTGAGATTTAATACCAATATGTTGATGTTTTCCGTGAAGCAGTTGTGTTTGCATGGCTGTGTTTCGGTTTGAAGGGTGGGATATGGCGTGAATTTACAGGGTACAGAGGAATAATACATGAGTCCTCAGGAATGGCAACGCATGGGGGTATCATGGGCGAAACAGTATACTCTGTTATGTCAATGGTACTGCTCATGTCTATAGGCGACGGTTACCACTTTCCATCAAGTGGGCCGTCAGCTTGTTTATCATTCGAAGTTGTATAAAAAAAATGCAAATGCAAAATTATATATTTAATTATTTTACCAATCACCTAATAATTATTTATTTTGAGTTGAGTTTCGTTAGTTCAGTTGAGTTTCGTTAGTTCAGTTGAGTTTCTTGCTGATTTTTTCTCAGCAAATAAACTCAGCAGTAGAATTGTAAAAAAATCAGTGATTTAAAAAAATCTTTCTATTATATTCTATAATTTTACAGATAACCATAGAAAACTGTCAATGACATTGCAAATATGATTCGTTTTAGAATCCCTATCATGAAACTAAACACCAAAAGTTAGACGTTTAAAGATTTTTTTATACCACTGTGGTGGCAAACAAGCGTATGGCCTACCTGATGGTAATCAGTTACTGTAACATATGAACGCCTGCAATACCAAGGGCATTACGTGCGCGTTGCCTACCCTGAAGAAACCTCTTTACCCCCCTTTTGAAGAACCCCACGCTGTAGTCTCTTGGGAAAACCTCGGCATGTAGCTCATTCCATAACCTAAGTGTTCGTGGGAGAAAAGATCTCTGAAACCGCGTTGTACGCGACCATTTAGGCTGTAGGATGTGAGGGTGCGTCCAAAGATTTTACCTATCAACATACTGATTTATACAAAGTGATTACTAATATAACAAAACTGTCACTCAAAGACGTCTGTCCATGGCAGATATGAAATTGTATTGTATTGCAAAATATTTATTGTACATACTTTTGTACATTTTATACATAAAAAAGATATAATACACAAGTTAAGGACTTATCTTAATTATTTTTTTAATTAAATGTTTAACAATTTCGTCTCTCTGTATGTTCATTTTGGTACTACGCAAAAATGACTGCACAAAATTGGATAAGGTTTTTACAGTGGTATTCCTGAATGTCTTAACTTGAAAACTGGTTTAAGTTTTATATTGATACGTCATCTAGATGTAAGTTTATTTCATTGATTTCTCTTACTTCTGAAATTTACGCGAGCAAAAAGCTACTTCATAGTAATTTAAGTACAATAAATTTTGTTTTAAATTGTTGTAAAATATCGCTTATAATAAAAAATTAGTTGAAAAAACTGTAATTGGAATAATATGTTACGAGAAATAACTTCTTAAATTAATTATTTTTTATGCAACTTAGAATAGCAAAAAAACTGACCGTCCACCTGATGGAAAGTGGTAACCGGCGCCTATAGACATGAGCAGTACCATGGACATAACAGAGTATACTGTTTCTCCCATGATACCCCCATGCGTTGCCATTCCTGATCTAAGATTAAACCTTTATTTTCATTTATATTTAAAAGATTGACTTTATAACTTAAAAGATGCGTCGTGCACAATAAAAGTTTTGAAGTATCTATATTTAAGGGAACGTCATTGTTTGTATAAATTCCTATTGTTAAAAAATATATTGGTTTTACATTTTTTTCTTTATAATAAATAATATAAATCAACAATAGTGTTGTGCTTAAAATTTCGCAAATTTATCGCCAGCATGTGTTGAGCGTCGCTACATCTGCTGTTCGGTGTGATGTCGCCTTTAGTTCTATAAGTTTACTGATTTATTTATTTATTTATTTTATTTGCCAAATAAGGGAGGTTTGACAGTTTCATAATTCGCGCCTTAAAGGATCAAAATAAAATTTAATTATGGGTATTAAATATTTTAGAATGTTGTGTAACAAAATTATGTACGAATATGTATGAATATATATTTAATTTAAATTTTTAATTGAAAAGAGTTTTTATACATTGCAAGATGTTTTTTTAGTTACAACTAAAGAGAAAAAAATAAGAAACGATGAGTGGATTTTAACTGAAAGCAAAATTTTACACTGCTTATATAATTTCTAGTTTTATGTATTTTTTTATATGAAATTTTTTATATATTACAGAGACTAATTTTATCTTCACTACTCATATATTTTATCATGTACATAACTATATAAATTTATGATTAATGAATATGTATGTAATTTGCAATAGGATATTTCATGTAGAAGACAATGGAGGTTTCACATAGAGGACAATCCTTAATGGAAATTAATTAATCTTTATAACCTCATGATGCATATATATATATATATATATATATATATATATATATATATATATATATATATATATATATATATATATATATATATATATATATATAATGAATGGATATGGAATTTCACGTGCACGTAGTACTTGGGATGGAAGACATATATTACTTTTTATGCACTCGTATATATATATATATATATATATATATATATATATATATATATATATATATATATATATATATATATATATATATATATAGACGAAAGTGTAACCTATGTCTTCCATCCCAAGTACTACGTGCACGTGAAATTCCATGGCATTTAGCCGAGTTAATGCGTCAAAAATTACTTGACAAACTCAATTGTACATAATAATAACTTTATTGCACAACCATGATTGTAACAAACTCAGCACTGGAAATTACAGTAAAAGTAGGCACGAAAGTATTTGTACATTTGGATCAGTTTAAACATCTTTGTCTGAACTAGGTTATAGAACCTGTGTCTCAGACAAAAGCGCTCAACCCTCATTACATAGTATAATATTAGTTCAACTAAATTTTTAGTGCTACATATAGAATGTTGATGAAAATAACCTGTGTCTTCCATCCCAAACACTATGTGCACGTCAAATTTCATCGCATTTAGCAGAGCCGCTAATACGCCAAAAGTTACTTGACAAACTCAATTTTATATTATAAGAAAATAGTAAAGCTTTGTACATTAAAGTTTTAAATAATAAATAGAATTAACTTATTTTATGTATATATTTAAGATGTCGGCTTAGTTATTTTACATAAGGACCAAGTAGCAATACTCGTCTGTTTAATTTCTCCATAACAAATGATAAATTTCACAGAGTCAACGAAAAACTATCGAGTAATGTTTTTTTACAATATTATCAAGCATAGACAAATAATGTCTGTCTCGTACATACGTGTATATAAGTGTATTATTTATTTTGACTATTGAAACTAATTGATTAAATAAAACAAATTGTATTACATGCCTTAATATTTTAATTAATGTTATTTTATTATATAATTTCGTAATGTTTCAATGCTACAATTTTTTTTTTAATTATTGCAATTTTTGTTTTCAATATTTGCACGCTTGATCTAAGTAGATTCTGTAAAATACTTTAAATTTACAAGATCAAATGTTTTATACCTAAAATCATAGCAAATAAAATTATTGTTATTACGTATTTGTTAAAACCGAACCAAAATTGTTTAAAATGGTGATATTCATATATTTGATATAAATTTCATATTTATTTATTTATTTGTTTAAACATTAATGCACAGTAAAATTCTATGTACATTTGGCGGAGTTAACACCGGACGGTGTTCTCTACCAGTCAACGATTGGGTAAATAGAGAAAAACGTAGGCGATGCATTTTTCAATAGAGAAAAAAAAGTAAAGCAATATTTGATAAATTCATTTAATATAAACATAGACATAATATATTAAATAAATAAATATATACATACATAAATTAAATACATAAAACATTACTATATAAAACAATTAAATAAAACAACTGCAATAGAAGAGCAAATAGTAATCTATGATTCAAACAGAGTAACCAGCTGGAGGAGCTTAGAGGGAAAGTGATTTTTCTAAGAAATAGGTGCGCAATTTGTGTTCGAAAGCTGGTTGTTTATGGTAGATCTTATGTCAAGCGGGAGTGTTTTTTTTTTATACAACTTAGAATGGCAAACAAGCTGACGGCCCACCTGATGGAAAGTGGTAACCGTCGCCTATAGACATGAGCAGTACCATGGACATAACAGAGTATACTGTTTCGCCCATGATACCCCCCATGCGTTGCCATTCCTGAGGACTGAGGTGTTATTCTACCAGAGGGAGACTTTTGTATAAAGTCTCCCTCTGGTAGAAGAGTGTGTAGTAGTGTGAGTAGAGTGTGTTCCAGTACATTTATATATTCCTTCTCTAAGAAGAATCATAAAGAGTTTTTATCCGTTAATTTGTTATTTACTGTTTTCATTCACAGGAACACTTAGACAATTAATTTATTTGTATTATTAAAAAGCCAAAAACGGCTTAACCGATATAAATTTTTTTTGCAGGGGTGGTTTAAAAGAAAAAAATGTAAATATTAAAAATAGATAATTTTATACAGGAATCGCTTTTTCGGATTAGTAGGTGATACTAAATTCACTGGATCATCCATTTTTTTTTCCAAATTAAGTACATATGGTGTCCTTAAATACTATTAATATTTATAAATGAACTAAAATAAGCTCATAACAAAATCTCTTATTACATTTAATTAGGAATTATTAAAATAAACAGAACAATTCCATTCGCAAACGACGTGTATACAGATGTTACGCGAACCATTTGATGCGTGACTGATCTAACGACAGAACCGACAATTAACAAAATGGCCGCCAACCTGCGCCCGCGCACCTCCTGGCAATGTCAATACTCACATAAATCATCCGCCATATTTATTTTGACTGAAGCAATTTATTTATTTTTAATAGCTCGCTTCGTAAACTTGTTTTTTTTTTTCTCTCAAACATATTAATTGGTGATTTAACGTTAAAACTGCACGTGACTTTATTTAATATTATACCCTTAGATTATATACAGTGTCTCCATACAAATGCTTCGAGAAAACCGGATCAACGTTTTCATACAATTTTACGTGATAAATGGTTACTAATGTTTCCTTTATAACTTCTATATTTATTTTGTTTTATAATTTTTACATATGTAAAAAGCGTAAAAACTCATTTTATTTATTAAATAATTAAATAAATATTATACGTCAAGATACATTATATGTGTAAATATATAGAACTTTGATATAAAAACAAGTCAGCTTAATTGATAATTAGCTGACAAAAAGTAGACCCGTTTTTAATCAATGATCAGTGTATATATATGTATATATATATATATATATATATATATATATATATATATACATATATATATATCAGGTCATATAGGTCAGTATATATATAAGCTTATAATAGATAGTAGATAATAATAACAAAGTGAAATTACTTGTCAAACACGTAATTAATAAACTCTTCTAAAATATAAAAATATTCTTCCAACAAAATAGCTCTAAGCTTACTTTTAAAACTATTAGTAGTGAAAGGAAAATACATAAAAGAAGTAACATATTTTTTTTTGTAAGTGTGGCATAGTAACACAAAATGATCATAACTTAGTTTATTGCTTTGCTCTCAAAAGGGCAAAACACTCTTACTCTGTGGGGAGGGATTGTAAGTAATGCTGACTACCAGTCCCATTGCTAGCAATATATCCTGTCAGGTCGACCTCCACAGGGTCCTCCCTGGAAACTATCGTGCTGAATCCCAGGTGTATTCATCACGATGGACTACTTGACCTGTCTTTTCATTTACACCTGTCATCGCTCACTGGTGCCCCGCCAGCGTGTATCGTTAGCGCAGGCGGGGTTGCCATTCCATTATCATGCCTAAAAAACAACGCTGATACTCTGTTATGGTTAAAAGATTATATGTGTATAATTATATATGTATTTATCTAATATTTTATTTAACTGTATATTTGTTTATGTACTCTAAATATTAATAGTTGTAGCACAGCTATAGTTGTAGTTCAGCTGCCCGCTAACAACATGCTTTCTAACTGCATTGGATTGTCTGGAAGAGATCTCTGTCAGAGACAAGTCAACCCTCGCTCATAATATTTATAAATGCATTAACAATGTAATTTACAAGTGCAATAAAGAATATATATAATATATTCTATGTACTTGTACAGTTAATGACTTCTATTTCACTTTTTGTAATGATTTCAAAACGTTCACACTGTGAATCATCGCCTTACAAATTAGCCAATGTGAACGGGGCGTTAGTCACACAAGTTCTCTTGTGTCTATACTTTATTATTATATTTCTTAGAAACTGTTCTAGGTAATATTATAAATTGATTTATGTATTGAATTAAATGTTTTACTAATCAACTCAGTGGTAGGAATTACTAAGTTCGTTACAAGGTTTCTTTCTTTTTTTGATGGGTGAAAATGGTATGGTAACCCCGCCTGCGCTAACGGGATACGCTGGCGGAGCACCAGTGAAGGGTGATAGATGAGAATGAAAACAGGCCAGTCAGCCTATCATGATGAATTCATCAGGAATTAACCATGATAGTTTCCAGGGGGAACCGCGAGGAAGTCGGCCTGGTTGGGGGTATATTGCTAGGAATGGGATTTTTAGTCTCCATTACTAACAATCCCTTTCCCCCCATTGAGGAGTTTTACATCATCAAATCATTTGAGTAACTTAATATATAATAATGCCCTGGCATAGAATAGGCCATCCCTTCCTTTCCTGTGGGTGTCGTAAGAGGCGACTAAGGGAAGGCGAGGGATGGGCAGCAGCGTCCCTCTTAAAACATCTCTAAAGCCTAACTGCGGTTGCCAACCCGCCAAGCGTGGCAACTACTGGCAAACCTCTATTAAGTGGAGGCTTATGTTCAACAGTGGACAGTTAAAAGTCGATTTTAAGATAAATTCAAAATAAAACATAGATAGATAGATACTCTTTATGGTTTCCTTAAAAAAATTACAGCAAAAAACTTATTGTAGATACCTACAAAGAATTTGTCACCAGAAGGAGACTTTGTACAAAAGTCGATTGCTTGGGTACGTCTGTCTCATTCGTGTTTCAACCGTGAAGCAGTTGTGTTTACATGGCTGTGTTTCGGTTTGAAGGGTGGGATAACCTTCAAGAAAAGAGCATATTCCTTTTTAAAAGGCCGGCAGCACACCTGCAATGCCGTAGGTGTTGTGGGTGACCATGGGCGGCGGTAGTCACTTACTATCAGGTGAGCCGCATGCTCGTTTGCCCCCTGTGTTGTAAAAAAAAAATATAGCGTGAATTTACTGGGTACGGAGGAATAACACCTGAGTCCTCAGGAATAGCAACGCATGGGAGGTATCATGGGCGAAACAGTACACTCTGTTATGTCCATGGTACTGCTCATGTCTATAGGCGACGGTTACCATTTTCCATCAGGTGGGCCGTCAGCTTGTTTGCCATTCTAAGTTGTATAAAAAAAAAAGAATTACATATAGAAAGATATGTCAGTTTTTAAGTTAAACCTCCAGGAAGACAACAGTGAAACAAGAAAAATACCTGTCTGCTCCAACTAGCTTTAGTTTTGAAACGGCTGTGTCTGCGTGTTTTTTTTTCGGTTTGAAAAGTGGGACATAGCAGTGAATGAATTTAAGATTGTGTCCCCAAAAAAACCGACTCCAATTTTGGCAAAACCAAATTACAAGGTTTCGTTTAGCATAACATATTAATTGTCAAGAATGGCAACGCGTGAGGGTATCTTAGATATTGCAGTGTATTCAGTGATGTCCTTGGAGAGGTGGCGGATACCATTTTCCAAAAAGTGCACTGACAGCTTGTTTGCAAATCTGAATTGCATAAAAAAAATTTATCTGGCATTCTTTTGTTTTTTATTCTTTTCTTTGATTATGGACGTGGAAATCTTACTAAGACAAAAAAAGGGTAATTTCGTGGAAATATCATTTTGTAATTAAATTGTAACTTAAAAAAAATAGATTTCAATTTGGGTATAACCAGTTACATTGATTAAACAACTAAACTGCTGTATCGATTTTTATAAAATTCCTATAGGACCAATCTGTAAATATATCCTTTTAGATAAAAAAAAATCCCCAAATCGGTTTACAACTGATGGAGTTGTAAGGTGATAACCAAATAAAAAAATACAACCGATTTGAAAACTTCCTTTTTTGAAGTCGGTTAAAAATAGCTTGGCAGTTTCCGGATGCTAAATAAGATATTATATTGTTTGTCGAGCACGTTATTTCATATTTGTAACTGCCATAATCGTTTACTGGTTTCTAATCATACCATTAGATGCTAAGTTTCTATTGGGTAATAAATATGCATATTTCCATAATTTAATATCTTGGTCGAGATATATCTCTGTCAATATTTGATTATTGTTTAATTAATCGATTTTAGTATCGATCTTTAATATGGAATTTGGAACGTGTCCGTTAAAACGTAATATGTTTCGATTATTATTTTTTTTTTACAATGATTAATCATTTCTAACAAATATTAGAATTGAGCGAGTTTTAATATTTGTAAAAAGAAATCAAGTATTTATTATTGTTGCTGGCTGTTTTTTAACCGACTTAAAAAAAGAGGATTCTCAGTTCGGTCGTATCTTTTTTATGTTTGTCACCTCATAACTCTATTAGTTGTAAACCGATTTGAAAAATTCTTTTTTTATCTGAAAGGTTATATACTCACAGATTGTTTCTTTTTTATACAACTTAGAATGGTAAACAAGCTGACGGTCCACCTGATGGAAAGTGGTAACCGTCGCCTATAGATATGTGCAGTACCATGCATAGCCGGGAATATAGCCATGACCCCGTGGGGAGAAAGGTTTTGCTAGTAATGGAGACTGAGAATCCCATTGCTAGCAATATACCCAACCAGGTCGACCTCTTCATGGTTCTCCCTGGAAACAATCATGGTTAATTCCTGATGAATTCATCATGATGGACTAACTGGCCCTTTTTCATTCTCATCTATCACCCGTCACTGGTGCTCCGCCAGCGTATACCGTTAGCGCAGGCGGGGTTACTATTCAATTTTCACCCATCAAAAAAAAAACCATGACCACGTAGAAATTTTATTAAAATCAGTTCAGTTGTTTAGTTGGTAAATAAAAAAAAAACTGATTTGTCACAAATAAAGTTAGTTTTGTTTGCAGAACACAATCTTTAATTATTTTTTATAGATGGATATATGTAGAATGAGATATCCGATAGACTCTAAAGGTATACGGAGCAACCTTGTGAAGACAGGTCAGTTGACTCATCATCCCGAATTCACGATGTTTTCCATAGTGACTGCGTCTAGGCCAGAGGAAGACTTTGTACAAAAGTCGATTGCTCGGGCACCTCTGTCCCATTCGTGTTTCAACAGTGAAGCAGTTGTGTTTGCATGGCCGTGTTTCGGTTTGTAGGGTGGGATATGGTGTGAATTTATATATTAAAATGTCGGCTAACGTAAATGTCTATTTTCTTATCAAAATGCTAGAAATTCTGAGATTATTATAATGTTAGCAATAATTGCAGGTCAGCCTAGACTTTTTTTTTTACAACTTAGAATGGTAAACAAGCTGACGGCCCACCTGATGGAAAGTGGTAACCGTCGCCTATAAACATGAGCAGTACCATGGACATAACAGAGTATACTGTTTCGCCCATGATACCCCCATGCGTTGCCATTCCTGAGGACTCAGGTGTTAGTCCTCTGTACCCAGTAAATTCACGCCATATCCCACCTTTCAAACCGAAACACAGCCTTGCAAACACAACTGCTTCACGGTTGAAGCAATCGAAAATGAGAGTGTCGTTCACTAATGTGTAAGGTAATTTTTATATATTAAAGACGACTATAATTAGCATTCCGCAATTCGATGGTAAAACTGAAAATTGGTCGGTTTTCCAATGAACCGCTGCCGCACTTCGTTACAAACACTCGTCTACCTTTTGTCCTTACGTTTGACATTTGGAAAAAAAAATAGGTAATTTATCTAAAGGCAGCGGTCGTGTCCTGCCGACGAATGGACCAATCTTTTTGTCCAACTCGATACACGTCCATCTGACGCCATTTACATAAATACAACATTAAACCTGAGTTAATTGACACATTTCACGATTTATAAGTTACGTTACAGAGAGGTGAAATCATTTGGAATTTTTAGAGGCACCGATATAACTTGTTCCTTTTTTTTTCTATCAATAAATTTGTTTTCGACCTGTCAAATTGTATGAGATAAATACAATAATATATATATATATAACGACACGCATGCCCGCCTCGTCCTTGACTAAGTTGGCGTAATAAATAATTGGGTTTTTTCTTTTTTTTTTTTCTGTTCCACGAAGGTAGCTGGGAAATTGTCCAGTGTGATTGATCTGTGATTGGTAATCGAAATGATGAGGTCACTCACGCTTTATTATCCCTTCTGAGGTGAAGATCTAAGGTACCCAATAATTTCAATGGGGTGGGGGGGGGGGGGAGCGATTGCGAGTAACGGTGAATGATAGGTGTAGTTAACAAAATACCCTACGACCTTTTCGCAGTCCCCCCTGGAAACCATCATGGTTTGATTCTTAGTGAATTCGTCACTATGGGCTGACCGAACTGGCTTCATCCTCACCTATCATCCATCAATGGTATCCCACGAATGTATACTGATAGCGCGGGCGGAGTTTCTATTCCATTCTCATCTCCAAAAAAAAAAAAAAATTGTGCCCTTCAAGTTGTCAGTTTTATCTGTAAACAGCATGCTGTTTACAAACTGACAGCAAATCGAATAGATAAGAGCGAGGTTCCTAAACAGACCTTTGTATAAAGTCTATAGGGATTTGGCAGTGAATTTACTGGATACAGAGGAATAACAGCTGAGTCCTCAGGAATGGCAACGCATGGGGGGTATCATGGGCGAAACAGTATACTCTGTTATGTCCATGGTACTGCTTATGTCCATGTGCGGCGGTTACATTTTCCATCAGGTGGACCGTCAGCTTGTTTGCTAAAAAAGTTTCATTGATGGTAATTATTTGTTTTACTGTGTAATGTTATTTATTCTCCCATACTTTTGAATATGATTTTTCATCATCATCGTTCGATGACGCTAATATCGTCATAGTTGTAGAATACTGACGGATCTGACAAGGATTACATATAAAGATCCGTCAGTATTTTACGACTGTGACGATATTTTCATTTATTATCAATTGTCAATACTCATGGCGTTATCTCCAGAATAAAAAAAAAAAGAAAAACAAGATATGTGTAAACTTGTCTGTCTTAATGTACACATCTAAATTAATATTATAAATAAATAGGATTTGATTGTTTGTTTGTAATGGATAAACTCTAAAACTACTCAATCGATTTGGAAAATTTTTCGCTTATAGAAAGCTACATTACCAGAGAGTAACATAAGCTGTATTTTTTAAACTCTGCAAAATGCGGTCGGGTTACCAGTATATAATAATAATAACAACAGCAATAATATACAAAAAAAAAAGAATTGATAATTAATAAAAACTCTTACATTTAGGTACTTGATGTAACAAACCCATAAGTCTAAGGTTAAAAACTGAAACAAACGTTTCGAGAATGAAAAATAATAATAATCTTTGTTATTACAGGATACAATGACCTAATTTATTAATAACATAATCTTAGCCTAATATTAATGCATCTTACAATAAAATAAATAAACAAAAGAAAAAGAAATAAACAAAAGAAAAATAAATAAACAAAAGAAAAAGAAATAAACAAATTTGGTCACCGCTAAAGCATCCCATTTCAGATATCACATCAGTGACAAGAACTTCAATGTCCAACTTGTTTGCAATCAGATTCATATTATAATCATGTAGATGTATGACTTTGTTACATTGCATAACAACTTAATACAACAAAAATAATATCTAGTAAAAAAAATATGGCTGGATTCATCTGGGTGTGTTATAATAAAAATAACAGTTGCTTGTCTCTCATCAACTTAATATAAATAACTGAACAAAAGATCAAAGCTTTTTGCACCAATGAATTAATCGTTCCCGTATCAAGGCTGAGCATTCAATATTTTCCCGAAACCATAATTTCGAATGTTTGATCGGCAACGCATCGCCCGATTAACAGATTTAAATCAAAAAACTTTAAACAAATTGTGTAATCACGGGAAAAAGTTGAGTTCAATCAAATATTAGTGCAATAAAAAAAGCGCGGCAAGAGAATACCCGCCATTATATTAATGTGGCAACACCGGCCGCTCACCATTGTTGGCGGGAAAATAAAATCATGGCCGCCATTTCTCGTGCGCTCATCACACAATTAACCATTCAAATCCGTACCTTAGCGGCTGATGATAAGATCCTGTCGGGTCACAGCCAGCGGTACAGATGTTTCTGTATGAACACTTTGATCTTGATAGGTCGTAAATTCATTCAATAATGTTTATTGAATCGGTTGATCTGTTTAAGAATATGGCAAGTAAATGTTTGTTTTCTATCATTCGCTGGCCAAATGTTGTTGGATTTCGCTAGTTAGCTTTGTTTTGACAGTCTCAATCGCGTTCACGGTGTAATAATGCTGTCTTCACTCGGTCCGTGCGTGTGTGGGCCGAATTAGATCGAGCATGCATGCAAGGAAGGGTATCATTTAAATCACAGCCTGGTTTTTGTGTCGTTGAATTATAGTTGTTTTTATATCGATTGGAGATTTGACGCTGACTGTATTTGAATGATGTTGCAGAAGTTGGTACGGCAAGTGTAAAGTGTCATTAGTAAAGTTTGTTCAGGATTTATTAAATTAAATAGGCGACGTGCTGCAGAAGTGCCTAATTAAAAGTACCTATAATAGGCGAGCGTGTATGAAAAGATTGATGAATGTAGAGGAAGCGAAAGAAGCATTTGGCGTTCCATTGTTTTTGCCTACCTTAATAGGAGACAAACGTGACAGACATGTGTGTATGTTTAGTGGTCTGGTAAATATCGATGTAAATTGTAAATAAGTCTTTGCAATTTTGTTTTTTTTTTTTCAAGCAGTAAATACAAAGGAATTATGCTGATAAAGCCATGTTTGACGTAGATAGTTGGGTACATATTTTACTAGAATATCGTTAAAAGATCTTTTAAATATATTGTTATGTTTTGATAACCGTGGAGGATTTATTTTTTGCAATAAAATAAATGAAAGACAAAAAATAAAATTCATAAATAACCTGAATTAAAACTGCATTCTCATAAAACTTGTTTTAGAAATGCCCCATATTTGTTATGTTCTTACATTATGATTGGCTTGAGATTCTCTCTAATGCACTAGACATCTAATAACATTTTTTTTAATAATCCAGCAATTAGTATGGTACCCATTGGATGATGATGATTCATCATTCATTATTTCAGCCGTTAACTATTCACTGCTGAACGTATGCCTTCTTCATAAAAGGTATTTTGCCAGTAGTTGTCACGTTTGGTAGGCTGGTTGGCAACCGCAGTTTTTTTTAATGGATGATAAGTGAATGGTAACCCCACCCGCGCTATCGGTGTACACCGACGGGGCACCAGTGAAGGATGATAGGTGAGGATGAAGTAAGTCAGTTAGCCCATCGTGACGAATTCAACAAGAATTGTTCACAATGGTTTCCAGGGGGAACCACGTGGAGGTCGACCTAATAAGGCATATTGCTAGCAATGAGGCTGTCCATTGCTAACAATCCCTTTCACCCCGGCAACCGCAGTTAGGTTTTTAGAGAATTTTTAAGAGAAACATTGCTGATAATTGAATTATATTAAATGAAAAACACATCAGAAGTTTATATTTTGTTTTGTAATAAATGAGATATCATTACATATTTGCATTATTCGTATATCTAATATACTCTGAAACTTTTTACGTCATAAGTAACCTGTGACAAACTAAATAATAAATTAACAATTATAAACATAATCTTAATAAATTTACAATTTCGCAGGCCTGATAAATATCTTGTATGTTTTCCATCTATCTACCTATCCTATTTAAGAGCTGTCGGTGGAGATCTTGCCACTCACTACGATTTACAGCGAGTCTCTTCACCTCTTGATACGACACGACACCAACTGCTTCCTTGATCTGCCTGATGTAACTATGTCTCGGTCTCCCTCTTCCTCTCCTTCCTTCTATCTGACCTTCTATTATAATGTTCATAAGTTCATCGTATCGTATTAAGTGTCTCAACATTTCCTCACTAGTTCACGGACCTCAGTAGTTCTTACAACTTGTCTCTTTTCCTTGACCCTAAGTAGGACCTCCTCGATATTTCCAGCTAATTTTCTCCATTCTTCTCCAGCATCAATAAGTATTGTCACTAATCAAATGGAAAAGAGATAGAAATCTGTAACAGACTCAGATTTAAACCACGTAACCTCTGATATAGCGCAGTTATTTAATATGTTTTGTACAACATCAAATTCGGGCAATTTTAATTTTTCCGCCATTGTGGCTGGCAAAACTCGAACCGGCAACCGCTCACGCTCACGGGACTAAATCAATATGATATGACAGTTACGGTCAATTTATGGCCCTCGGTTAATTACAAACGGGTGCGCCGTCCCCGGCCCCGGGGAGGGGGAGCGGGGAGCCCTCGGGGGAGGGGAACGTCTAATGACTTGTGAAGACGGCGCACGTAACGTGTTGCGTACGTTATCGGTAAAAAGAGGGGGCGAATTTAGATTATTTTCCTTTTTATCAAACGAGAGATTATATAAATTTTACATTACATCACTACATAGTTATAAAAGAAAGTCGCTTCCCGTCTATCTGTCCCTATGTATGCTTAGATCTTTAAAACTACGCAACGGATTTTAATGCGGTTTCTTTTAATAGATAGAGTGATTCAAGAGGAAGGTTTATATGTATAATACATGCATAATACAGTAGAGGAACACTGATAATTTTAGAGGTTTCTAATAGGCCGGCAGTGCTGTTCAGTATCAGCATTGCACCCGTGTGAAGCCGAGGCGGGTCGCTAGTTTAATATAAAACTTACTCTTTTTTTTATACAAATTAGAATGGCAAACAAGCTGACGGTCCACCTGATGGAAAGTGGTAACCATAGCCTATAGACATGAGCGTTACGAGTGGATATGGCGTGAATTTACTGGGTACAGAGGAATAACACTTGAGTCCTCAGGAATGGCAACGCATGGGGGTATCATGGGCGAAACAGTATACTTTGTTATGTCCATGATACTGCTCATGTCTATAGGCGACGGTTACCACTTTCCATCAGGTGGGGGGTCAGCTTGTTTGCCATTCTAAGTTGTATAAAAAAAAATTGCAACCGGTTTCCTATTTAATTAGTTATTTATTTTTTATTGCACAATAAAACTTTGTACAAGTGGCGAACTTAAAGCCATATGGTATTCTCAGATAACCATTAGGTAGAAGGTATGAAAGGCAGATATGGTCAAAAATATGTGACATAATTATAGTAACATACTAAAATAATCATATATAAGAAGTACATATATAACACAAACACTATGTTCTCTAAACACTCACGATCGTAACCTTCGTTCCAATAATACTCTCCAACTATCTGTCCCCTCTCACCGTACTGGTTACACTTCAAATTGTTTTCTCCTACATTCTCCACGATTCTGGAACGCGCTTCCTGATGCCATTAAGGGACTACCGACTAAACCGTCTTTAAAAAAAACGTTCACGCTCCCTTTTTTACTTTATCCGAGCAGTAAGTGCTTTATATTATTCTCAATTTCGTGTATAATATAGTATATATCATATATGTGTAAGTATATTTGTTATTCATATATATTTATTCGTTTATATATGTAATTTTAGTATGTATGTATATCAATAATTACTATTACCGCATTCGTGTATTCTGACACTTCCCTATGATTGACTGGGAGAGAATGCTTTTAGCATTAAATCAGCCATGTACACATATTTGTACTAATGAATAAATAAATAAATATGTCGGTTCCGTGTCAATTTTGTCACAGTCGTAACAATATACCAGCTGGTATTTTGTTGAAAAAAAAATCTTACTTGTGCAGTATAATCTTGAACTAAAATCAATACCGAAGCGTACAAAAAACATATGTTACTTATATATTCCGCATGTAATTCGATTACAGACGGTATTTCATTTCAAAATTTAATTCTCATCATAATCCATTTCAATAAATCCCGGATGCTATGCTAAATTGAACCTAAATCCCTAATGTTAAGCACCCACCAGCATAGCAGGCGTGCACTCGTCACCTGTCAATCAAACGCTGTATCAATCAGCTTTGAACGGCCACGAGCCTGCCGTACTGCCGATACGCTGCATCAATCCAGCGCTTTTTGTTCTCGATTATTCCATTTTTAAAAATTCAATTGAATTCAAATTTGGAAACTAGTTTTGAATTTAACACCAGGATAGATTAATTACGAGAAATTAGTGTCAACAACTCGATAAGTTCGAGGTCGTATAGAGCTGTCACAGTGATCATGAAGTCCAAGTCGGGGCCGCGGCAGACTGCTGACGTGCCCCCGTTGCCCCGACACTAGCGCGAGTTAGGAACACCGGGGGGTTTTAGCCGGTAAGAATCCGGCAGTACCCATATATCTCCCCCGAGGTATTTGGGTTTGCATGAAGCATTTCCCCTCGTCAAAAAAAATGAGAATGAAAGCAGGCCAATTAGCCCATCATGATAAATTCATCAGGAATTAACCATGATAGTTTCCAGGGGGAACCGCGAGGAGGTCGACCTGGTTGGGTATATTGCTAGCAGTGGGATTCTCTGTCTTCATTACTAACAATCCCTTTCCCCCCAATTAACATCATTAGGTCGCGATGAGTCTGGCAGGACTTTTCTATTTATAAGATTTTTTTTTAATACAATTTAGAATAGCAACAAACTGACAGCCCACCTGATGGAAAGTAGTAACCGTCGCCTATAGACATGAGCAGTACCATGGACATAACAGAGTATACTGTTTCGCCCATGACATGGGGGTCCATGCGTTGCCATTCCTGAGGACTCAGGTGTTATTCCTCTGTGCCTAGTAAATTCACTGCCATATCCCACCCTTCAAACCGAAACACAGCCATGCAAACACAACTGCTTCACGGTAGAAACACGAATAGGACAGAGGTGCCCAAGCAAACGACTTGTACAAAGTCTCCCTCTGGTAAAGATTTAAAGATAAACATACATATTCGTGATTACTATATAATATAACATGGTTGTAATATTAAAAAATAATCATTTAACAATGCCCTTATAATTCGAGATCTACATCTTTCTATTCCCTTGATAAACTGTCTTCATTTAGCATACAGTAAAATTGAAACGCATGCACCATTTTGAACTTTACTGCGTTGCAATAAAGAATATGTAAGCAACAGGCGTTACAGCAAGTTCAATAAAATATGCATCGTAATTATATCCAATCAGTCCGCCTGTCCGTCTGTCTGTCAATCAGTATCTCTGGCATTGACGCGATCTAGATTGGTGATCGATAGAACAAAAAACGGGTCGACGGTTTAGTGAATTCGTTAATTAGTATTGTGTTTAGTCAACTATATATTTGTACTAGCTTTTACCCGCGACATTGTCCGCGTGACTGGGAATTTGACTGACCAGGTTGAGTAGAAATCTAATGTTTTTGTTTTGATGGGTGACAATGGTATGGTAACTCCGCCTGCGCTAACGGGATACGCTGGCGGGACACCAGTGAAGCGTGATAGATGATAATGGAAACAGGTCAGTTAGCCCATCATGATGAATTCATCAGGAATTAACCATGATAGTTTCCAGGGAGAACCGCGAGGAGGTCGACCTGGTTGGGTATATTGCTAGCAATGGGATTCTCAGTCTCCAATACTAACAATCCCTTCCCCCCAAACCGCAATGGTTGTATTGCTAGCAATGGGGCCACTGATCTCCATTATTAAAAATACCTCAAATCCCTTCTTCTTCCGGCACCAGTTAAGTATGGTAAGGACATAATCAGGTCAGTTGGCTCATCCACGGAGTCATACATTCACCAGGACGCTTATCCACGCTTCTAGACGAGATCATATGGTGTTCGACATAACTATCCGGCTCGAAGGACCACTATTTTATGTTTGTAAAATATGCTGGTTCTTGTTATGTATATACTATTTATTAATTATATTATTTGTAAAATAAAATTACCGTCTGTTGACTTGAAATATTATATATATGTATATTTTGTTTTATTTCAATTGTTTATAAATAATTTTTTTTTATGAAAAACTACAATTTTCAATATATAAAAAGGTTAATTTTGAACAAGTACTATATATGCTAGTTCCCTGAAAATACTAACACCCCCCCCCCCCAACCCTCCATCCTCTTAATGCTTGTGCAGTGCAACGCTCACCTAGCCAGCGGAATATAAATAATTACAAGTGTTACTGTGAAATAATTTGCATTACCAGTGGCCGGTGGTAGACGGTGACACTGATTGATCGGACCATTATGTACTTAAGAGTAGGTACATTTCCGTCTGGTGCACACTCGCAGACCGTGTCAATGGGGACACACTGGACACTGTAACTATTACATATCTTCCATTATAACTCTTGCAATGTTCTATAGTTACCACGAGAAGTGATATTCTACATTTTTTTTTTATATTTTGCATACTTGGTTAACCCTTGTTTGCATAATTCACGTTCAAAGACCATGTTCACTTTAAGTTGATCGTGTCTGGGATACCTTTTTAATGTCCATTTGCAGAAGAACAAAACATAGCTATCACATTTTTTTAACTTTTTTTTATTTTAAATTATCAAATTTTACTTTTTTTTTTTTAATGGTTATACAGGTATTATTCTCAAATAATGTTGTTTTTCTGAAAAAATGTTTTATTAACTTCTGAGCATTGACAATGTTGCTGTAGTTTTCAATAGTATTTGTTTGTTTATATTTGTTTAATTTAGTATTGTCTAATTTTGTGTTTTATTTGTGCAAATTTTAGTGGCTGCCAAATTACTATTTAAGTATATAATTGTGTATTGTTTTAAACGTTTGTTTGCCTTACTAAAAAAATTAAAATAAAAAAAAAAAATTACCATTTTTTCTTTAATTTTGAACATGAATTATATCACCTTGATTTATTTCACCAATAAAAAAAATCACGCAAAGAGAGGTTAATAATTTGGACATGTCTTTTTGCAGAAATAACGTTAAAAATAATGACGAGATTAAAGTGAAGGCGACTAAGAGAATAGTTGAGGGATGGGAAGCAGCGTCCCTCTCACACGTAAAACGTCAGCAAAGCATACCTGCGGTTGCCGATCCGTAGCGAGCGTACCAGAGGGAGACTTTGTACAAAATTCGATTGCTTGGGTACTTCTGTCCCATTCGTGTTTCAACCGTGAAGCAGTTGTGTTTGCATGGCTGTGTTTCGGTTTGAAGGGTGGGATATGGCGTGAATTTACTGGGTACAGAGGAATAACACCTGAGTCCTCAGGAATGGCAACGCATGGGGGGTGTCATGGGCGAAACAGTATACTCTGTTATGTCCACGGTACTGCTCATGTCTATAGGCGACGGTTACCACTTTCCATCAGGTGGGCCGTCAGCTTGTTTGCCATTCTAAGTTGTATAAAAAAAAGAACTACTGGCGAGGCCTATGCGCAGCTGTAGACGTAACGGCTGATATGATGATCATGATGAGTCATAGAAATTACGTTCGAATTTCAAAATAAAAAATTTTGAAATTCGAGACATTTTCGTGTCTAGAATACACATCAATATTTGCCAATTATTTTTTTATTTTTATGTGACCAATTAGAAACAATATATTTATGTTAGGATTTTTTTTTATTAAATAAGCTATAGGTATGCATATCATATCTTATGCATGCTACACAGAAAAATTCAATTTTATTTAGATAGATAGATAGATAGATAAATTTTTTATATATATTTATTGTTGGTTTTTCTATTTCAAATAAACAAAAATTAATGAAATAAATATGTAAAATATAAAAAAAAAACTGATTATTGTCGCACTTCATTTTTTATGTTTTTTAAGTGATCAATTGAAAAATTACTAGTCGAGGAGAAGCTATGAAATACTTGTAAACCCATAAACAAAAATATTGTAAAAAGCTACTAACTACCTACATACAATTAAAACTTTACACATGTTCTGTTTAGAATAACTTCATTAAGTTACATGTAGGCATTCTAGTCTACTTTGGGTCTTTCAGCCAAGCGCGAACCTACCACATTATTGTAATTAGTACGCGACGCTACATACAACGGGTTAATAAAGTAATTTTACACGTCACGATTACGATACGACCGTGATACGACGTTAATGCTAGCTGTATTTTATAAATATAATTTAAATGGTTGATTGACTATCATTAACTTATGACCGTGTGGTCTCGAAATAGAACGGGCCACTTATTCCTTTCTCGTGGGTGTCGTAAGAGATGACTAAAGAAATTTAATGGTCCAGGGACGGGCAGTGGCGCCCTCTTAAAACATCACCCCGCCTGCCAAGCGTGACAACCACTGGCAAAACCCCCCAATAGGAGGAGGCTTATGTTCAACAGTGGATAGTTAACGGTATAACATTATAATCAACTTAAAATTTACAATTTTGTTTCACAAAGTAAACCAACTGCATAAATCGTGCCAAAAATGTATTGGTTCAATAAATAATGATATAATTTTTTTTTATTTATTTTAGACAATTTACTTTTTTAAATAAAAACTATGTTAATACTTAATTACTAATAATGATCCAGTCCCCTCGGCAATAACATAAATATAATAATATCACATCTCCCATATTTAAAACTAACATAATTTTTCATCGTGCCTCCCATTAAATTGTTTATAATTACTCCTCTCCATCCAAAGGTTGCCTGGAAGAGATCGCTCTTAGCGATAAGGTCGCCCATTGTTTTCTCATTGTGATTATTTCTTGTAATTGTTTATATTTATAATAAGTTTACTATTGTAATCTTTTAGAGGAAACAATAAAGAGTATCTATCTATCTATTAATAATTAGGTAAGATTGAAAAAGAATTATAGACTTTGTACAAAAGTATTTTGCTTGGGTACATTTACCCTATTCGTATTTCTGTCGTGAAGTAGCTGTACTTGTATGTATTTTATTAGACCATGCTCACTCTACAATTGACTGGTGTACACCTCAGAATGCGAGCAGAGTTTTCAACTATGCGCAGAGACAAGTGAGAATACATAATTTGATACTCTTTAAGAAGCTTATGTAGGCGACAGTTATCACTTTCCATTACCTGGTGAGCCGTTAGCTTCTTTGCCATTTTTAGTTTCACAAATTACATAACGCGACGAGGCTGTGACGACTACGATTGTTGGCCACTGGACCGTACACGCGTGCACTAAAACCAGCTCTAAAATGGTACTAGCTGTCGTTTTTTGTTTTATGACTTTACGTCACGGCTAATAACCGCATTGTTAACCTTTGTCGCATGCAAATCGAACGGAATGGAATATAAATGTAGTGAAAAGGTTGAATGTAATGTGAATTAATGTTAAATAATTGATCTATCGTTTATATATTATCACGCTAAGTGCCTTGCGGTGTAGGCAGAGGGAATCAGACCAGAGGGAGACTTTGTACAAAAGTCGATTGCTTGGGTACCTCTGTCACATTCGTGTTTCAACCGTGAAGCAGTTGTTTTTGCATGGCTGTGTTTCGCTTTGAAGGGTGGGATATGGCGTGAATTTACTGGGTACGGAGGAATAACAGTTGAGTCCTCAGGAATGGCAACGCATGGGGTTATCATGGGCGAAACAGTATACTCTGTTATGTCCATGGTACTGCTCATGTCTATAGGTGACGGTTACCACTTTCTATCAGGTGGGCTGTCAGCTTGTTTGCCATTCTAAGTTGAATAAAAAAAATCAGAAGATCTAAAGATTTTATATTGGTTTGACTAATTGGAGATGATGAAAGAAGAATTACAAATGATTGTTTTTTATTTAAATGGATGATGATGGAATGGTAACTCCGTCTGCGCTAACGGTTTACACTGGCGAGGCACCAGTCAGGGATGATAGATGAGAATGAAAAAGCAGGTCAGTTAGCCCATCATGATGAATACATTTAGATTACAGCATGATAGTTTCAAGAGGGGACCACGTGGAGGTCGACCTAACAAGGTATATTGCTAGCAATGGGACTGGTAGTCCGCATTACTAACAATCCATTCCCCCCTACAAAAGATTGGTAGGGGCCGTCCTAGACGAACGTATGTCGACCAAATAGGCGACGTGCTGAGGGCCAAATTAAAAGTACCCGTAACCGGCGAGCGTGTATGAAAAGATTGATGAATGTGGAGGAAGCGAAAGAGGTGTGTTTGAATCGAAGCATTTGGTGTTCCATTGTTTCCGCCTACCGCAATGGGAGACAGGCGTGCCGAATATGTACGTATGTGTGTATATTTACATCTCTTCCTTAATCCTTTTTCATAACTCGTCTCGGGTTCACGCTGGTTCCGAGACCTATCCTCAAGGTATTAAGAATTGAATGTTTACTAATGCAGTTATTTACGAATGAAATGATTTTTTGTAACTGTTTTTTGGTTCTAAATCAATTCCTTTAATGCTTTAAAAATATTTAACCTACTTTAAAAACGTTGTGGTTTGCAATGAAATTTTTTCTTTATTTTACGCGATTTATATAATATGAGGTTTACCCATTTTTATTTTATATTTTCTTCGTCAATTCTGCGTTAATTTCGGAGCCAAACGAAACACAAATTTGATGTTAAAATTACATAAAACATGCCGTTTGGAAATATTAGAAATGTTAAAATATTGTTCCTTTGGACTTTTATGATATGACGAACGAAATGTTAAACTCCATTTATTGGTCCGATTTTGGTATAAACAAAAACACGAAATTGAGTCCGAAGTTTCGGATTTTCATTTCATGGTAGAGCCGCTGTAGTTCGGCAACTAATCTTAGGGTGGATAGAATGTCGGATAACGGTCTCCGGAACAAATGGAAAGATCGTTCGGACATCTACATCATTCGACTGACCTGCCATGACCAGATACAGTCGAATATTAACGATGTCTAAATACATGCACAACGGGAATATTATCCACTTGCTATGTTTGCTTCCGATAATTATTTGGACTTCATCCGCAAGTCTTTTTCAGGCATACAGAGCTTTGCGTGACAGCATCTCGCCTTACACTTTTCTTACCAGAGCCCCGTAAACGATTGTCGAAAATAAATCCATAAAATTCCTATTGCATCTGTATTTTTTTATGCTACTTAGAATGGCAAACAAGCTGACGGCCCACCTGATGGAAAGTGATAACCGTCGCCTATAGACATGAGCAGTACCATGGACATAACAGAGTACACTGTTTCGCCCATGATACCCCCAATATATATAGACGTTGTTAAAAAATGAATATACCTAAGTTTAATAAATAAAATTAAATATTCTCTGATAGAGGTCGACTCTCCTTCTGTTTTTGGAAACAGCCTACAAGAATAAGAGGAAAATGGATGAACAAATAAATATTAGAATAGAGTCGTGTATCCTTGGATCTCCCTGCCCACCACGTAAGAGACTAGACGTGAATATAAATAAAGTTTCCAAGCAAAAACCTTTTGTGTTTTATTACTTTAATAAAAAAAAGTGCATCAACATTTTGAGTCGGCGATTCCAGTCGATTGGCTGTCGGAACACGTAACGTTGCTAATAAACTGTTGTACAGAATTTTCAAAGTTCGGGATCGACGGCGAAATTAACTGTTTTCGACGAACTGCACAATTTCAATAGTGATGCACCGCAGACACGTGGCCCCTACTTTTTGCAATAAAAGAATTTGTCAAAATATGTTCGGACCAGGTCGAAATTACATAATTCAAGGCATATTGTTAGGGTCATCTCTTGCTGCTGCTGATCTGCTGCTTATCCCTTGCTCTCCCTTAAGTCGCCTCTTGGCTTATCCCTTGCCCTCCCTTAAGTCGTCGGCTTGTTCTATGCCGAAATCACAGCCATTTAATATTTATATATTAATACTTACATATAAACATATACATATACATATGTTGATTACTTGTTAGGATTTAGCGAATTCAATAGGTGATACTGAACACTCTTTTGGAAGGCAAATTTATTAGATAGAGCACATATAATAATGTAACACTAATTTATATTTGTAAATCACCGTGTCTTGGTAATCTCTTATGAACTCCCGCGATACAGGTTCGCCTAGTGCGGGGTCCAATGTACTCGCGTTGTAAATTTTTTGTAATTAATAAATAAATAAATAAAAATAAATAAAGTAGATAGATAGATACTCTTTATTGTTTCCTCCAAAAGATTACAATAGTAAACTTATTATAAATACAAACAATTACAAGAAGTAATCACAATGAGAAAACAATGGGCGACCTTATCGCTAAGAGCGATCTCTTCCAACCTTTGGATGGAGAGGAGTAATTATAAACAGTTTGGTGGGAGGCACGATGAAAAATTTTGCTAGTTCTAAATATGGGAGATGTGATACATATAATAATATAAGTATTATCCCTACTCATTATTATATATACATACATACATATACACATATACATACATGCATAGAAACGCCTACACAAATACATAAAAATATATAAATACTGTTCACGAAAAGTATGCAAGAAATAAATATGCTAACCAAAGTATTGCATTTGTTGTATGTCCGCGGACCGGTGGTATGGCCAGTTGGCTGTTTCACTGAATAATATCAGCTGTCAATCACCTGACACAACATGGCGGTCACTGTGCTTCCGTAATAGTTTGTGCGGTGCTTGATTGAAAGCTCTATAAAATAAATTTATTTTTGGACGCGCCCCAATAAATAGCATCGAAATATTCGTGGACGTGTTATTAATGTGTAGAATTAATTAGAATAGTTGTGTAAAATTATATTGTTTGGTTTGTTCCTAGTTTTTTCTAGTTAAATTAAATTTCAAATTAAATGGTGATATGTGAAATATAAATGTGAGATGTGGACATTAACTCAGAAGGAAATGGATAAACTTAGAGTCTTTGAAATGTGGTGCTGGAGAAGGATGGAGAAAATTAGCTGGAGGGATCGAATTAATAATGAGGAGGTCCTGCTTAGGGTTAAGGAAAAAAGACAAATTATTAGAACTATTGAGGACAGAAGGGGAAACTGTTAGGACACTTGATACGACACGACGAACTTATGAACATTATAATAGAAGGTAAGATAGAAGGAAGGAGGGGGAGAGGGAGACCGAGACATAGTTACATCAGGCAGATCAAGGAAGGAGTTGGTGTCGTGTCGTATCAAGAGGTGAAGAGACTCGCTGACAATCGTAGTGAGTGGCAAGAGCTCCACCGACAAGAGCGCAGCTCTTAAATGGATAGATAGATAGATGATATGTGCATCTATGGGCAGGAGCGCCACAGTAAGCTGCTTCTGTTAGACAGAGTTATGAGGTAATAAACATAAAAAAAATATAACCGAATTAAGTACCATTTTTTTTTTATAAAAAAAAATAATTAATGAAACAGCAATCGATATGTTTTTTTAAAAAGTTAAACATACCTTTTTATTAGCCAGTATTTACCTGTAAACACTAAAAGCTATCTGGCCCAATGGTTTCCGGAACAGTCTAAATAAACGACACTCCACCGCCGACTATTAGCGGCTGCGATTAGTCGCTATCACGAGTTGGCTAATATCAATTTATCATACACTCGGAATACATTAATCGCAGTTGCTGACCGACTAGTCGGGCCAGAGTCTTCTTAGTTTTGCTACATCAACTGTACCTACTTATCGGATACTTATAACATTCTAAAATTAAATTATTTTAAATTAAAATTGAGAATTTTTAATTAAAATTAGCTAGAAATTAAATTAAACGTCATTTAATTAATAGTTGAAAATTAATTAATTTCTTGCTTTTTTTTATATTTAGAATGACAAGGCTGACAACCTGATGAAAAATAGTAAATGTCGTTTATAGACATGGACAACACCATGGTTATCACAAATTACACTGTGCTGCCCATAGTAATTACATTGTTATATACGAGGGTTGCTTCGGTCTTCATGGACTACAGTGTTTTGCCTTCATATTCTTCAATTTCACTGTCATATACCATCTTTCAAATTGAAAGATAGCTATACAATCACAGCTGCTTCAAGGCAAAAACACATGTTGGGACAGAACAGAGGTATCGAACAAAAAGAAATATAAAATTAAATTAGCTAGAAAATAATTTGAAACTAATTAATAGTTGAAAATTAATTTATTTTCAAAATTATTTTAATACCTTTTGAAAGAGTTTTTGTGTGTTCAGGGCGTAATAAAAAAAAAATATTTATTACTATTTACAAATAGTGAGATTCATCACCAGAGTTCTTATGAACAGCAATGTATGTACCATGGACGACACAGTATATCCTATGATTTCGTAGCGCTGTTCATGTCTATAGGTGACGGTTACCACTTATCATCAGGTGAACCGTCAGAATGTATTCCGTTCTTATTTGCATAAAAGAAACTAAATTTAAAAGTATTTATTTACAATGGAAATCAGTTAAAAATAAATAAAATTTAATGATTTTCTGATCTACTATAAAAGGTTTCATCATTGATATTTCATAAATGAATGAGATATATCATTTCCTTATAAGCCGCTTCAGAGTCATAAAACTTTAATGATCTTTGTGTCATCGTAAAATAATCATTTTATGTCCCGATGTCATTGGCAGATTGGGAGTAGGTATTACCATTTAATGACTGGACGCAGCAATCAATACGTATTTATCAGGGTACTTGAGATTTTAAAATCTGATTTAATGACGTCAGAGGTAAATTAATTTTTCCCTAAAAAAGTACGTCTCTGTTTAAAGTGGATATGCTTAATATATATGTATGTTTAATTTACATGTTACAATGGGGTTTTTCCTAGAGACTGCAGTATGGGGTTCTTCAAAAAGAGTTATTAAGGTTTCTTCAGAGTCGGCAACGCGCACGTGACCCTTCCTAGTGTTGCAGGCGTCCATAGGCTATAGTGACCGTTTATCATCAGACGGGCTGTATGCTTATTTGTCACCTTGTGGTATAATTTTTTTTTTTAATAATAAATAAATAAAATAAGAATAATCTTTATTTCTTATTTTAGACATTTAACTATATTTATTTGTTATTTTACTTATTTATTTGTAGTCTTTTATACATATCACTCGTTCACTATTTATTGCTGAACATAGATCCCTCCCATAAGGGGGATTTTGCCAGTAGTTGTCACGTTTGGCAGGTGGCTTTTTTTATACGACTTAGAATGGCAAACAAGCTAACGGCCCACCTGATGGAAAGTGGTAACCGTCGTCTATAGACATGAGCAGTACCATGGAGATAACAGAATATACTGTTTCGCCCATGATAGCCCCCATGCGTTGCCATTCCTGAGGACTCAGGTGTTATTCCTCTGTACCCTGTAAATTCACGCCATATGCCACCCTTCAAACCGAAACACAGCCATGCAAACACAACTGCTTCACGGTAGAAACACGAATGGGACAGAGGTACTCAAGCAATCGACTTTTGTACAAAGTCTGTAGTTAATATTTGGGAGTGTTTTTGGAGGGACGCTGCTGTCCATCCTTCGCTCTCCTCTAGTCGCTTTTTGCGACACCTACAGGATCGGTAAAAGTGCCCTATTCTATACCATGATTACAAGTCCATATACCCACAATAACAATACCATGATATTATAGAATACTGTTTAAGTCGATGGTCACCACTACCCATTGTGTTTGCCATCTTAACCGTTTCAAATTACATTAAAAAATGACGTTCCTCTCCTGCCATCGTATTTTTATCACCTGCCATTGTTATCCGCTAAAAGCTTCCAAAGATCATGGAGTAGACGTGAAAACTGGAAGCGTTCAAAGAAGGTCATAGGGTAGTTGGAAGACGCCCCGTCACCGCCATCAATGGCGGCAGTCGAACGCCATACATCACGGGCCATTCTGAGCCAGCCGGCTATAGTAAACAGCATCATTTGTTATACTCATTCAATGTTATTTTTTGATCCGATGAAAGCTCCTGTTAATAAAATTGCACTTACCTTTTTGTCGATCATCGTCACTTAGCCGCGTCGGCTGGTGTGGGGACACCAGCGTTTATGGGTGACACGGGACAGTCCCGGTTTTTTTCTGATGGGTGAAAATGGTATGGTAACCCCGCCTGCGCTAACGGGATACGCTGGCGGAGCACCAGTGAAGGGTGATAGATGAGAACGAAAACAGGCCAGTTAGCCCATCATGACGAATTCATCAGGAATTAACCATCATATTTTCCAGGGTGAACCGCGGGGATGTCGACCTGGTTGGGTATATTGGTAGCTTGTAGGTATTGGTCGGGATTCTCATTCCCTTTTCGCTCAGGACTATCCTGTTTGGGCAAGTCCTGTTGGTCAGGTTAATTTTGTCACTTCTTAATTAAGAATAATGCTGGTGTCCTGTGTGTAGTGTGTCGTGTAGGCCATATTATAGTGCTGTTACTTTTTACACTTTATTTATGTCTGTATCCCCAAACAGACTTAACTCTTTGCTTTTTTAATAACTTTATTATTTTCTTTATTGTTTTTACTTTTATTTATTTGTTATTAAATTTAAATTGTAAATTTATCGTAACTTGATATCACTCAAATTCGAACTTAAAAAAGAAATTTAATTTAGTCTGAATTTGGTTGATTCCTTACTCTGTTGCGTTTGCCAACCTCTCTAATCCCAATCCCAATATCTCATTCTTAAGTCATGAAATTGGTGCGATTTTTAATTGGCTTAAATATTTTTATATTCTGATTTAAACAAATATCACAGAGTTATATGTATTTCATAAAATCTTTTCTTGTATTCTCAATCATCAATATTTATTTTTGGCTATTCTTAGATTTTCATTTTTTAAATCTCATAAAAAAATTATAATTTTTAATACATTTCAGTTTTAGTTTGTGTAACAATCCTAATATTCAATAGGAACTGTCCTACGTCGCATGTTGTTCTCATACTTATTTTGGAGACACTGAATTATTCTCAGTTCAGGAGACATTCACCTACTGTTGTTTTTTACACTATTGCAATTCGGGAATTATTTTAATCCGGTAAGTTCGTAGTGTGGTGTGGTGACCCTAGCGTTCAACAGGGTCGACGCTGCTACGCAAGTCATGCTCACGCGACAAAGCTTCGCTGGGTCAGGGCTGGAACAACTTGTGATTATTGCTTGTTTTTAAGCATTTTCTAAGAAATTGTTGTGTTTTATTTTTACATAACACTGGCTATGAACTACTGTTGATTTTTGTTTCTTTCAGGGTTCCGTACTGAACACGTTCAAAGGAACCTTTGTGGTACGACTTCGTCTGTCCCTCCGCCTGTGAATCCGTCGGTCACTGCGCTATATGTTAACATCTACTTTTGCTATCGATTTAAAATTTGGCATAGTTTTATATATTGTTGGCCAGCACAGCTTAGAATGGCAAACAAGCTGATGGTTCACCTGATCGAAAGTGGTAACCGTCGTCTATAAACATGAGCAGTGCCATAGACATAACAAAGTATACTGTTCCGTCCATGATACCCCCCATGCGTTGCCATTCCTGAGGACTCAGGTGTTATTACTCTGTACCTTGTAAATTCACCGCTATATCCCACCTTTCAAACCAAAACAGAGCCATATAAACATAACTGCTTCATGGTAGAAACACGAATGGGACTGAGGTGCTCAGGCAAACGACTTTTGTACAAAGTCTCCCTTTAGTAAACTTTTTCTCATGAGGCATGGTCTAAACCTTTATCTCCCGACATTTCCAATTAATATCTAATTTTATACAGAGTAATGTTTTTCACAATAATAAGAACAGATGTTCTTTTGTCGGGAACTATGGGAATAATGACGGTGCTGTTTCTATGGGTGCGGTGCAGGATCGCCTCCTGGTGTCCGGGTTCACATTGGTTGCATTGATTGAAAATATCAATGATATTAATTATATCGTGGATTGGGATTTCATTTCTGGTAAGATCATTATCTCGTCTGGCTGTAACCCAACTTTTTATTGGTGAATTATAGTGGAAAATATCTTTCATTTCATCCAGGGAAATAGTTCATCTTAGTCCTAAATGTCATTCAAAGTTATTGAGCCGTTAAAGCGAGATTTTGATATTTGTACAGATTTCATATTATATTATACCAGAGGAAGACTGTACAAAAGTCGATTACTTGGGTACCTCTGTCCCATTCGTGTTTCAACTGTAAAGCAGTTATTTGCATGGCTGTGTTTCGGTTTGAAGGGTGGGATATGGCGTGAATTTACTGGGTACGAAGGAAGAATATCTGAATCCTCAGGAATGGCAACGCATGGGGAGTATCATGGGCGAAACAGCATACTCTGTTATGTCTATAGGCGACGGTTACCACTATCTATCAGCTTGTTTGCCATCCTAAGTTATATAAAATAAATAATAACGCAGGCGGGATAGAGTCATTCCATAGAATATAATAGAATAGAAACATTTAGAATAGATTTCATTTCATTATTATCCATTAAAAAAAGAACAGTTTTGAATTTATATTTCTATACACTATTTTGAATTTCTTCTAAATTCTTTGCCAAATGCAAAACTAACAAAAACGTCGAGAAAAGAACATATTCCTTTTTAAAAGGCCGGCAGCAAACCTGCAGTGCCGCTGGTGTTGTGGGTGATCATGGGCGGCGGTAGTTACTTACCATCAGGTGAGCCACATGTTCGTTTGCCCCCATGTGTTGTAGAAAAAATTAATGCGACAGTATCTGAGCATAGAACATTGCACATATCCTGATGTGTTTTTTTATGAGATGTGATCCTTCTGTACATCCTGACAATGCAGCAGATGATGCTTTGATCGTCAATTTACAACTCGAATGAATGACAATTTGCAGATAAAATTGAACAATTGAAACTGTTCACATGCTGACTCAGCACGTTTTGATATCATCCGTTGCATTCGTGTCTAAATCGCATTGTCCAATAGAAGATAATTTTGTCAAAGACGTAACAATAAAATCTCGCAACTCACGCTAAGGGCGATTGGTACAAAACGTTTAATGAAAGATAAAAAAATATATATATGAATAACATCAATTATGAGAGAAGGATGAGCAATCCATGAGGAATTTGATTGACAAAGACCTTCGTTATGTATTCAGTATGAATTACTAGAGCGAGACTTTGTACAAAAGTCGATTGCTCGGGTACCTCTGTCCCATTCGTGTTTCTACCGTGAAGTATTTGTGTTTGTATGGCTGTTTGGCTTGAAGGGTGGGATATGGCGTGAATTTACTAGGTACAGAGGAATAACATCTGAGCAACGCATGGGGGGTATCATGGGTGAAACAGTATACTCTGTTATGTCCATGGTACTGCTCATGTCTATAGGCGACCGTTACCACTTTCCATTAAGTGGGCTGTCAGCTTGTATGCTAAGTTGTATAAAAAAAAATGTAGCTTTGTTTGCGAATTGATACCAATCGAGACTGCATCACTGTTGCGGTGTATCTCAATTCTACCTTTGATATGATAGTAAGACATCAAGAGATTCCTGGAAGTGCTGAAGAAGGCGTGGGGTAGTAAATCTAGCTTACTATTTTCAGACCCCGTGACTTAATTCAATCGAAAAGCATTTGTTTGCGTGGCTGTATTTCGGTTTTAAGGGTGGATTATGGCAGTGAATTTACAGGGTACAGAGGAATAACACCTGAGTCCTTAGGAATTGCAATACATTGGGGGGTATCATGGGTGAAACAGTATACACTGTCTATGGTACAGCTCATGTCTATAGGCGACGGTTACCACTTTCCATCAGGTGGGTCGTCAGCTTGTTTGCCATTCTAAGTCGTATAAAAAAAAGTTATTGAATAAATTCATATCCTGGTACATGACCGACCTTTTTGTTCTGGAAACTTCTGGAAACCATCGAGGTGAGTTGTTGGCGAATTCGTTACGATGATGGACGGAGTACCGCTAGTATTGTGTGTGTGGTGATCAGATACGAGTATGTCAGTGACATACCTCCAAGGTGGATCAATTAAACAAAGTCCTCGTTATTAGTCAGTATCATCATGCTATCAACGCGTCGTGGGCATGTAAACGCCAGTCATGACGGGGATCATTCCGTTTCTTTTGAGCTGTCCGTCTGTACGCTGTGACGGCAAACAGCGCTGGTTGACTCCGCTACGAACCTGTGATTGGATCTACGTTATTGTTTTGTGTTTTTTCCCTAGTGTGTATTACTTTTTCGATTTCAAAAAGAAAAAAAAAGAATAAAGGGACCAAAAAGGAAGAAGGTAATGTTACGCACAATATTACGCTAGTTGTGAAGAGAGCTCGTGAAGTTCGTGGGACTGGTCGATTGCGAAACCAATATATAAGTAAAAAATAAATAAATAAAAAAAGGTTCATTTTTGAAATAGATTTACATTTTTATTTATTTGGTATAGTTACAGGTTTTTTTACAATTGCATAATACGAGTATATTTTGAAAATTCATTTTATGCTAATTTTGTCAAAGTATATATAATAAATTGCTCAAGTAAAGTGTTTATCTATCTATCTATGTATTTTTAAATCAGTCTTTACCAATATTATGTGAATATCTAAGTGGTGTAAGATTAGTTCGAGATCACGTAACAAATTGGTTGGAATTCTCTCTAGTAATTTCTAATTACCTATCCTGACCATGAAACAGCGTATTCGTATATGTCAATGGCGTAAAGTATGTAAATTTTTCTTTATTTATATACTGCTAAGGCCAATGTCTAATATATATTAAATGGGGGGAAAGGGATTGTTGGTAATGGGGTCTAACCGACTTCTTGCTAGCAATACACCCTGTCAGGTCGACCTCCACGCGGTTCCCCCTGGAAACCATCGCGGTTAATTCTAGTGAAATTCGTCACGATGGGTTAACTGACCTGCTTTCGTTGTCACCTATCATCCCTCACTGGTGCTATACCAGCGTATACCGTCAGCGCAAGCAGGGTTACCATTCCATTATCACCCATTAATCTAATATATAAAATTCTCGTGTCGCGGTGTTTGTTACCAAACTCCTCCGAAACGGCTTTACCGATTTTTATGAAATTTTGTATGCATATTGGGTAGGTCTGAGAATCGGCCAACATCTATTGTTCATACCCCTCAATAATAAGGGTGACCCACCCCTAAATATGTTTTTTTATTTTTTCGACAAAAAATTTTATTTTTATTTTACTATGATTTAGCATTGAAAAATACATACAACTTCAAATTTTCACGCTTTTACGATCAACTCCTGTTTTTTAATCGCGATTTTTATATGCTGCAATAGGGTTGCAAGATGGCGATCGAATATAATAATTGTAGTACGATAAATTTTCATGTATAGTTCTCAAAATAATGTATATGGTAAAACGTTTGCCGAGTCAGCTAGTATAGATATATATATCTCCGAATGAAACTAACTTTGTAAAACCACTTATTACCTATTTAAACCAATTATCAAGTTGTGTGCTTGTTAAGGAATGGCATAATCTATCGACAATGTTAGGTTACGAGTTAATCATTGTATTAAAAGAATAATTACTTTATAAGTCATTTTTAAATGTCCATGCCGCTCATTTAAAAGCTTATCGCATCTTTCAAATGTTATAAAAACGCCATATTTGTTTTTAGATAACATGACACGTTGCTATATGCTTTTGTGATTTGAATCTCTATGCCAATAAATTATTTCGTTTTCGACTTTAATAACTTGTTTTCTTTGAAACCGAACATGGCGTCTAAATGATTTGCCATGCTAGTTTGTGGGAACAGTCGAGAATGTTTTGTTTTTGCCAAGAAATTGATAGTTTTTGTTTTTTTTTATAACACTATGACATGTACTAAAGATTCTCATATCTCAACAATAGAGTATGAAAATAAAAGATATGGCATAATAAAATATGATAGTATCGTAAATGAAAATGGCAAATGACAAGTTACTCGTGATTAATTTAAATTATATTTATATATATATATATATATGAATTGATACTGGGTACAGAGGAATAACACCTGAGTCCTCAGAAATGGCAACGCATGGGGGGGTATCATGGGCGAAACAGTATACTCTGTTATGTCCACGGTACTGCTCATGTCTATAGGCGACGGTTACCACTTTCCATCAGGTGGGCCGTCAGCTTGTTTGCCATTCTAAGTTGTATAAAAAACAAAAATCTATATACACATGTAACGGAAAATTAATGAACTGTGTTTTTGTTGTTTCCGACAATTGTTTCGACTTCAGTTTGCATCAATTCTTCTCACCTCGCACTTTTAAAAACAATAATCGCAATGAAATTTGGTAAACACGTGCTATAGGGGACTGAGAAGGGTTTAACTCACTTTTTATATCGATCAGCAAGAATATCCCTGTCGGGCGTATAAATAAAAGCTAGCGTATAATAAATAGTGACGCATTATCAATTCTAACTAAATTTTGATTAACAAAAATTGTCGATTTACACCAATATTCGTTATTAATAATCGGAGGGTTTAAAAATTCTGATCTCTCCCGATGATGCCATTAAATCACCACCAAATCACCGGTACCAAAGCGGAACGAACCCAGCAATGACAAGCGCGCCGACAAAGCAACCGACGGGCCATACAGCCGATCACTTCTAATTGTGTGATATCATACGAAAACGCTTTGTTAACCGCAAAGAAATCTCTATCGGAATCGATAGATACAACAAATTTATCTTTTGTGATCGCCGAATGCCAGTTTCACGATTTTAGGAGGGCGTAATTAAATAGAACGGATCGAAACGGAACGGTACTTTTTCGTTTACGATTTTTAATTCGATATTTCGAATGATAGACGCTCGATTGTTTGTGCCGATAATATTGTGTTTCCGGGATTTGCACATTTGGAAAGTAATCGACTCGTGATTAATTTAAATTATATTTTATATATATATATATATATGAATTGATACTGGGTACAGAGGAATTATCAGAAATGGCAACGCATGGGGGGGTATATATATATATATATATGTCTATGTTACCACTTTCCATCAGGTGGGCCGTCAGCTTGTTTGCCATTCTAAGTTGTATAAAAAACAAAAATCTATATACATGTAACGGAAAATTAACGACGCGTTTGGAATCGAGACAGTTGTACTAATCAGAGAAGTAAAACTTAATAGAGATTAGACATCACAAGTACCTCAATTTATATTAAAATTATGATACCTTATAAGGAAATATGCCATATGCCAGATTTACCAGAGGAAGACTTTGTACAAAAGTCGATTTCTTGGGTACCTCTGTCCTATTCGTGTTTCTATCGTGAAGCAGTTGTGTTTGCATGGCTGTGTTTCGGTTTGAAGGGTGGGATATGGCGTGAATTTACTGGGTACAAAGGAATAACACCTGAGTCCTCAAGAAATGGCAACGCAATGGGGGTATCATGGGCGAAACAGTATACTCTGTTATGTCCATGGTACTGCTCATGTCTATAGGCGACGGTTACCACTTTCCATCAGGTGGGCCGTCAGCTTGTTTGCCATTCTAAGTTGTATAAAACAAAATGCTTTCATCATAGAATAGGCCACCCCTTTCTTTCCCGTGGGTGTCTTATACCTAAGACACACACGGGAAAGATAGGGACTTAGAAACTTAAGTATCTAGGGATGGACAGCAGCATACCTCTTAAAACATCAAGCTACTGGTAAAACCACCCTTACAGGGTGATATGATGATGAGGATCCCGAAAAATTACTATTTTTGTTCTAGAAATTTGATCAAAAAAACCTTTTTTTTATAATTTTAATTATCTAAATGATTATTTATTTATTTATACCTTATTGTACATACTATTTATCAATAATTACTAGTACCGCATTCGAGTATTCTGACACTTCCCTATGGTTGACTGGGAGAGAATGATTTTAGCATTAAGTCCGCCATGTACACATATTTGTACTGATGAATAAATAAATAATTATATATAAAAATATGACAGAGGTAATCAAATGTACAAAGGCGAGCTTAACTCTAAAAGAGTTCTCCAGCAACACACAAAGTGGAAAGGAGCATCAAGACTGGTATCATGTAGAGCGGTGTACAATAACATATTGTGACAATTTACAAACGAGAACAACTAGACAAACTTAAGTTTATACATAACTAATTATGTATAAACTTAATTAATTTGTATGTATGTATTTTGTTGCTAATTTGCAATCCGCCATCTTTGCATGTATGTAAAATTCATTAATATCCAAATTAACGGATAATTTACTACATTTTTTAATATTCGATTTGTATGGAAGGATAATACCTACCACGACAGTGTAAACTATTCTCAGACATACAATATTACTAGACAAAATAAAAGGCTCGCATCACCCAGCCCCTGTAAATCCATCAAGCGTTTATAGCGCTTTTACGATGCGCTGCCGGCGCTTCGGTAAAAATTAATTAAATCTGCAATTTGAATGTGCAATCAGGTTTATGTTTAATTGGTCACGTGTACGTCAGCGAATGACTTATGGCTTATTGGAAGGATGTTTGGATGGCTCATAAATTGTCGTAATGCAAACTCTCATCTCGCGGTCAGCGGTGATGCTGGATGAGAGACTTCGAAAACTAGGTTTTTATTTCATTTCATTTGTATGTTTTCTTTTGGTAAAATTAGGCTATTACGTCACCAATTTTGATATATTTTTCTTTTGCAAGTGACAAGGTATACACTGGAATTAAATAATTTTGTGACAATCGAGGTTGTATTTTTTTTCGCCTTGTAAAAATTTCCTCATTATCGATCCAGTATCTACTGAAATATTACAATTTAATAAGTGTAAATAAATGCTATAATTCGTTTGAAGTTCTTGCGTGCCTGTATTTTAATAATTTTTTTTTTTTTTACTAATCTCGCACGTGGTAATACGAAGTGATTTTTGATTAATAATAACATAATTATATTCAAATTTATATAATTAATTAGTGGGAAAATGTAGAGAAAACTATATAGGTTTTATATACCCATTTTAACCTGTTTCTTGGAAGAAACGTTTTTTTTTTATACAACATAGAATGGCAAACAAGCTGACGACCCACCTGATGGAAAGTGGTAACCGTCGCCTATAGACATGAGCAGTACCGTGGACACAACAGAGTATACTGTTTCGCCCATGATACACCCCCATCCGGTGCCATTCCTGAGAACTCGGGTGTTATTCCTCTGTACTCAGTAAATTCACGCTATATCCCGCCCTTCAAACCGAAACACAGCCATGCAAACAACTGCTTCACGGTAGAAACACGAATGGGACAGATGTCCCAAGCAATCAACTTTTGTACAAAGTCTCCCTCTGGTACCTCTGGTGGTTTTTGAGTTGCAACCTCGTACACAAATGCAGTGTAGGTTGATCTTCCTCCAACTAGTGTGGAGTGACGACCTCAAATGCATTGTAAGGAATCAGTGGATGCAGGTGGCTCTGGACTTTATGGCAGTCTATGGGGAAGGTCTATGTTTAACAGTGAACAAATAATGGCCGAGATGATGATGATGCTATGGTAGTTTATTGTTTCTGCCTACACCAATAGGAGACAAACATATACTATTTTTTTTTATGGGTGATAATCGTATGGTAACCCCGCCTGCGCTAACTGGATACGCTGGCGGAGCACCAGTGAAGGGTGATAGATGAGAATGAAAACAGGCCAGTTAGCCCATCATGATGAATTCATAAGGAATTAACCATGATAGTTTTTAGGGAGAACCGCATGGAGGTCGACCTGGTTGGGTATATTGCTAGCAATGGGATTTTCAGTCTCTATTACTAATAATCCCTTTCCCCCAACATATACTATTAGCAATATTAGTATGTTTTACTAGTTGTGTATTTAATTTCTTTTTCTTTCTTCTTTGCAGATTTGGATGCTGTGACTTATGGAATAGGGCTGAGCAACGTAAGTTGACACTGCCTTAACATGTAAATCGAGTTTTTTTTCGAGTATTTGTGTTTGTTTTTTTATACAACTTAGAATGGCAAACAAGCTGACGGCCCACCTGATGCAAAGTGGTAACCGTCGCCTACAGACATAGCAGAGTATACTGTTTCGCCCATGATACCCCCCATGCGTTGCCATTCCTGAGGACTCAGGTGTTATTCCTCCGTACCCAGTAAATTCACGCCACACAGCTGCTTCACAGTTGAAACACGAATGGGACAGAGGTACCCAAGCAATCGACTTTTGTACAAAATCTCCCTCAGGTTATTTTAAATTTGGTGTTCAATTGAGTTGCTGATATAAACATATATGCTCACGACTATAATCTAGAAGTAATCTTAGTACGAATTTTTTTAATTATTAACTTTATTTATAGACAAAATTGTTTATTATTTATTAAATAATAAAGGGTTTTCTTCTTTGTTAAGATGAGCAGTGACAATTAAGTGTTACCAGAAAGTTTAAAAAAAGTTTTTTTTTTTTTAATTTTGGGCTATAGTTTTCAATAGTTGTCAGTGGCATTTGTCAGATAATTGACTTTTTTAATGGATGATAATACAGTGGTAATCACGGCTGCACTAACAGTATACGCTCGCGGGGCACCAGTGAGGAATGATAGGCGAGAATAAAAAGGCAGGTCAGTTAGCCTATCGTGATAAATACATCTAGAATGGGGGGAAAGGGATTGTTAGCAATGGAGTTTGACAGCACCATTGCTAGCAATATTAGGTCGACCTCCACGTGGTTCCCCCTGGAAACCGTCGTGAACTATTCTTGTTGAATTCGTCACAATGGGTTAACTGATCTACTTCATCTTCACCTATCATCCTTCACTGGTGCCCCGCCGGTGTATACCGATAGCGCGGGTGGGGTTACCATTCCATTATCACCCATTAAAAAAAAATGCTCGCTACAGGCGTGCAATATTAAAATTATAAAAAATACATTATACAGTTCAATTACAAATAATCGAAATTCATTGCAATAAACAATTTTAAAGTCCTTTTTCTGTGATTTATTATTAAAATATTCTTTCAAATTATAAAAACTAAATTAAATAAAGTTAAATAGTTTATTTTCCAAACTTTTTTTTTTTATGCCGGGACCATACGGCGACACAGGAGTCAACCTCATCAATTGCAAAAAGAATTGATAGAATCGGACCAGAATTGCTTACTTAATCGTGTAACGTAGGGGGAAAGGGATTAGTCCCAATATAAACCAGGTCGACCTCCTCGCGGTTCCCCCTGGAAACTATCATCTGACGAATTCATCATGATCAACTGGCCTGTTTTGAGAACCTGCATTTTCATCTAATAAAAAAAAAAAAAATCGTGTAACGTAGTCCCAAAATAAATAAATACAGATCAATTGAGAACCTGCTTCTGGAAAGAGGCTTAAAAATATTAGGCCAATCGCTTCGAATAGTCATTTGTGAATTTACGGACGTTGGGAAATGTTTGAACGAGCGGCGTTCATTATATATGCTATTTCTATTCCTAGCTACTTACAACTGTCACCTGGCTGACGGTGTTAGACATTCTTGACATTTCGCGGAGAGACAGGCTAATAAACGAGTGTGTATTTAATTTCGCCAACTTAGCCAAGTTGATTTATGATGTTACCGAGACACACCTTTCAGTTATAATTCTGAGAATAATATAGCCATATCTGGAATCATCGAATTGGGATCGAATCATAATCTGTACTAAAGCATATTTTGAAATAATGACTGTTTAAATGTCAAAAATCTGTGGACCTAAATATGGTATTAATATGTATTGTAATTTTTTTTTCTGTTCTATTCTATTTTCAATGACTATTTATTTTATTTATTTATTTATTTAATTCTTTATTATACACACCAGTTATTTACTAAAATATAATCACGCTGGTCACCGTCTAGGTGGTATTTTCACCAGTATTATTTATCCAAATAAATCTGTGACAAAAAGCATAGGTAATCAAATGTGACAAATCAAATGTACAAAGGGGAGCTTAACTCTAATAGAGTTCTCCTTCCAGCAACACCCAAAGTGGAAAGGAGCATCAATGTCAGCGGATAGAGCGGTGTACAATATTGTGACAATATTTAAACAAAGAAACTAGACAAAAATAAATTAATTACATTATATTTAATCGTATAAATACACATATACATAAATATATACCTACATCTATGCATATACTTAGACATATATATACACGTATACATTTATATACCTACATATATAGATAAATAAATAACATGTTCACAGAGATAGAATATGCTCTTTAAGTCTGTAAATTAATTTAAAGCAATATTATATTATATAGTAATTATTTTAGTTATAAAGTGACGTATCATAAGAATCTGTAACAGATGTATATGAATGAAGATGATTGATTGATTGAATCAGGTTTTAGAAACCTACAGATTTTTTTTTTAATAAATGATAATCAAATAGTAGTCCTGCTCGCGCTATCAGTATACACGGGCAAGGCACCAGTGAGGGATGACTGGTGAGAATGAAAGGCAGGCCAGTTAGCCCATCGTGACAATTCCACTAGAATTAACCACGATGTTTTCCAGGGGAAACCATATGGAAGTCGTACTGTTAGAGTATATTGCTAGCAATGGGGCAATTAAACCCCGTTACTTACAATCCCTTTTCCCAGAATTTTTTGCGTTAGAACCAAAAATTAAGTCTGCGTGTTTAGAAACTCGATGTTTATCTTAAAGCTATTCGATTCCCAAATAGTTGGAAAAACCGTAAACATGCTTGTGATTGTAAATTATCTTTGCAAATAGACTTTGGTCACTTTAATTTCGTTCATCCAAATAGCAACTGTCGAATATCTCTCAGCTCTGCAAATTCGATGACTGCTAAATCCTGGCGAACGTCTTGTTCCAATATAAACCATTAGTCGTCAGATATATGTGTAACAGTGGCTTAATTGAGATGGAGTCGAACACTGGACTGGATGTCCAGTGGGCTGCAAAGTGGCTTCTATTCCGGTGCCGTGTCGAGTGTGTTACCGGAATAATTGATGGCATATTGAGTAGGTACTATCATTTGAGTTTGAGACTAGTGTGTCTGTAAACTCTCCGCTCCATGTGACAGACTATGGAGGAGGCATATGTTCAGCAGGTGACCGTGTGCAGGCCGATTTTTTTTTATACCTACCATTGAGGTGGCAAACAAGCATATGATCCACCTGATGGTAAGCGGTTACCGTAGCCTATGAATGCCTGTAATACCAGAGGTATTAGGTATTTACACCCTTTTGAAGAACCCCATGCTGTAGTCTCTTGGGAAAACCTGGGCAGGGAGCTCATGTCCAGCAGTGGACAGATAACGGCTGATATGAAGATAATGAGTGCGTTTACGAACATTATTATTACTTAGTTCAATTATTTACAAAATCATATTATTATGTGCTTTTGTGGTATTTTCTATACTGATCTTTTATAATTTAGATATTTTTTTTTATACAATTTAGAATGGCAAACAAGCTGACGGCCCACCTGATGGAAAGTGGTAACCGTCGCCTATAGACATGAGCAGTACCATGGACATAACAGAGTATACTATTTCGCTCATGATACCCCCATGCGTTGCCATTCCTGAGGACTCAGGTGTTAATCCTCTGTACCCAGTAAATTCAAGCCATATCCCACCCTTCAAACCGAAACACTGCCATGCAAACACAACTGCTTCACGGTTGAAACACGAATAAGACAGAGGTACCCACGCAATCGACTTTTGTACAAAGTCTCCTTCTGGACTCCAAATTTTTATACCATTAAAGCTAGTTAAGAATTCAAAGACAGCGTATATTTGTTATGACGTTTCAGTTAATTTCAATCGTCATCAAGCATTAATATAAGATCTATAACCCCATGGTTCTCGAAAGCAACAGCGTATAAAAGATGTCTTCCTTTCATTATTATAGAAATACCAGATCCGCTAAGTCCATCATCGACCAATTCTCACTAACTTCAACACTACGAAAATGCGGCTTTTAAATGGTATTTGGGCTTCATAAATCAAGAGCACGGTTCTAATTCTATAAGAGCGCGACACGCAGGAATAGGCTCGCGGGCTCGCGGGACATGCCGCTTGAATAATTGAGCGTGTTTGTCCCTAAACGGCCCATGCCGAGTCGTCCCCTGCCGCTCTCGTCTGTTCTAGCCTCGTTCGGCCCGCAGCTAGGGTTTCCAGATTCAAGTTTACCATTTCCAGGACATTTTTTATTTATATTGTTTATACTGCATTTAAATTTAAATTTATCTTTATTCTTTTCTCCTTTTCTAGTCTTATTTATTTTTGTATTACGCCTTGACCAAAATACGATTTTAATTGTTTCTCTCTATTCTGAGAAGAGAATCGCTATTTAACGATAAGGTCGGCCATTGTTGCTTCTTTATCTTGCTTTTATGCAACTAAGTTTATGTAATAAAATAAAGTATTCATTATGTTTGTGTACGTATTGTTAATATTTATAACCTGTATCATTGTTTGAAGGGAATAACAGTTTAATTGATTCATTCATTTAGGTGTCGGACCTATTACTACAACTTTAGATGATAGATATAAAAATATGCAACTTAATTTGTTTATTTGTACATTTATATTTAAAATAAGTTACAGAGAAAAAATTATAAAGTACACAGTATCTCTTGGAGAGCTTTTTTCCAGTTACCCTAGAAAAATAGAAAGAAAAAATTTAAAATTATCATAATTAATAATCGAGTAATTACTTTAGTGTTATAATTGTATAGATAAATGATATGTTTTACACTATACTATTACAGTATAATTATATATTATGCGCATTTAAAAAGTTAAGGCATCGATAATAAAAGAAATGAGGTTGCTTTTTATAATACTAACTTTTATAATACTTTTTTATATTATTAATTTTAAAACAGAATTGTTAATTAAAGTTTAGTAAACAATCAAAATCATCACCAAAAATGTATCATCTTAGTGTCAGGAAATTTTAGTGTTGTAATTTCCGTATACGGGACCGAACCGTAAATTCCAAGGTTGTCCCACATTTTCCGGACATCTGGCAACCCTGGCCGCAGCCGATGACGGCCACGTTTGTACATCAGCGACTTACTTGTGGAGTTTATTCGGGGGTAAAACGCTTTCGACATTGAACGGCGCTTTGTATATTTATCGAGTTTGGTGGTTACGCATTTTAGTTGGATGTGATTCCTTTAGACCGCTGTAAAGTTTGAAAATTGCGAGCCGAAGACAGGCATTCGCATGTAAAGTATTCTTTTTATATGGTGACGAAAAGAAAGTCTTGTATCTATTATTCTCACGTGTCATATTTGTAACTCCAAATTTTGGAGATACGATTAATGTAGTCTAGTTAGTAAATGTGTTTTTTAAATACGGAGAATGTTTCAAACATGAATTATAGATTAAATTATCTATTCGCTGTTGAACGTATGCCTCATGGATTGTGATAAGAAACGATTCCGAGTCATCTGCATCTACTGACACTGTTGAACGTGACGTCGTCGCTCATGGATTGTGATAATTGTGATTCCGAGTCATCTGCATCTACTGACGCTTTGCAATGCAATTGACATCTTTTGTGCTATGCTGTAAAAATTGGATGTTATTAATGAATTGGTTATTAACCGTTTGTTTTCGGGATGGAAACCCGAAAACAATCAGTTAATAACCAATCAGTTTGTTTTCGGGCTTCCATATAGAGTCATCTAATAAATATTAGTTCTGACTGGTTGATACGACCTTGTCAGTTGTGAAGTCTATGTGTTGCGTCGGCTATGAAACTATTTTCTCTATCAAAACTCCTTTCCTTTGGTAACCAATCTAATTTATGTTTTAGCAATGTCAAAAGGACATTTACCAGAGGGAGACTTTGTACAACAGTCGATTGCTTGGATACCTCTGTCCCATTCGTGTCTCAACCGTAAAGCAGTTGTGTTTGCATGGCTGTGTTTCAGTTTGAAGGGTGGGATATGGTGTGATTTTACAGGGTACAGAGGAAAACTACCTAAATCCTCAGGAATGGCAACGCATGGGAGGTATCATGGGCGAAACAGTATACTCTGTTATGTCCATGGCACTGCTCATGTGTATAGGCGACGGATACTACTTTCCATCAGGTGCGCCGTCAGCTTGTTTGCCATTCCAAGTTGAATAAAATAAAAAATAAAAACTTATGTTTATGCATAAGAAATTATATTAGCTATAGCAGATTTTAATCAAGCAACAAAAGTAATAACTCAATACTTTAACGAACAGGAAACATTTTGCGGATACGCGACACTAAATCAAATGTGATTTAGCGTCAGATCAAAAGGGTAGCTTCATAAAGTTCACGTAACGCTCACGATCCGAACACCAAGTTTACGATTCGATACCAAGAATCTACTGACGGACGAAACACTGTCGTATAAATCAATTTAATCTCACTGCAAAGACAATTGGTACCGTGCACACGGAGCAACGAGACGATGTGTGAGCGATATGAAATCAAACGTCCCGATCGTAGAGTCTGTATTTGATCGAGCTCGGGACGGTGGTTACGCCAAATTGTTGAGTTGAGCGCACGCATGAATCAAATGAGACGTGGTTGCAAGTTCTCGAGTTGGAAATTAATGTTTAATACAGTACTATGGCGTGTAATTGTTGGATGACTTTTATCGTGGACGGCTAATATTGTCGGTAAATCAAAGGTACATAATGGTACAAATAGGCTGGTATGCCGGATGAACCGTCGCTGCGGCCGTCCGCGTTATGCAAGTGTATTGATCTAATCGCAGATTGAGTTTTGACATTGTTGCTGTCGTCTGTTATTTATATTACCAGTTTATAGAATGGAATAGATTTCTCGAAGATCAGTTTATGGATTTAGTTTTAGTTTGCTAATATAGAACGTCATATTAGTCGGTCGTTAGACGATTCTGGGAAATTGACGGTCGATTTATTCGGAGAATTGATTATGGGACTTGAATTTTGGATAAATTTTATAATGTGAATGTTGATTAATGTAGAAAAGAGAACCAAGAGGTAAATACAACTAGAGATGAGAAAGCGGCTTTGGAAATTAATCAAAAAAGAAATCAACTTCCGGCAGCAGTATTTCCGAACTGATACGACATCATAACTTTTAAGAAAAGAGCATATTCCTTTTTAAAAGACCTGTAACACACCTGCAATGCTTCTTGTATTGCAGGTGAACATTGGCGGCGGTAGTCACTTACCATCAGGCGAGATACATGCTCGTTTGCCCCCTGTGTTGTAAAAAAAGTATATTGAAGCAAATTTTTAACTAGCTAGTAAAGTTGGTTGAAAAAGCGTCGAAATATGTTTTCCCTACAAATGTAATAAAATAACATCACTTATTTCTTGATATAAGACAAGTATTATAACTTTTGGTAATTAATGCATCTTTCCACTCAAGGTTTGCTGGAAGAGAACTCATTAGAGTTCTCTTCCAGCTAACTAACTCTATTAAGACTAACTCACTCAGACACTCTAGACAACTCTAGTCAACTCTAACAAGACAACTCTACTCTTTTTTTTTATACAACTTAGACTGGCAAACAAACTGACGGCCCACCTGATGGAAAGTGGTAACCGTCGCCTATAGACATGAGCAGTACCATGGACATAACAAAGTATACTGTTTCGCCCATGATACCCCCCATGCGTTGCCATTCCTGAGGACTCAGGTGTTATTCCTCTGTACCCAGTAAATTCACTACCATATCCCACCCTTCAAACGGAAACACAGCCATGCAATCACAACTGCTTCACGGTTGAAACACGAATGGGACACTCTCTAACTCTATTAAGAGTTAAGCTCGCCTATTGTACGTCTTTATTAAAAATAAATTATAACAATGCAATTTTTGTGTACAATAAAGTATGAATAAAATAAATTGTCTTAATCTGTTTTTTTTTTTTATACTTACATTTTAATTTAATCGTCAGGAATGGCAACATTGACAACGCATGAAGTGTACCATGAAAGAAACAATATTCCGTATAGTTCATGGTGTTGTGTTTATCTCTATAGGCTATGGTGGTTATTCACTTTAAATCTGGTAGGCAGTCAATTTGAAATTTGAAGTTGCATAAAGAAAAAAAACATTAAATATATATTTATTACTTTGTATAAATGTTTCTGTAACTTGTCAATAAATTCGATAGCTTTATTTGAAACCTGATACCTAATCTAAATGCGGCCTCTGAGTTACAAACGTAACCTATATATTTGTTCTAGTTGAACCGATTATTTTATTTAATCTTGCATTAGATCGTCTGATTTGTCTAAATCTAGCTTCTGTACATGGAGTGTAATATTTTTTTATGCAACTTGAAGTCTTTTTTGTGAAAAACAATCCTAATTGTTTGTTATTGCAGATTCAAGTAATTGTTAATATTCATACTCACACACACTGCCAAATCGTCTAAATCGTGTTACTGTGTAAGCGACTGACCTATCACCGCTTCTTTTATCCCTAAACACTTGTATATTATCCAAAAATCACTGGTTACGCAGGTCATTTGAATGGGAATCGGCGAAATTAAAAAAAAAATCCCTCCCTTTGTTGTACGACAAAGAAAGCGTTAATCGACGATAGCTGTACGCAGATCGGACCATTGTGCCATTGTCCGAGTGATGCGAATACGTACGGAACTCATTATTGGGAGATCCACTCTGATTTGCGATTGGGGCACGCACTCGTTTGGGAAAACGCGGCGGTTGAAACGCGTGGAAAGATGTATTGTAATTGTTTAGGGTATAAAACTTTTTGAATTATACATATATATATATATATATATATATATATATATATATATATATATATATATATATATATATATATATATATAACGGGGAATTAACGAAGCCGCTGTGTTTTACCGTTTCCGATAATTGTCTCGACTTAATCCGGAAGTCATTTTCAGGGGGTATTTGATGTATTTTCCTCCGATATGTATGCTATAATAATTGGATAAAAATTAACATAACATTTTGAATGTATTATTTTTAAGTAACTTTAAGTGAGAAAAAGGAGTGCTCAAATCGAAGGCTTTTGTGCGTTATGCGATATCTTTGTCAATTCTGAATTGAGTTTAACAAGATTTATTTGCAATTGATAGCAAAGGGTACTTTGTCTAGACAGATTGATAAAGTCGTATATATGTAGTCACAACCTAAAGCGGCACTGAAAATAAAACATTTAATCGAATTTTAACACGACGCATCGAATACTTTTGTAATCGACACCCCGTGTTGATTTTATACTCGTATTAATCTTATAGCGTGGGGGGAAAGGGATTGTTAGTAATGGAGACTGAGAATCCTATTGCTAGCAATATACCCAACCAGGTCGACCTCCTCGCGGTTCTCCCTGAAAACTATCATGGTTAATTCCTGTTGAATTCATCATAATGGGCTAACTGGCCTGTTTTCATTCTCATCTATCACCCTTCACTGGTGCTCCCTCAGCGTATCCCGTTAGCGCAGGCGGGGTTACCATACCATTTTCACCCATCAAAAAAAATTTTATAGCGTGACCATTGTTGGTTGACGACCTCGAAGAAATATTTATACGCCATTTTTGACGACCATTTCAATAAACACCGACACAAAAATGGTATTATAAATTTGGTATATGTGTCTCTCAATGCTACAGACTCCAGATGGTTTATCCAATTTCGATGTGATTATGTTTTGTATTTTTAAATTTGTATGAGTTATTTCTATTTGTATGAGTTTTTTTTTTCTTTACTATATTTGGTTAATTTATAATTTTAAATTAAGAACGTAAACGTTTATTGAAAAACGCCGGCGTTTTATCAGCGCAGTGAGTGTTCACTCTTCTCAGATGAATCCATCCATCTCGCTCGCACAATCTCATTGAAGTGTTACCGAAGATGATCAGATAATGAGCTCGGGACCGTTTTGTGCTGTTGTTTGTCTGTTTGACATACCTATTGAAATTTTAGTGATCCGATGATGGAGTTTTTGTTGGGATTTTTTTATCGTATTATTTCTTTTATCTCTGTTTGGATTAAAATTAATGTGCAGTGAAGTGTAGTACATTAATACTTATTAATATTTAAACAGAATAGACTTGCGTTTAATTTGTATTTATTTATTTATTTATACTTTGTTGTATACACTGATAGTATATTAATATGAGAATTTAATGGAGGGAAATAACTTTTTTTTTTATACAACTTAGAATGGCAAACAAGCTGACGGCCCACCTGATGTTAAGTGGTAACCGTCGCCTATAGACACGAGCAGTACCATGGACATAACAGAGATAGATATATTGTTTCGCCCATGATACCCCCCATGCGTTGCCAATCCTGAGGACTCAGGTGTTATTCCTCTGTATATTTATATGATGTCCGACTTGACCCACTGAAACTGAGATGTTGCATCTCTGTGCATCTTCTACCGAATTTATCATGGGGAGCGCTCTGAGAAATTGTTCGGACTGATACCTGCTGCTGATTTTCACCACCGTACAACCCGCCACAAACTAAAGTTTCATCCCAATCATCTGGACGAGTGGCGGTCTTCCACCGTGCGTTTTTCAAGGCACTTTCTTCCACGCACAACCACTCTTTGGAATCAACTTCCAGCAGCAGTATTTCCGAACCGATACGACAACATAACCTTCAAGAAAAGAGTGTATTCCTTTTTAAAAGGCCGGCAGCACACCTGCAATGCCGCTGGTGTTGTGTGTGATCATGGGCGGCGGTAGTCACTTACCATCAGGTGAGCCGCATGCTCGTTTGCCCCCTGTGTTGTAAAAAAAAGAGGATATATGGAGATAAATAAATACGCTGCAATTTGAGATTTTGAAATAGTTACTTCTATCGTGAATTGGGACCGTTCTTTATGATGGACTGTGGGGTAGGTCTATGTTCAGCAGTGGACAGATGAATACTGATATGATGATGATGATATGTAGATGATGATGATGATATGTAGATGATGATGATGATAGATGCTCATTAATTTGTGACTAAATTTATATATTTGATTGTTTTTATATTTATTTTGAATTATGATTTTAAAATGCTTAATGATGTCTGCCAGTTATTCTTCAAAAAGTAATAGATTTTAAATGTTCTTAGGATTTTAATTTTGTTCGTAAATTGTCTTAGTTAACTCTGAACCGATTTTAATAATTATTTTTGTAATCAATAAGATTTATTCTTTTCTTATTTTTTTTTTATTTATTATTTAAAAAAATTTGTATTTTAGGCGAAATCTTCGCCAATATTGATTTTTAATATTATTTTTTAATAAAAAAAGAATCGATTCTATGTAAGTTTCAATCTAATGTTATCATATCTGAAAATGTAATAGGATTCAAAATACGTAATGTATTATCAAATATTTCATTTAATCACTGTGGTGTTAATATTCACAATGATTATTATTGATGATTGAATGATTACGATTTTCAATTAACGGCAGTTAGTAATTACAAGTGGTAATCCACGGCTCGCTGGCTCCCACTGTTTAAAGCGAGTTTGAACTTTTTATACGCTCGTATGACTGATTCACAGTGACAGAATTGAATAGTCCAGACCAGGGGTGGCCGATTTGACTAGAACCAAGATAGACAGAAGAGAAATGATTTTTTTTTCATAACCTATCAGCCTCTGGTAGCAGCCACGACACTGCCTATTTTTTTTTTTTATTTATTTATTCGTTATTAATCACATTACAAAGAACTTTTTGGTACAAAAGGTAATATACTATCAGCATTCTCTCCCAATCAACATTTGGAATAACAGAAATGTGGTTATACTGCAAAAAAAAAATTGTAGATAGACAGATACTCTTTATTGTTTCCTCCAAAAGATTACAATAGTAAACTTATTATAAATATAAACAATTACAAGAAATAATCACAGTGAGAAAACAATGGGCGACCTTATCGCTAAGAGCGATCTCTTCCAGGCAACCTTTGGAGAGGAGTAATTATTAAACAGTTTGGTGGGAGGCACGGTGAAAAATTTTGTTAGTTCTAAATATGGGAGATGTGATACATATAATAATATAAATATTATCCCTACTTATATATATATATATATATATATATATATATATATATATATATATATAATATACACATATACATATACATACATGGATATAAACGCCTACACAAATACATAAAAATATATAAATACTGTTCACGAAAAATGAAATCCTATCCGAAATCGACTGTCTTATTTTTGAAAAAAAATTTGTGTCCATTAGTGGAAAATTAATGGGTTGTTGGTCAAATAATCATTTAGTATAGTACAATCAATTAAAACGTTGACGCCAATGTCTTCCAGTGCCTATTAGACAGATCATTCGTTGATTGACTTAAGTAACATTTGATGTATTTCAGTTTTTATAATACAACAGTTCTCACGTGTTTGACTGTTTCTAACAGAATTATTACTGACGCGTACTTAATATACGTACGTTCGGTTTTTATGAATTCTCTTTGCAAAATTTTTAATTTTAAAGTAATCTAAATTCATTCAGAATGTAGCTACAGTATTTTAGAACCGCAACGACATCATAACCTTCAAGAAAAGAGCATATTCCTTTTTAAAAGGCCGGCAGCACACCTGCAATGCCGCTGGTGTTGTGGGTGATCATGGGCGGCGGTAGTCACTTACCATCAGGTGAGCCGCATGCTCGTTTGCCCCCTGTGTTGTAACAAAAAACAATGTACCTATAAATTATGGCATATTTTCTACAGAGAAAGATAAAATAAATATTTGACGGTAATATTAAAATTTATTATTCTTTTTGTAGTATTTATCAACCGACACAGACATGAAGGCATTTCAATCTTGTTCTAGAAGTTTCTAACTGCACGTGTCTTTACGGAAGTTGGATTTTCCCCTGCAATATTAATGTAGATAAGTAAACTGCCACAGTCCTTGCAGATGCAAAGAGCGAACGTCACTGTGACTGCATCGGATGGAGCGTTATTGGACGTCGTGCGTCGTACGTCGCGGTGACGTCCCGCGACGTCACTACACGTCGGTACGTCGCGTCGATATTAGATCTTTCACGTCGTCTGTTGTACCTCCGATGTTTATTTTATTTATATACACCAGGGAAATGGTTACGTCTACAAGCGGAGATTTAGTTCTTATTGTGTTAAGGTTTGTTCAATGGAAACCTTTGAAAGTGTAATTTTTAGTTTGTACCTTCGTGGCGTAGTGGTAGGTACGTTGCTTTGTATAAATTAGGCTCTATGTAAATTTCTCGATTTGGTCAATTTAGAAAATGATCTCTTCCATATTGGATCAGTTTTGCGTATCCTAGATGGGCACAAAAATAAACATATTGGGGCTCAGAAATAAAACAATAAACATATGTTTATTGTTTTGTTTCTCATAACAATAAACATATAAATAATAATAAAGATTTATTGCACATAAAAATATACAGTAATGGGCTTCCAGAAATTTCAAAGTAAAATTATATGTGTATAAAGTGTAGCATTATGCCCAGCACATTAGTATCTATACTAGGTCTAGCCTGTATCTTAGACACCAATGCCTTCAATTAGATACATATTTTCGTGCAGTTTCTCTATATTAAAATAGTACAAGATTCAGTAAACAGCATGTTTTGTATTACCAAAATAGGGTATCTGTAAAATAAATTACAATGTTGTATCAAGAAATATGTGAGGGCTCATATGTTTATTGTTTTGCTTCTCATAACAATAAATATATGAGGACACATATGTTTATTGTTTTGCTTCTCATAACAATAAACATATGAGGGCACATATGTTTATTGTTTTGCTTCTCATAAGACAATGTGCCTTAGAATAGCAGACTTTTAGTGTGTATGTGTCTCATCATCGTCATTACCATCATTGTATATTAACTATTTGGACAGTTCACTGCTGAACAAAGGCGTCCCCATTAGAGAAAGTTTTTGCCAGTAATTGTCACGCTTGGCAGGCGGTTTGGCAACTGCAGTTAGACATTGGTGGTGTTTTAAGAGAGACGCTGCTGCTCATCCCTCTACAGGCTATTAAGTTCCCTTAGTCGTCTCTTACGGTACTGACTGGAAAGGAAGGGGTGGCCTATTCTATGCCGGGACCACATGGCAAATTGACGCAAGTGTGTCACATATTATAAATTTTGTCGTAAATTATTTTATCAACGGACAAATTTGTGAAAATTATGATAATTTGTTAATCTTATTAAAATACAATCATCATGATGATGATTTCGATCGATTGGTAATTTCAGTTTAATCTTATGTAAGTACTACTTGTTTTTTTTTTTTTGTATTACTAATTTAGTTAAATACAAGTGTAGTTTAAATACTTGACAAGGTATTATTGTGTCGCTCGTCATTCGTGTCATTAGAAGCGGTAGTTGTCACGTCGCCCACGTGTGTATCGAAATTTATAAGCGACTAGCGATCCGCTCTGACTTCGCACGGGTTGATAGAATTTTATTTATTTATTTATTTATACTTTATTGCACAATAAAATTTTGTACAAATGGCGAGCTTAATGCCATATGGCATACTCTACCAGCTGATAATGTAGTTTTACATTAGTGAAAGAGTTTTTAAAATCGATTGAATAGTTTTCGAGTTTATCCATTACAAACTGACAATCAAGCCTTTTCTCTTTATAATAGAGATTTATATAATATTAAAAGTTTAGATTAGAAATTGTCAAATCTGTTTTACAAATTTATGAAAATACGATAAAATTTGATTGATAATACTATGTATGGTTGAAAGGTGATCATTTTAAGCGACTTCAAAACAGAGATATTTATTTATTTATTTATTTAACACTTTATTGCACCAACATAACAGGATTTGTTGAACAATTTTCAATACGTATAGTGTAATACAAAAGGCGGTCTTATTGCTAAGAAATCACTTCCAGACAACTTTTGGGTAGAAGGATTATCTATTTGACTGTATTATTTTGTATGGTGTATTATATATATATATATATATATATATATAGTTCATTTTTATGTTTTAAATCGCAGTTTTTATTAGTGCAGTTATATTTGAAATTATATCCATACCATTTTATTATTAATAAAATCGCTACAGCTTACAAATTAGACTGTTCTACTGTCCGCCAACGCAGTATAGGTGTAGTTGAGATCCCTATATATTAGTTATTTTATTTGTTTGTTGCGTTTACACAGTTAAAATATGACATTTAGGGTCGGCAACGCACGCGTAATGCCTCTGGTATTACAGACGCTCATAGACTACGGTAATCGCTTTTTTTTTTATATGACTTTGAATGGCAAACAAGCTGACGGCCCATCTGATGGAAAGTGGTAACTGTCGCCTATAGACATGAGCAGTACCATGGATATAATAGATTATACTGTTTCGCCAATGATACCCCCCATGCGTTGTCATTCCTAAGGACTCAGGTGTTATTTCTCTGTACCCTGTAAATTCACACCATATCCCACCCTTCAAACTGAAATACAACTGCTTCACAGTAGAAACACGAATGGGACAGAGGTACCCAAGCAATCGACTTTTGTACAAAGTCTCTCTCTGTTTTTATGGTAATACTAACTATGAAATGTTAATTAATTAATGTTAATTAATCATTTTTACGTGGACATTGTAGTTATTTTTTTTTACGACTACCAAAAGCAGAAGTTTCCAGATTCGTTTGATGTTAGATTAGTTTTAAAATGAAATCACTATTTTTTTTGTACAGCAGTATAGATTTTTTTTATGCAATTTAGAATGGCAAACAAGTTGATGGTCCACCTGATGGGAAGTGGTAACCGTCGCCTATAGATATGAACAGTACTATGGACATAACAGAGTATACTGTTTCGCCCATGATAACCCTCATGCGTTGCCGTTTCTGAAGACTCAGATGTGTCAAGTGTTATTCTTCTGTACCGTGTAAATACACTGTAATATTCCTCCCCTCAAACCGAAACAGCCATGCAAACACAACTGCTTCACGATAGAAACACGAATGGGACAGAGGTACCCAAGCAATCGACTTTTGTACAAAGTCTCCCTCTGACATTATAGAACTGTATGAAAAAGTAACTGAGTTATGTTTAAATTAACACAAAAACATGAAATTTGTAAGAAATTTGAATAATTAATCGGGTTTTGATTTATACTAGGACATCAGCAGATTGTCTTAAAGACGGTCCAATTATTTATTTGTATACATTTTCATTAATTTCTATTGATTATTATCTATCAGCCTTTAACTGTCCACTGCTGAACATAACCCTCCCCTTGGGGGGGTTTTGCCAGTAGTTGCCACGCTTGGCAGGCGGAATAACAACCGCAGTTATGCTTTGAACTGATGCACAAAAGTGCATTCGTCCAGTCGCGTCGCGTCTCATGTCGCAGTTGGTAAATGTTAATAAGTCGACCACAGGCGCGGTGGCGGATACTTCGCGCCCACACGTCGCTGCTGACGGTACATTACAATATGTACTGTATATAGTTCATTTCACGTGATCCCGGCTTAGACTAGGCCACCCCTTCCTTTCCCATGGGTGTCGTAAGTGATGACTAAGGGAGGGCTAGGAATCGACAGTAGCGCCCCTCTTAAAACATCAACAAAGCCCTACTGCGGTTACTCACTCACTTGGCAAACTATGCCCAGCAGTGGACAGTTAAAGGCTGGTATTATAATGATGATCTACAAAGACATGAAATTTTTAAACCACCCCTTAAATTGAAACTACTTATTAATTCTTGTTTTATACTTTTTAATTCCAAATATCCAATTTTATTTCAAACCTAACTGGAGGTTATAGGGGGGAAAGGGGTTGTTTGTAATGGAGACTGAGAATCCCATTGCTAGCAGTATTCCCAGCCAGGTCTACCTCCACGCGGTTCTCCCTGGAAACTATCATGGTTAATTCCTGATGAATTCGTCATGGTGGGCTAACTGGCCTGTTTTCATTCTCATCTATCACCCTTTACTGGTGCTCCGCCAGCGTATCCCGTTAGCGCAGGCGGGGTTACTATACCATTTTGACCCATCAAAAAAAAAAATACTGGAGGTTATATAAGTGATAATATTACATCAAATGTCAGAAAAAATACACTATCGAGTACGGTATCGAGCTCACATCAGATACGTGTACCGTGAGTGCACAGTTAAGAGCGGCACCTTGCTAAGTTTATCAGTTAAAAGTTCATTAAGGCGGCTCATGTATCAGGCCAATTATAATTAAGGCGTCGGACCGCACACACGGTTAATTAATGTAGGTTTCGTGAAAAAAGGACGGCGCAATTCAGAGGCGGCGAGAGATAGCGCGCCGCGAGCGGATAAAACTAATGAAGCTATGCAAATTGCGGTGGCTCGCCCACGCGGTGGCCAGCGAGCCAGCCGTCGTGTACGCTGCCATTCGGTCACGTTTGTTTTTAGTGAAGAGGAAGGGGGGGGGGATTGTAAGTAATTGGAACTAGTAATCTCATTGATGGTGATGATATTATTGATGCCCATCGTGATGAAGATACCTGGAATTCAGCACGATGGTTTCCAGAGTGGACCACGTGGAAGTCGAGCTGACAGGGTATATTGTTAGCAATGGGATTGCTATTCCGCATTATTAACAATCCCCCCATTCCAATTCGAAGTAGCCGTGCTTTTCAAGGTTGGGATTCGGTTTGAAAGATGGGATATGGTAGTAAAATTATAGAGTACAGAAGCATAACACTATAGTCCTCAAGAACGGCAACGTATGGATGTTACCACGGGTATCACAGTACATCCTGTGATGGCTGTGGTATTGTGCCATTTTCCATCAGATGGGCCGCCAGCTTGTTTGCCATTCTAAGTTGCATAAAAAAACAAAAATAAACAAATAAATAAAAAAATCGCTGGGAATGCATTTGTTGGAAGTATCTGCCACCTGCTTGCGCTGCGACATTCTGACAGATCACCAGCGAGGGATGACAGGTCAAGATGAAGCAAGTCAGGTAGCCCATCGTGACAATTTCAACAATAAATCAATCATGATGGTTACCGGAGGAAACTGTGAGGAGGTCGACCCATTACAAGCAATGAATAAGTAATATATAACTAATTAAGTTTATGTAATTAAGTACTAAAAAAAATGTTTATTGAAGTAAACTTAATAATAAGTATTTTTAAATTGCCATTTTTTTTATAAACTATTGCCCAATTCAGAATACAGTTTCAGTAGAGAAGAACGGGCAAGAACTACATCTGTTGCTTTTTTCAAATAAAAGTTAAAAAGTAAGGTTTACAAAAAAAATTAGTGAATAAAATGACTATAACAAACCTCGTATTGTTAAAAAGAAAAAAATACTTAAATAAATAAATATCTATTAATTTTGTTTGTATACATATTGTTAATCTTTATAAACTGTCAGTCATTAAAGTGAGCAATATAGTCTTTATTCATTCATTTATTATTTCCCCCATCCTGCAGCTTGTTAGAGTTAACCCTTCTTTGCATAGTGGTGGAAATTTCCATCATGACATTGAACGCCCTAAAATTATATAAAATAACAAGTTCGCTTTAATTTGATCGTGTCTGGATACCTTTTTAATGTCCATTGCTGGAAAAAAAACATAGCTGTCAAATTTATTTTTTTAACCATTTTTCTTTTAATTTTAAACATGAATTATATCACCTTGATTTGTTTTACCAATAAAAAAAAATCATGCAAAGAAGGGTTGTAAGATCTAGCTGAAGTTTTTTTTTTGTTGGAATGTTACATCACCAGTATCGCATGGAATCCTCGAAGATAAGTTCATTTTAGTATGACAAACACATGAGTGGCTCATATCGATTGTCGTTCACTACCGATACGGTCCAGGTACGATGCGATCGAGATAGCAGATTTGAAAATGCAATTTCTTATTTCATAGATACGGAGACCTCTCGAATGTCGGGTTCGATTCCAGTGATATGAAATGAACGTTTTGTACTGCCATAATATAAAAATGTAATACAAAAAATGTTGTGTTTAATTAATTTATTCTTTTTAATCGACTTCAGAAAGGAGGTTTTCGATTTGACCGTATTTGTTTATGTTTGTTATCTCGTAATTTTGTCGGTTATATATATATTACAGATTGGAATCATAGAAATTTTATCAAAAATGGTTAAGTAGTTTAATATTTAGCCTAAAATAACTAGTTTTATCATTATTGAGGTTTTTTTTTTGTGGGATACAAGCTTTAATTATTTCTCGTATGATACTTAAAATGGCAAAAAAAAACTATTTATTTAAGTCTTTATTGCACCAAAAATATAAAAAATATACAATGACAATTAGAAAGTTCTAGTGAAATACAGTAGTAAATATAGATTAAAATAAATGACAATCTCATCTCTCTCTCTCTCTCTCTTTCTACTTTTAAATTCATACTTTAAACTTATCACCGCCGAGTGTTGCGTCACGCAGCGTCGCGTTGCGATGTTTTGCACCGCGTTGCGTCGCGCGGCGTCGATACGAACACGAGTGTACCCGACTTGCCGCCCTCCGCAGACACGGCTTTCCGTACATGTCCGGATGTGAAGATAGCGCGCGGAAAAACGACCAACTCGGCCGCCGCACCCTGACTCAGATGAGTTATATTTTGCTCTTGCCGTTTTTTTTTTTGTTTCTCATTTTGTTTTCGTCACCTTTTGTGTGTTGCCGCCGTATTGATTCGCGCTCAGATGCTGTTGCGGCGGTTCGAAGACGCCTCTATTTGTGTGAACGCGCGTTTGTTTACTCCGCTTTGTTTTGATGTTCGATTAATCTGTCAAACGTTCATGGTATTGTGTGTTGTTGATGGAGAATGAGATCTTTTTGAATGGATAATAATGGAGTGGTAGCCTCTCCTATGCTATCGATAAACGCTGATGGGATACCAGAGACGCATGATAGGTGAGGATGGAAGCAGGTCATTCGTGTTTCAACCGTGAAGCAGTTGTGTTTGCATGGGTGTGTTTCGGTTTGAAGGGTGGGATATGGCGTGAATTTACAGGGTGCAGAGGTATAACACCTGATTAGGAATGGCAACGCATGGGGGGTATCGTGGGCGAAACAGTATACTCTGTTATGTCCACGGTACTGCTCATGTCTATAGGCGACGGTTACCACTTTCCATCAGGTGGGCCGTCATCTTGTTTGCCATTCTAAGTTGCATTAAAAAAAAGTAGAATTCTACAAAAACGGTCATTTGCACTTTGACTGACCATTTAAAGTTTTAAAAATTTTAATGAATATATGTCATTAAAGTTCTTATTTCATTAAAGCTACGTGTTACATATAAAACTTATCATTTATTATAACGAGATCGCCAGCTGACGATGAACGTTAACGAAGATAGTACCATGGACATAACAGAGTATACTGTTTCGCCCATGATACCCCCAATGTGTTGCCATTCCTGAGGACTTAGGTGTTATTCCTCTGTACCCAGTAAAGTCACTGCCATATCCCACCCTTCAAAACGAAACACAGCCATGCAAACACAACTGCTTCACGGTTGAAACACGAAAGAGACATGTTTTTTTTTTTAAGTTGCGTGAATTATAACATACAATTTAGAATGCTTTGTTGAAATAAATACACATAATGTTAACAGAGATTTCAAAGAGTAACTGTTGAGTTTCTTGCGGACTCTTCTCAACTGATAACAATTTTTCGAACTTTGCATTCGTAAAAAGTGTTTGTAAACTAGTCTATTTGAATAATACTTTAAATTTTGAAATGTATTAATTTTTGTTTGTATTTTCAAGCAGTTTAATAGTGATAGAGCAACAAATATTCGAACTTTTACATTTTATATATATATATATATATATATATATATATATATATATATATATATATATATATATATATATATATATATATATATATATATATATTTTTTTTTTTTTAATGGATGATAATGGAATGGTAACCCCGGCTGCGCTAACGGTACACACTGGCGGGGCACCAGTGATAGATGATAGGTGAGGATGAAAAGACAGGTCAGTTAGCTCATCGTGATGAATACATTTGGAATTCAGCACGATAGTTTCCAGGGGAGACCACGGGGAGGTCGACCTGTTAGGGTATATTATTAGCAATGGAACTGATAATCCGCATTACTAACAATCCCTTCTCCCCCCATTTATTATATTAGGATTCTATATAAGGAATCGTGTATAAAATTATTAGCAAACATTGCTCCTTCTATCTTCACAGCTGATACCACTTAACGTTCCTTTATCTCGTTTGAACCATAAAAATTTTACAATCCAATAATTTATTTTGTATGTATGTTTGTACCCAATCAGGTGGGACCAGCAGACATTACCCGGTAAGTTATGATTGAGCCGCGGCGTTGCCCGCATTACCGTAAAGTACGATAAAATCGCCCGATGTTTATAACTTTGGAATTATTATCTTTTATTGCGGCGGATCGACTTGTCTGACGGCAGAGTGCGTCATGTAAACTGCAACTTGATAGTTGCAGTTTACAAGCTCGCGTTCAACTATTGATGGTTAATTGTTGAATATTAGTTTAAACTTCATTGGGCACGAAGTACAGGCTGAATTTGAAGTCATTAGCATCCTTTTAAGGTAGTGTTCTAGCATTAAAAGTGCATTTTTTTACATGGTTAAAAAAGTAATGAATTATGAGTTAAATTAGTAGGAGGGATTCAATATTTTTTGAAATTTTTGATTGACAATATATATATATATATATATATATATATATATATATATATATATATATATATATGTATGTATGTATGTATATGTATACACACATTCGTATGATGATGATGATTGCGCGAAATGGAATTTTTTATTATTCTTTCTGGAATTAATACGGTTTACTCTCGTTATGACGATTTAAGCTGCTAATAAAGCATTTGTTTATTTACGGAACAACAAATTTTTTTTTATACCACTTAGGTAAAGGCAAACAAGCATACGGCCCACCTGACAATAAGTGGTTACCGTAGCCTATGAACACCTGCAATACCAAAGGTATTACGCGCGCGTTGCCGACCCTGAAGAAACCTCTTTACCCCACCTTTAACTTGTAGACTTTCACAGTGAACTTGCAGCAATGTTTTATTTCACTGAACTAGATGTTATCTTGCGGCAGCCCATATTGCTGGTTATTCAAATAGATTTAGAATATTAATTATGATTTAAAGATAAGACAGTGATAGTGGTGGTGGATCTTCTAGTGTTGGCAGTCACACAGTAATGGGAGCGATATTAACACGTTGAGCGCCATGTCAGCCATCGGTGGCTGACACTAGACTTTCCGTTTAGGCCGCGTCAGCCATCGGTGTCTGACAGCGTGTAACATGAGAACTATAAAATTTTACACTATTTTACGGAATTACAGAAAACAAAACAGACTTGGTGCGTAACGTGTTCAATGAATGCCTATAGGAATCACGTTCCAAACGTAAACTACCTTCTACTACGATAGGAAACACCAGCTCCTGCAGTACCAGCGCTTCGAAGCGGCGCGCGTGGCCTGAACGGGATTGCTGTAGAAATACGCGTGGCGCTCAACGTGTTAAACAAAATAATTCTATCGAAATAAACAGTGCATATTTTATGGTGTTATAAGTTTTTATTGTACTTGATTCACATTATTCTATGCGTGATTGCGGCCAATTTAACCTCGTTGAAATGTAAAGATAATCCATGTAAATTATCATAGTTGTCTAAACGATAGCTTTAATTCACGTCTCTTATGGCATGGGAAATATGAATACCGATTGGATATCTGTATATTGGGTTCTTTGCACTTTAATGAAAAAAGAAAGATCATTGCTCCAACACAGCTATGCAAACACAACTGCTTCGCGGTTGAAACACGAGTGGGACAGAGGTACCCGAGCAATCGACTTTTGTACAGATGTCGCTAATGTACCCCTATTCCATAGTAAGCAAAACTTACATTATATGTACTAAACAACCGACAGACATACTGTCTTACACTTACATAGCTTGCAAAAGAAAAAGATTTTGGATTCGTCTGCATATATATATTTTTTATTGCCAATAATTTATTTTTTTATTCATTTATTTACTTATGTTTATTGTAATAGGTGTTTAATTCGTGATAATAACTTAGTACACAGCGGTCAATATGTCGGATCCCTCAAATGGGAGTCAAAAAGCCCATCAATAGCATTATGACAAGCGTACGGCGTTGATTAGCGGCCTCATGATTCAGATGCCCTTTCATTGCGCCTGCTGAGTGGTGACGCTGACATACATGAATCTCAATTGTGTCCATCGACTGTTGACAACCGAGGGCAATCAACTTCGCAACCGATGCTTGTTGCCGGGCATTTTCTTCTATTTTCTGTAGCCGATTGAAAATAACAATTGTCTGTTTATTTAAAGAAATAGCAAACAGACTTCTATCTTAATAGAGGACATCTAACGATGCAATATTTCGTAGACACATTAGATTGATAATATGTGATGTAAATCACAAAATCTTGTGTTTACAGATATGTTAGTATATGGTCATACAGTCTACAGATGCTTTACAATAACAATTTGTTGTCATAGTTTAAAAGTAAGCAATACATAGCAACGTCTATATATTTTAATTACAATGCAGGTTTAATAATAAAAAATATTGACTATCTGTTATAAAAAAATATATTAGAGAACAGATCAGAGGGAGATTTTGTACAAAAGTCGATTGCTTGGGTACCTCTGTCCCATTCGTGTTTCAACCGTGAAGCAGCTGTGTTTGCATGGCTGTTTCGGTTTGAAGGGTGGGATATGGCGTAAATTTACTGGGTACACAGGAATAACACCTGAGTCCTCAGGAATGGCAACGCATGGGGGGTATCATGGGCGAAACAGTATACTCTGTTATGTCCATGGTACTGCTCATGTCTATATGCCACGGTTACCACTTTCCATCAGGTGGGCCGTTAGCTTGTTTGCCATTCTAAGTTGTATTAAAAAAAGGTAATATTTCAGCAAAACTTTTCAATAAGTTCTATTGAATTAGATTATAGTAAATATGCTTTCTTAATGCTTTTCTATTATTTTTCTAGTCTGTCTGATTTGTGCCCAAAAAGGATTAGGTTTCACTGGTTTTGTAAATCGCTTCAAACCAATACCGCCACAGAATAACCGGGCCACGGTACTTGAGCATTGTTACACCACACTTTCACTTATACAGTCGTTGATTTATTTATTTTCTAGTTCAGGTGATTCAGTGTATAAAGTGATTTCATTTGTTTATACTTCCCGGTGAGCCCGATGCTGAATACATTACCGTAATGGCGGGAATATACACAATGGTCTTAGTCATACCCCGTTTGCATTTTACACGGTTATTGCTAAAGTTTTAAAGTGGGCGAATGAATTGAAGTTATTACTGTACTTTTTATATTTTGTTTTGATATAAAACATACAGAGATGCACAACCAGAGGGAGACTTTGTACAAAAGTCGACTGCTTGGGTACCTCTGCCCCATTCGTGTTTCAACCGTGAAGCAGTTGTGTTTGCATGGCTGTGTTTCGCTTTGAAAGGTGGGATATGGCGTGAATTTACTGGGTATAGAGGAATAACACCTGAGTCGTTAGGAATGGCAACGCATGGGGGGTATCATGGGCGAAACAGTATACTCTGTTATGTCCATGGTACTGCTCATGTCTATAGGCGACGGTTATCACTTTCCATCAGGTGGGCCGTCAGCTTGTTTGCCATTCTAAGTTGTATAAAAAAAAACAGAGCTAAAATACAGCAGTAAAATAGGTCAACTGAACTGACTTCATCCTCACCTATCATCATTCTTCACTAATATCCTATCGGCGTCATTTTTTTTTATACAACTTAGAATGACAAACAAGCTGACGGCCCACCTGATATAAAGTGGTAACCGTCGCCTATACACATGAGCAGTACCATGGACATAACAGAGTATACTGTTTCGCCATCCAGTCCAAATACCATATTTTAAAGAAAGAGTAAGATTACAGCTTGTTTGACATAGAAATTAAACACGAAATGTAAAGTTTAAAATCAATACTTATTCAAAAATTAGACAAGTGGATGAAATTTTCAAAATTGTTGGCTTTTATAAAAATAAATCAATTTAACAATGATTTGCTTACACGCTCTTTAAAATGCCAATCAAGACTAGTAACTTCGTGAACAAATTGCCAGTTCGCGTCGTCATCTCGTTGCCAAATGCCGTGCGCCGGCGCAATTTGTCTGTCTGTCTGCGTGATTTGTGCCCGGTAATCTCTCGCGTAGGTTTATAATTGGAGGCGATCGAGGATGTCACCGCCTCACCTATCACAGATTAGTCAAATGTCAGAGTGGACGTGGATTATATTTATAAATATAATTTATATACGCTATTTATATATTCATAATTTGTATTATTAATGACCAGAGGGCCTACCATGAAATGTTTTCCGAAATTTCGGAGCCAAACGAAACATAAATTTAATGTTAAAATTACATAATACATACCGTTTGGAAATATTAGAAATGTTAAAATATTTGGATTTTTATAAAAGGATGTATGACGAACGAAATGTTAAACTCCATTTATTGGTCCGATTTTGGTATAAACAAAAACACGAAATAGAGTCCGAAATTTCGGAATTTCATTTCATGGTAGAGCCGCTGTTATTTGGTCAGAGACTGGTGTTCTCAACAAGACGTGTGGAAATTTCAAAAAATCCATTATTTATATTTCTTGCTATTAATCTGGACTGGCTTCGTACGAACTAATAGAATCTTCTTCTTACTCAACTCCGGGTACCTAACGCCTTATTCCGGGGGGAATGGATTGTTAGTAATGGAGACTGAGAATCCCATTGCTAGCAATATACCCAACCAGGTCGACCTTCTCGTGGTTCCCCCTGGAAACTATCATGGTTAATTCCTGATGAATTCATCATGATGTGCTAACTGGCCTGTTTTCATTCTCATCGATCACCCTTCACTGGTGCTCCGCTAGCGTATCCCGTTAGCGCAGGCGGGGTTACCATACCATTTTCACACATAAAAAAAAACACCTTAATCCTTAGAAATGTACATACTGTAATGTAGAATTAAACTACACTACTAATCCGTCTTTAAAAAAACGTCACTTTTTAGTGGAATTCGTCACGGTGGGCTAACTGACCTGCTTTTATCGTATCCCTCACTGGTACCCTGCCAGCGTATACGGATATCGCAGGCGGAGTTACCATTCCATTATTAGCCATTAAACAAAAACATCTGTAAAGCCTAACTGCGGTTGCCAACCCGCCTGCTAAGCGTGGCAACCTGTGGGTACCTCTGTTCCATTCGTGTTTCAACCGTGAAGCAGTTGTGTTTGCATGGCTGTGTTTCGGTTTGAAGGGTGGGATATGGCGTGAATTTGCTGGGTACAGAGGAATAACACCTGAGTCCTCAGGAATAGCAACGCATGGGGGGTATCGTGGGCGAAACAGTATACTCTGTTATGTCCATGGTACTGCTCATGTCTATAGGTGACGGTTACCACTTTCCATCAGGTGGGCCGTCAGCTTGTTTGCCATTCTAAGTTGTATAAAAAAAACAAAAACTACGGTCAAAATCTCCTTTAGGGAGGAGCCCCATATTCAGCAGTGTACAATTAACGGCTGATATATTTTGATATGGTATAATTTTAATTTCCAAATTTCCTTTTAAATTCTTAAGTGAATGGAAAGAAGATAGAAACCACATTCCATCGCTTATTTGTCGAATCGTTTATCACTCTATGAGAAAACGCATCTTACAGTGTTTATGTTGACTCAATTTATTTGTTAAACTAAAAAATAACATTTGATCTTAACAGATTTCCATTTCACACCAGTCTTGTCGATCGGGTTACCAGTCAGTCAATTAGTAATCAATAACCAGTTTGAATAATTTATTTATTCATGTAATTTATTTATACAACTTATATATATATATATATATATATATACATACATAATATTACCCGCTCCTACTGCTTATTACGTGTACGTCTCTGTATCCGTTGAATCTTTGGTCCTACTAGTGAGGCTATGAATGACAGCTGTTCCTCGTAATCCCACATTCATTTTTAACCTACTTCAAAAAGATGTAGCTTCTCAGTTCGGTTATATATTTTTTTTATATTTGTTACCGCATAACACAATCAATTATAAAGCGATTTGTAAAACTCTTTTTTTTATTGTAAAAATATATAATACATAACCTATATAAGATTGGTCTAATGGAAATTTTAACAAAATTATTTCAAAAGTTTAATCTTTAAATCAAAATAACAATTGAAGTTTAATAAGAAAAAAAAAACAAACTACGTTTTATTTGTGGGATGCAGTCTTAATTATATATTATTCTAATAACAATAATGTATATATGATAATAACAATTACCTAATAATAATTAATTAATCGTTTTTATATGTAATTGTAGTATGTATGTATATCAATAATTACTAGTACCGCATTCGTGTATTCTGACACTTCCCTATAGTTAACTGGGAGAGAATGCTTTTAGCATTAAGTCCGCCATGTACACATATTTGTACTAATGAATAAATAAAATAAATAAATAAATTACCAAATAGATTTACAACTGCCGGTGTTATGGGGTAACAAACAAAAATAGCACAACCAAATTCCTTTTTTTTTAATTCGGTTGTAAATTAAATGTAGGACTATAAGTACTAACTCTATATGGACTTTTGAAAATAAAAAAATAAATCCATAATGTGATTTGAGACCAACGACAGAATTAAACTGGTAACCCAATACCGTAGCTACTAGGCGCGCTCATTATGAACACCAGCGCATGCGCAGCTATACATGTCTCGTACGAATTTCGACCTAAATTATACGCGGCTAGGGCTAATAATGCAACATCGTACAGTATGTGCCCATCTTATTAAGTGAGAAACGAGACATCAACATCCATCATAATTTTGCCTCATTTTGTAAAGCGGCCAGAGATGCGATATTTTCATATCAAACGCAAACTTGTTGCTAATCTAGTCTGTACACCCTTTGTGTAAGGGAATAAGGGTGATTGTCGTACAGTACACGGGTGTAGTAAGTTTGTCTGTACGTATAATATGATCTCCGGTCAGGCTAGTTGCAGTGTGATGTGAAAGTTGCTGATGTTGGGTTCGCTAAGGATTCTGTTCTCTTAATCACGTTCATTGCGATTTCTCTGTGTTATTAAATTCTCTATTACAACGGGGCACAAGTGGGGGGAAAGGGATTGTTGGCAATGGAGTTTGACAACCCGTTTGCTAGTAATATACCCTATTAGGTCGACCTCCGCGTGGTTCCCCCTGGAAACTATCGTGAACAATTCTTGTTGAATTTGTCGACGATGGGCTAACTGGCCTGCTTCATCCTCACTTATCATCCCTCACTGGTGCCCCGCCGGTATATAACGATAACGCGGATGGGGTTACGATTCCATTATTACCTATTAAGAAAAAAAAAAACGGGGAACAAGTAAAATTTTTTTTTATGCAACTTAGAATGGCAAACAAGCAGACGCTCATCCTGATGGAAAGTGGTAATCGTCGCCTATAGACTAGTGTTATGTCTCTGTACCCTGTAATTTCATTGTGGAACACAATTTTTTTTATTTATACTGCAGACTTGAGTATTTTATTTTGTTATTTATATTGTTATAGGTTCGAATTTTTACTCAATCTTTTGTTAAGCCACTAAGTCCAGTTTCAAAATTAATTTACAAAAATTCTTAATTGAGAGACAAAAGTTAGACATTCCAGCAAGTTACCTTTATTCTCTATTTGTCTGCTAGATAGACTGTCATATTTATTTATTTATTTATTTGCAACAGATTACAAATTAATCATTTATAAAATAAATATTGACATTAAAGATATAACTGTCATAATATCTGTCTGTTTACTGTATATATAATCTGGTGTAGTATTGTTTTATTGTTATCCTATTCCCTTTGGCCGCAACAGAATATCATTGCTTTGCTCTTTTGAGGGCGAAGCAATAAACTGAGTTGTGGCCATTTTGTATTGCTATGGCACACGCGCAAGCGAAAAATTGTATTTAGCTTTATGTATTTTTTTTATCATTTATGTTATGTCGCTTTTTTGTGTATCTATGTTGTAATTTGTGCGATGTAAGTAAGTAATGCAAATAAATTATGTATCTATCTATCTTAAGCAACTATTACAAAGAAATACTTTAATATTTGAATGCACACTATTCATTTTCGTTTAAAATCCTTACTTACAAATATGAAAGTCGGTTTGTTTGTTATTTCATCGCTCATTATCATTCAATTGTTCCTCCTAAAATTTGACATTTGGCATCGCAACTATTTGATGTTAGGCTACTTTTTATGGCGCTCTCATGAACAAAATCGGGCTCACAGGCTAGCAACAATTTCAAAGCACTTTGTTCATCTTTTAATAATACATACACGAGTGATGTCCACACAAATCATCGCAAACTAACGACCACTCGACGCCACTCAAGTGTCATTGCCGTCCGATCATTACAGAAGGTAATCATTGATTCACGCCACACGGTTGTGTAGTGAAATCATTTGTTAATTTACATGATCTTTTAATAATAATATAATCTAATACAGCGTTGTATTGAGTACTGTTTTAGACACCATAGCTTGTACCATCATCGCCATTATAACAGACTTAGACTGTTCACTGCTAAACATAAGCTTGCCATTTGGGGTTTTTGTTAGACAGTTAGACGTAGAGATGTTTTAAGAGGGACGCTGTTGCCTCGTTGTTGCTCGACCTCCTTAGTCGCCTTTTACGACACCCTCGAGGAAGGAATGGGTAGCTTTTTTTACAACACGGGGGGCAAACGAGCATGCGGCTCACCTGATGGTAAGTGACTACCGCCGCCCATGATCACCCACAATACTAACGGCATTGCAGGTGTGCTGCCGTAATTTAAAAAAGGAATATGCTCTTTTCTTGAAAGTTATGTTGTCATATCGGTTTGGAAATACTGCTGCTGGAAGTTGATTCCAAAGAGTGGTTGTGCGTGGTTGAAAGTGCCTTGGAAACGCTTCTTCTATGCCGAGACCACACAGCCAATAGCTTGTATATTCATCACCAATCCATCACAAGCCAAATATAGCGTATTTCATATATATTAATTTTTTTTTTGTTTTTTTTTTGTTTATTTGTATGAAGTTTGTAATAGTAATTTTATTCATTCACATTTTTGTTGTAAATTAACATAAAGCAACAGCTAGGTTTCTTATCCGTTCTTCTCGGCTGCAATTGCATTCCGAATAGGGCGTTAGATTTATAAAAAAGTGACTATTCAAAAGTTATTAAAAGTTAAGTTTATTTGAATAAAACATTTTTGTTTTTTTTTTTTTTATTCAACTTAAAATGGAAAACAAGCTGACGGCCCACCTGATGGAAAGTGGTAACCGTCGCCTATAGACATGAGCTGTACCATGGACATAACAGAGTATACTGTTTCGCCCATGATACCCCCCATGCGTTGCCATTCCTGATGACTCAGGTGTTATTCCTCTGTACCCAGTAAATTCACGCCATATCCCACCGTTCAAACCGAAACACAGCCATGCAAACACAACTGCTTCACGGTAGAAACACGAATGGGACAGAGGTACTCAAGCAATCGACTTTTGTACAAAGTCTCCCTCTGGTAGTACTTTAGTAGTACTTTTAAAACAACTTGTCCGTTTCGCATTCTCGGATCTATATAAAAAACTTGTCGTACATACAGTCCACTTATATTTTCGCATGAGTCTGATTGTTTATTACTTACTGCCTTAATCTTTTACTCAATTGCTATTAAATTTGTTATAAGAATTTGGTAATTTGCTATATGGCATCGAGAAATGCATAGGTAATTTTTTATCCCGGAAACCCCGGGAAAAAACTATTTAAAAATATATATCCCAATTATTTGAAACGTCACGTTGGCACCGAAGTTATTTCAGAATTCAGTGTAATATTTTTAATCAACGAACTTGTCGAGAAATCATTCGAATTAATCATCGATGACACGGATATCTTAATTAAGGCTTTATTAATAAACTCCGGCGGAACGAATCAGCTGCACATTTTTAACGAAAATCCTAATGGCATTTATACTTCACGACCATTTTTAATTACCAGACTTGGTAGACTTTGTACAAAATTCGTTCGCTTGGACACCTTTGTCCCATTTGTGTTTCTACCGTGAAGTAGTTGTGTTTGCTTGGCTGTGTTTCGGTTTGAAGGGTGGGATATGGCAATGAATTTACAGGGTACACACCTCCGTCCTCCGGAATGGCAACGCATGGGGGGTATCATGGGCGAAATAGTATACTCTGTTATGTCCATGGTACTGCTCATGTCTATGGGCGACGGTTACCACTTTACATCAAGTGATCCGTTAGCTTGTTTGCCATTCTAAGTTTTATAAAGAAAAATAAGTAATCTATCCGAGATTGGATGATAGGTACTTTTAAGTGAAATCACTTAACATGGGGAGGGGATTCTCAATTCGACAGTATTTTTTATGTGTATATTACGCGATATCTTATTTATTTATTTATTTGAATAATTGACCAAAAGAAAATATTGTTCGGAATAATGACAGTCTTAATGCTAGTAGCCATTCTTTAACAGTCAACCTTTGGGATGAACAGTGGACCACGGCATTTGATTCATTCTGAATTTCTAAACCGATTTAGGTAATACTTTTAGCTGTCAGTTTTATTTATTTATGTAACTCTTTATTGCACTTAGTATATAAAAATACTGTACATAATATGTATGTATGTACATCGGTGGGATCATAAAAAATGACTATTCAGAAATACTTATAATTCACTTAATTTCATTTAAAAAATGCTTCTATTCTTATTATTTTTTATTACATTTGAAGTTACAGTTAAAAATTTATATACTAAACAAATAGTATATTGAAATTGAAAGAGAACTTAATAAATAGTTTCCTATTGGTTAAAGTTTTCGAGAACAACGTATACAATTAGAAGTAATATTCACAGGAATTTTTTTTTCCATTACTCTGATGAAGAAAGCCAGTATCGAAATTCAAAATTTCCCTATAACATTGTAACTTAATTAAAAAAAAATAAACAATTACGATTCCAAATTTAATCGATCGTAGTCGAATCGGTGTCGTGTCGTACTCGTCTCTACTAAAATGCCCATTATCAATATCCGCCAATACTCAGGTAATGAGGGGTCGGTAATTAAATGTCCTCTGTCAAAGCCGTCGACGCGTCAAATTATACATATCCAAAATGGCGGCCGGTGACGTCACGTGATCCACCATGTTGGCGGGCGCTCGCGCGGGAAATCCCAAGGATTTGTTTAATTTTCCAATAGTCGACATTGTGTTGATTGGTTTGAGTAAATATTAATTTAAAACTCGCATATTTTTTAATGCAATGGATGATAACGATACGCCGATGGAAAGCGGCAACCGTTGGCTGAAGACATGAACAGTATTATGGACATAACAGAGTATACTGTGTCGTCCATGATACCCCCCCATGCGTTGCCATTTCTGAGGACTCAGAACTCATGCTTCTGTAATTTCATTGCATTTCCATCCTTCCAGTAAACGACTGTCACTTGACCGCTAATATAAAACTACTGAGTCTAGAGGCATAAAATTTGGACCTTAGCTTTATTTTATAATATAAACATTTTGGGGGGAAAGGGCTTGTTAGCAATGGAGTTTGACAGCCCCATGTCTAGCAATATGCCTTATTAGGTCGACCTCCACGTGGTTCCCCCTGGAAACCATCGTGAACAATTCTTGTTGAATTCGTCACGATGGGCTAACTGACCTGCTTCATCCTCACCTATCATCCTTCACTGGTGCCCCGCCGGTATATACCAAAAGCGCGGGTGGGATTACCATTCCATTATCACCCATAAAAAAAATAAACATTTACTAAAAGATAAGTATACCAGAGGGAGACTTTGTACAAAAGTCGTTTGCTTTGGTCCCTCTATCCATTCGTGTTTCTATCTTGAAGCAATTATGTTTGCATGGTTGTGTTTCTGTTTGAAGGGTGAGATATGGCAGTGAATTTACTGGGTACAGAGGAATAACACCTGAGTCCTCAGGAATGGCAACGCATGGGGGTTATCATGGGCGAAACAGTATACCCTGTTATGTCCACGGTACTGCTCATGTGTATAGGCAACAGTTACTACTTTCCATCAGGTGGGCCGTCAGCTTGTTTGCCATTCTAAGTTGCATAAAAAAAATTTTTTTCAACCGACCCCAAAAAAAGGATATATTTACGAATTTCTCTCATTGACTTTTTTATCAATATCGGTGCAGTAAATTAGTTTTTAAATTAACCATAATTCACGTTTTTTATGGAACACAATCTTTTAACTAAGGAAATTTCAACCGAAAGGGGGTATGTAACACCACGCGTGTAAACTCGCGGGCGACACCTTAAAATTTCATATTGATTCAAGGTGTACATTTAAAATTGCTACGAGCGGCTTGCTAACCGCAATCTATCTACCTTCAATTTGCCATTCGTCATTGCCATTCGTCATTGCCATTTTTGTCACACATGCCGTCCCGAGTGATTCCTCGCCGCCGTCGTAATTCAGATGCGCGCGTCATATGCGACAGATTTATGATCCCTCTTCCTTAACCTTAAAATATTGGGACACGTTTGATGTAATCTCGCAGTATTTTAATTTAAAACACCATCTTCACTAATATCATATATGTCCATGTGTATTTGTTTGTCATATCTTAGCGTCTTAACGGCTTGTCGAATCACAATCATATATTTGTTAAGGGTGAAATTGGAATGGTATAATCCGCCTGCGCTATAAGTAACTATAGATAGCCTGGACGGACAATATTTTTTGTGTGTATATTACGCGATATCTCATTTATTTATTTAAATAATTTACCAAAAGAAAATATGGTTCGGAATAATGACAGTCTTAATGCTAGTAGCCATTCCCTAACAGTCAATCTTTGGGAAGAACTGTGAATCACGGCATTTGATTCATTCTGAATTTCTAAACCGATTTAGGTAATTCTTTTAGCTGATTACGTCGCCTATTTTGAACCGATTTCGATATGTTTTTTTGTCATCTATAGGATTTACTTGGGTTTTGGGTTTCCACTTTGGGTGTTGCTGGAAGAGAACTCTATTAGAGTTAAGCTCTCCTTTGTACATTTGATTACCTATGTCATATTTTTATAAATAACTGGTGTGAACAATATAGAATTAAAATTAAAATAAAAATAATTTACTCTTGCATTGATTTCGCGCTTATTATTTTTGTGTACATCGAATGTATTGTTTTCTTTTGCAGAGCAAAAACGTTCTAATGCGAAGTAAAATCTACTTGTAAATGTAAAACGATTCCGTTGCCTTATTAATTAAAAAAGAATATATTTCTTGATTATATATATATATATATATATATATATATATATATATATATATATATATATATATATAGATAGATAGACATATAATTTATTTGCGTTACTTATGTATTATTATTATTTATTAATTAAACACAAGAAATATACAACATGAATACATTGGACCTCACACTAGACGAATCTGTACTGCGGGAGTCCATGACAGAAATTACCAAGACACGGTGTTCTACAAACATAGATCAGTGAGCCAATTTTTCGAAACAAACATGATAAAAGGACATTGTTAACTAATAAAAAAGTGCTTCATGAAGACATCTGCCTTGTATCTTATGATTGAAATGAGTTTTTTTTATAGTGCGTAACTTTTAATCATGATGATGCAAACGCAGTAGCGCTATCGTCCGCTAGATGGAGGGACGATCTCAAATAGGTTGCGGAAGTCGATAGATTAGGGTGGCTCGGGACTGTTCCTCGTTGGTAGTTTACATGGAAACACATTTTCTTATTTTATTGCATTTAATATTAAAGATAATTCACTGAATTGGAGCAAGTTATGCGGTCACAGAGGGAGAGGGAGACTGTACAAAAGTCGACTACTTGGGTACCTCTGTCCCATTCGTGTTTCAACCGTGAAGGAGTATTGTTTGCATGGCTGTGTTTCGGTGTTAAGGGTGGATACGGCGTGAATTTACTGGGTACAGAGGAATAACACCTGAGTCCTCAGGAATGGCGACGCATGGGGGGTATCATGGGCGAAACAGTATACTCTGTTATGTCCACGGTACTGCTCATGTCTATAGGCGACGGTTACCACTTTCTATCAGGTGGGCCGTCAGCTTGTTTGCCATTCTAAGTTGTATTAAAAAAAAAACATAACTTAAGATGTGAATAAACGTACCTAGCTTTGAATGATAATTAATGCATGGGATTTATTTTCTATCGCATATTACGAATTGAGTCTGACACATATCTGAGTAATTTTTGTTCGATACACAATTCAATTTTACATTTAAAATAATTTCCTTAATTTCGGTAATTCATTAAAGAATTGTTGTTTGTTTGTTTGTATTAATAATTGTAAAATTAACTTTTGTTAAAAAAAAAATCAACAGTCGAGTATCTTGCCCATTCTTCTCAGCTGAAATTACATTCCGCATGGGCGGCAAAATCTTATAAAAATGACTTTTAAAAAATGCTTCTAGTTAAGTTATTTTTTACTACATAACTAACTCTGATTACTGAAATTATGATGATGTCCGCGAGGTAAATCAAAATATGTTTTGAGTATTATGTTATTTACTAGCGGCCCGTCCCGGCGTCGCATGGGTGGACATTTATACATTTTCAAAAGTGGCCATTAAGGCTGCACACGCGACGGAAGCTTAAAAATGCTAATAGCTTCTCCCGTTTTCCCAACATTGCCCTTCACTGCTCTGCTCCTATTGATCGTAGCGTGATGAAAAGTATACTATAACCTGCCCAGGAGTATGTAGAATAATTGTACCAAGTTTCGTTAAAATCCGTCGAGTAGTTTTTGTTTCTATAACGAACATATTGATAGACAGACAAAAATTTTACTGATTGCATTTTTGGCATCAGTATCGATCACTAATCACCGCCTGATAGTTATTTTGTAAATATATTTCATGTACAGAATTGACCTCTCTACAGATTTATTGTAAGTATAGATTATCTAATATATATATATATATATATATATATATATATATATATATATATATATATATATATATATATATATATATATATATATATATATATGACATTTATACAGGACACTTTGTTAATTATCCATGTTGTTTTTATGTAGAAGCTAGCATTTCGCTCGCTACCTTGCACACGTGGAAATTATTTGATTTGATTTAGAAGTCGAAAAATCAATGAAAGGGAGCAATTTTTAAGACCTTAGATCAGTGATTGTCAACCTTTTTTTTGTTGCGGCACATATTTAACGATTCCAAAATTTGGCGGCACACAAAGGAAAAGATAAAAATTATTTACTTACTACACACACACACACTGCATAAATAGTTTATGACAAAATTTTAAATATTTGCAAAATTTGGCGGCACACTTAAAATTTGGCGGCACACAAAAGTGCCGCGGCACAGTGGTTGAGAATCACTGCCTTAGATCTTCGATTTTTAGAAATATAACTGTAAAAACCGCATCCCTTTTGATACAGTAGTTTGTTCGTGATTTTATTTGATAACACAGGGGGCTAAACGAGCATGCGGCTCACCTGATGGTAAGTGACTACCGCCGCCCATGATCACCCACAACACCAGCGGCATTGCAGGTGTGCTGCCGGCCTTTTAAAAAGCGAATATGCTCTTTTCTTGAAGGTTATGTTGTCGTATCGGTTCGGAAATACTGCTGCTGGAAGTTGATTCCAAAGAATGGTTGTGCGTGGAAGGAAATATCTTGAAAAAAGCACGATAGAGGATCACCACCCATTCAAATGTACAAACAAATATGCAGACAGACAAATATTCTAAAAAAAATTGCAATTTTATTATATTAGTAAAATCAATAAAAAGTAATTTGTATAACGCGGGATTTACAAAAAAAAAACATTTTTTTATCTTTTCTATTTAGAGGCTATAAGGATATGTCAGGCTCATCATACACTAATTTTAAAAAAATACCTCACATACTTAAAACATTAATACATTAAAAACTACATTGCAATAAAAAACCCACCGAACGACATTATCATGTTTTAATTAGATAACTAATTAAGCAAATGCTTTCACCATGGCTTCTATCAAATGTCCCGAGATGCTGCACCGTCCCACCAGACACCTCGTCACAAATCACTCTCGCAGGCATCATAACTTAGCTGCGCGCATCAATTCTGATAGATTTATGTATCTTCTTTCATTATTACAGAATATAGTACTAAAGTATTTTTATTACTAAATTTTGCGTGAAAATTGTGCGTGAGTGTGCGTGTGCGTAAGTGTGTGCGTGCGTGCGTGCGTGCGTGCGTGCGTGCATGCGTGCGTGCGTGCGTGCGAGCGTGCGTGCGTGCGTGCGTATGACATATGAATAGTGTCAACGTGATTGTTGAATATCGATAATCACTTCTAGAGTCCGAATTAATACAAAATTCGGTATAATATTCCAGAGCTTTCTTCTAATTATACTTCATATTATATATATATATATATATATATATATATATATATATATATATATATATATATATATATATATATATATATATATTTATATATATAATAATGTGGTGCCTCTTCCGTGAATGGCGTAAGAGGCGAGCTCAATGGTAGAAAGGTAATGGGATGAGCAGCAGCGTCCCTCTTAAAACATGACTAAAAGTCTAACTGCGGTTGCCAAGTCGCCTGCCAAGCGTGGTAGCTACTGGCACTCCCGTTCCTTCCTTATCAGGGACTATTGCTATGTTACTTCCTTTTGGCTATGCTCAGTAGGGGGCAATTAATGACTGATACATACATATACGTCTGTAATTGTATGTACATCTACAATTGTTTATAATTACTCCTCTCCATCCAAAGGTTGCCTGGAAGAGATTGCTTTTAGCGATAAAGTCGCCCATTGTTTTCTCATTGTGATTATTTCTTGTAATTATTTATATCTATAATAAGTTTACTATTGTAATCTTTTGGAGGAAACAATAAAGAGTATCTATCTATCTACAATTTTGTTTTTGCTGTATAACCACATTTCTGTTATTCCAAATTGTTGATTTTGAGAGATTGTTTGGGAGTTGATTGGGAGAGAATGTTATACGTTTTGTACCAAATAGTTTTTTGTAATGTGAATAAATAAATAAAAAAAAAAAAAATAGGCAGTGTCGTGGCTGCTACCAGAGGCTGATAGGTTATAAAAAAAAAATCATTTCCATACAGCACTAAATTCATCCAAACTCTAGCGATATATCGTGTAAAACTTAAAAAAAAAATAGCAATTGTGTAAATACACATTATGCTACAAGTAAGCGAGTGTCGTTTTTGTCAAGTTTGCCGTCACAAATCACTCCACCTTACCGTCATAATTTAGCCGTGCGCGTCAAATTTGACAGATTTATGACGCTTCTTTCACAAGTTTCGAATATTGTGATGCGACCGCCGTGCCCCCCCCCCCCCCCTTCGCGCCGTACTCGCGTTACTGGGTATTAACCCCTCGGTATTATAATGGCATTGCCAGTAATGAATACGAGATTTTTGTACAGTAACACCTAACTGCCAGTCTATAAAACATATGTATATATATATTTTTTATTGCACTTGTAAGTTACATATAAAATAATGTATTTATAAATGTTGTGAGCAAGAGTGGACTTATCTCTGACAGAGATCTCTTCCAGTCAACCCAATACAGTGAGAAAGCATTTCGTTAGCGGGCAGCTGAAGTGCTACAACTATTAGTACATAAACAAATATACAGTTAAATAAAATATTAAAATATATAATAAAATATTACATTAATACATACACTATAAATACATATGATACCTTTTACATTTATGTACATACTAGCTTTTTTCCGTGACTCGGTTTACGTAACTGAAATATGTAGCAGTCTATATTCCTCTATGTCCCATTTAGTATGTGAACATACCAAATTACATGGCGTTTGATTGAGCTATTAAAGCGTTAAGAGGTAACAAACAGACTCACTTTCACATATGTAATATTAATAAAGATATTTTAACAAAAGATGGTATCTTTAATAGTGACAAATTGTACATAAGTTGTTAGCTTGGGCACCTCTGTCCCATTCGTGTTTCTACCGTGAAGCAGTTACGTTTGAATGGCTGTGTTTCGATTTTAATAGGTCTTTTTTTAATAGGTGAAAATGGTATGGTAACCCCGCCTGCGCTAATGGGATACGCTGGCGGAACACCAGTGAAAGGTGATAGGTGAGAATGAAAACAGACCAGTTAGCCCATCATGATGAATTCATCAGGAATTAACCATGATAGTTTCCATTGGGAACCGCGAGGAGGTTGACCTGGTTAGGTATATTGCTAGCAATGGGATTCACAGTCTCCATTACTAACAATCCCTTTCCCATCGGTTTTAAGGGTGGGATATGGCAGTGAATTTACAGAGTAATAAAAACCTGAGTCCTCAGGAATGGCAACGCATGGAGCTTCTTTGCTATTCTAAGTTGCATAAAAAAATATTTATTTTTTTTATTTGAAAGACTAATAGTTTTTTCCAACAATAAATATATATTATATTAAGAGCCTGATAGCTAAATCAAGTCAGTCAAACAATCCGTCAAACATCATTATAAAAGATGATGATCTGAGGGCCTACCTTGAAATTTCGGAGCCAAACGAAACACAAATTTGATGTTAAAATTACATAATACATACCGTTTGGAAATATTAAAAGTGTTAAAATATTGTTCTTTTGGACTTTTATGATAGGATGTATGACGAACGAAATGTTAAACTCCATTTATTGGTCCGATTTTGGTATAAACAAAAACATGAAATTGAGTCCGAAATTTCGGAATTTCATTTCATGGTAGGCCCGCTGTACATTTTTGTTGTAATATACATTTATTTATTTATTTATTTTACACTTTATTGCACCAAGTAAAAAGAGAAATAACAAATACAGTAAATATTAATGAGAAGTGAAACAAAAGGCCGCCTTATCGCTAAGCAATCTCTTCCAGACAACCTATATTCTTCCACTTATTGAGTAAAAATTTACTATTTCTGTTCATGCATATAATAAATAAATAAATAAATAGTTTTAATTTAGTTTTTGGTAAAGCATTCTTTTGTATACACTCACACAAAGGAAGGTATTTTTTTGTTATTTATTTATATAATATAATTTTTCTATCAAGAGGTAAATAAGTGGTCAAATCATTGGGCTCGATTCTTAGCACCGTTTCTCTAAACTAATATTTAAATTAATTAATTATTAATTATAATAAATTAATATTTAAATTTGATAGTATCGCGAAATGACTGTTTTATGGATTAGCATAAAATAAATTTATGATAATTTTGACTTAATTCTAATAGAAAATTATTTAAATAATTGCCTTTTATATAAATATTTCATTGAGATTTTAAATTAGTTTTATTTTTATTTTAAAGATAGTTTAAAAAAATTGTACCATTATGTGGTTTTTGAAGATTCAAGCATCCTTCCGTTTAGCTTTGTGAGTCTACCTTGAAACGAAATTCTGAGTTTTCGGACTCAATTTCGTGTTTTCCCATCACACCGAAATCGGCTCAGCAAATGTTTTGTCCGTCATAAATCCTTCTATAAAAGTTCAAAGGAACTGCATTTTAATATTTTTACATGCATATTATACGACTTAGAATGGCAAACAAGCTGACGGTCCACCTGATGGAAAGTGGTAACCGTCGCCTATAGACATGAGCAGTATCATGGACTTATGTCCATGGTATATTCTGATTACAACAGTATACTCTGTTATCAGAGTATACTGTTTCGCCCATGATACCCCCCATGCGTTGCCATTCCTGAGGACTCATGTGTTATTCCTCTGTATAAATCCCTGTAAATTCACGCCATATCCCCTTCAAACCGAAACGCAGCCATGTATTGTGTAATTTAAACATCAAATTTGCGTTTGGTTCGAAGCTAAAATTTCGGAAAATATTTTATGGTAGGCTCTCTGAATTTTATTTATATGTATTTCACATCGTTCGCTTGATAGTTAGATAGATAGATAAGTCCACCCTTGCTCACAACATTTATAAATAGATTATTTTGTATGTAACTTACAAGTGCAATAAAGAAATATATATATATATATATATATATATATATATATAGTTTCGGGTTCGTTGCTTCGTAATTAGCTTTCATGGTAGCCCCCAACCCTCACAGTGACAATGATGTCATCACTTCCTTAGACTATAGACCGTTTGAACTCCTCAACGAGCCTGTTGGCTGCCGTTATCTAGTGATATTAATTACATTTATACGCAAATAACAATTTTAATTGCCAAAAAACACGAGGCCAGGGCCTTAGTACCAGACATCGTCCGTTTGGTTGTAAATCATGCGGCAATACTACATTATAATTAAGTGTATGAAGGATTTATATCCTAATAAATACGTCAGATTCTCAGCCACTTCGTCTTGAACTCGCTTTTTACGGTGTATGTATTTACGCAGGTTTTTTTTTTTACATTACACGATGATGTTTGAATCAGAGTCGATTTTTTTTAATGTTACTTCTCAGATATTTTTACAAACGACTTCAAAAAGTACTCAATTCGGTTGTTTTTTTTATGTGTTTGTTACCTTCCTACAAACACATAAAAAAAACAACCGAATTGAAATTTCTAGGAAAATTATTTTCTTATCTGAAAGGATGTAGTTACAGAATGTTCTCGTAGAAGTTTTACGATACTCGATTTATTTTGTTTGTAATTGAAATTTTTTTTTATACAACTTAGAATGGCAAACAAGCTGACGGCCCACCTGATGGTAAGTGGTAACCGTCGCCTATAGACACGAGCAGTACCTTGGACATAACAGAGTAGACTGTTTCGCCCATGATACCCCCATACGTTGCCATTCCTGAGGACTCAGGTATTATTCCTCTGCACTCTGTAAATTCACTGCTATATCTCACCTTTCAAATCGAAACACAGCCATGCAAACACAACTGCTTCACGATAGAAACGCGAATGGGACAGAGGTACCCAAGCATTCGACTTCTGGTATAAGCCAGCGCTCAATCATATTTTAGGGAACTCAATAACCCGGTCCACCACGCCACCACCTGTCTGGACATTTTAGTGAGCATGACTGACTCAAGGCCCCCAACCATGTCATGAAGTAATAAATCGACGCTTTTTTTTTTATTTCAAATTTTCATAACACATTCATTTTAAATACAACTTTGATCTCACGGAAATACAGTTATGGTTAATACACATAATACAGTATGCAAACAATGATTAAAATCTCATAATATCATTACGACTTGTTATTTCGACATAATTTTATTACACTTATTAATTTAATCAAATTCAAATTTATAAAAAAAAACTGACATGTTTACTACATACTAATTCATACATAACGTGAGAATATTAATTTAATAATTAACTGACTCTAACATTTAGTTTAATCATCGTATGGTGTCAACCGTTAACTGTCCACTGTTGAACATAGGCCTCTCTCTTATGGGGTTTTCCAATAGTTGCTAAGTTTGGCAGGCGAGTTGAAAATCGCAGCTGGCCTTTTAGTGATGTATTAAGAGGGACGCTGCTGCTTATCCTTTGACTATTAAGATAGGTTGAATATAAATATAGTGATAAATTACTTTAGTCTTTGCTTTATTTTTAAATGACATTATTGTATATATGTTTGTTTGTAAATTTGTATACCGACACGTGTGAGATTGAGAGATTTTCACCAGACCAGAGGGAGACTTTGTACAAAAGTCGATTGCTTGGATACCTCTGTCCCATTCGTGTTTCTACCGTGAAGCAGTTGTGTTTGCATGGCTGTGTTTCGGTTTGAAGGGTGGGATATGGCGTGAATTTACTGGGTACAGAGGAATACCACCTGAGTCCTCAGGAATGAGAACGCATGGGGAGTATCATGGGCGAAACAGTATACTCTGTTATGTCCATGGTACCGCTCATGTCTATAGGCGACGGCTACCACTTTACATCAGGTGGGCCGTCCGATTGTTTGCCATTCTGAGTTGTATAAAAAAAAAGATTGATCATAGAGGACTTGTCTTCTTTAACCATCCGTTGTTATGTACTTATGTATCATAAAGTAAATAAATGAAATAAAAAAATTAAGTTCCCTTACTCGCCTTTTACGGCACCTACGGGAAAGGAAGGGGTGGCCCATTCTATGCCGGGATCACACGACAATCACGGATTAGTTTATTTCTTTTAAAACTATTAAACGGAATGATCTTCCTGTCGGGGGTTTCCCTAGAGACTGACTTGTTTACCATCATATAGAAGTATAAAAAAAACCTATGATTTTCTTGGAGTAATGAAGAAATGATGAAGATTAGATGGTGTTTGCTTCAAATAATATGTTTAGTTTTCCATGGACCAAGCGTTACTAATAACCGTAGACTATTCGGTACTTTCTATTTTTAACGTAATATCATAAAAAAAATTACATTGCAAATTTTGTGTTTTAAATGTCTATTATCAAGTCTTTATATCTGTAAAGAGATAACATCTCTATTATTGTTAAACCCAAGGAATATTTTCCTTAACTTTCGACTATCGACTACCGCGACCTAACTACCCGACACCCGAAACTATCTCTATGTTTTTTTCCGCAAAGGGTGTAGCAACTTATCTAAACGCATTGGGCCCGCCACATCTGTCCTTACATAAATCTGTCGCATATGAAAAGAATTAAAACGTTCCCCATTGTGGACGGCTGTATAAATCTTGTAGATATCTTTGTGAGGGACGCGCGACGCCAGCGGCTCCGCGAGCGGCGATATTTTACAAGTTTTTGACAGCCGATATGGCTTTTCTAAGAGGCACCTGCCCACCGTGGCTACTACGGGCGTGATGGGCAACCGGCTCCGAAGGCACAGTTTGAATTTGGAATCCCACACCATACAGGATTGAATACAATTTATAATTTTAAATATTCGACGATTGTAATTATTATTTTTAGGTATCAAATGAAATCAACTGGATTGAACTGTTATAAAAATGGATGGTTCACTCTCTTGTAACTTGCGGGGCCCCTACTTGTGTTGTTTCGTGTTTTATGTGCTTAATTATTATATTATAATAACTTATTTGTACCTACCATGCGGCATGCTAATAAATATAAATGAATAAATAAATATAGACGCATCAATATGTAGGTATCTGTCAAAGAAAGTTATTCTAAAAAAAATGAAGACAGAAAGAAATATGTTAAATTAAGTAAATTTAAAATTAAGCATTTTTGTGTAGTCATTTTTATTTTTATTTTACCGCCCATTTGGAATGCAATTTCAGCCAAAAAGGTAGAGAGAGGAAACTCAGCTGTTGCTTTTTTAAAAAGTTGTATTATACAAAAAAGAAGGACGAGGGATGGGCAGTAGTGTTCCTTTTAAAACATCTCCAAAGCGTAACTGCGGTTGCTAACCCGTATGCCGAGCGTGGCAACTACTGGCAAAACCCGTGGGAGGCTTATGTCCAGCAGTGGACAGTTAAAAGCTGATGATGATACGAACAGTGAATTTGATTGAATACAAGCTACTAAGTAACAGTATCAGATTATAAAATTTAAAATAACAGTATAAATTTAGAATAACTTAATAAATTAAATCGGTTGCAGTTTTTTGAAGTTCCCCAAGTAAATAAGTGGAAGACAGGTCCTCAAAATGCGACCCTGTACAGTCAAGCTTGGTGTGGGGCGAAATTTCGCGAGGGTCTTCCTTCACCGTAATGATAAGATTTAAAAAAAATGACGTGCATAAGTGAACAATTGCTTCAGAAAAAAACCAACTTCAATTGTGGTAAAGCTAGTTATTTTATTTTCAAAACTAAACTACTGAATCGATTTTGATAAAACTTCTTTGGGACCAATCTGTAAGTATATCCTTTCAAATAAGAGAAGCATTTTTCAGATCTGTATGTAACTGATGGAGTTATGAGGTAACAAACGTAAGAAACAAATACTACCGTATTTAGATATTCCTATTTTTGAAGTCGTTAAAAAAAAGTTGTATACATCTTCTTTTATATCTAAAATATTATCGCTAGTACAAAGCTAGTCTTAAACGAGCTACTTACCGTTCCATTGAATTTAAATTCTCTCAGAACGTTACTAAAACACTCGTCTAGAAATACGGTAAAACATTTACGAGCAATTAATACCTACTTAAACCGCATAACTTTATACAAAATCAAACTAAAAAAAGTCTCCGATCTCTGTCGGACCACTTAATAAATTGTCTGTTGGTTGCATGAAGAGAAAAAAAAAGGTATATAAGTCGAGTCACCAATAACACTATAGTATGGAGTTTATGGTGATGCCCTTGAAGTATGTTATCGAGCCGACGATTCTTTATTGACACTAAATGTGGCAACGTACGGGGGTGCGATGGGTACGGCTCGGAGCGCGACCGCTTACAAAACGCTCCCGAATCGCCTAATAATGTTATGTATTTACTATTTAACAGGATGCAGAAAAGAAGTTTCGAATATCATTGTATTTTCGTGTAGGTGTTTGTAAAAGTAAGTTTTTATTTTTGATTCCATTGATCGTTTTATTAAAGACAAGTTACCACCCGTCACTTAAATTTGTCAGTTTCAACTTTTTATATACTATACATTTTCTTCAGAAAATGTATATAAATAAATAAATATTAATTTTGCTGTGTAAAAAATATTAAATATTTATTATTAATATTTTAATATTATAGATTACAATAAATAATTTTGAATAGGTTTAAAAAATGCGGTTGTATTACTAAGTAATTTCCGGATACTCTCGGTAGAGGGCATAAGTTTTTTTTTTATTCTGAGTATCGTTTGTGCGAATATTGACTAATACGAAAATAAAATATTGATGCAGAATACAAACATGTGATGTTATTAGGTATTTCCCCTCCAATCGCTTTGTTCATCCGTAATGTTTATGAATGTGGTTAATAATAATAAAAAAAAAAAAACATTCTCTTGTTTAACTGTATCCCACGGTTTCGTCCGCGTGAATCAGTAAGTTCATAAAGTGTCCTATATGCTAAGTCAAGGATATAACTTACTCGGGTACCAAGTTTCATTCAAATTTGTTTAATAATTTTTTATGTGAAAAAGTAACAAACATCCATCCATCCATTCTCACAAACTTTCACATTTATTGTAGAATATTTATTATAGGACATAAATAATAGGATTTATTAAAAACGTTCGATAGTTTTGTAATAAATAAGATTGACGTATAAATATAACTCATAATAAAGTAAATGGAGATTAAACACTTGTTTGGAATTTTTTAATATTTTTGACAAGTTACAGATATTACAACTAACGTACGAATAGACAAAACACTACAACATGTTGACACATCGACACTTGGATACTTCCACTGAACATAACAGAGCTTAATAAAGATTTTATCATATGATATATTGATATAATATGTTAAATAATCTTGATAAGCCTCTTGCTGTGAAATAAACGGGTTTTATCCAATATTTATATTCATAAAATAGTTTCGTTGAAGAATTTTTGACATTTGCTAAATCCGTTTTGATTGGTGGGTTATTTATATAATTTTAAATATTATTTGTGATTAATGATAAGAATCTATGTTATTATTTGATTTCTGTATTTGCTCTATCTATATAGCTTCATCTCTATTTTTATACACTTTTATGTTCACACTTGTTTAAATAATATTCATATACAGGTAGTTTTTTTTTTTTTTATAGAGAATGCTATAAAACTGCCTCATAAATGATTTTTTCCCGCAAACAAACGAGGTCGTGGCCTCGTCTATGGCGGAACTATATTTGAGTTTCGATTTTTATTGTTGTACGGACAGAAATATTACATATCTGTAGGTACATAAAATTGTAGTGTAAATCACTTTCTAAGCTAAGTACATCTATTTATGATTCCGTCAGTGATCAAAATCTAAAATCGAACTAAGATCGGAAGACGCTGTATATAGCTACAATTGACGATAAATAAAGTTAGCAAAATATAAAATTTCGTTCATTTTTGTAAACGAATAAATAAATAAATAGCGCATTATCACTAATATTATAAATTTTAAAGTGTGTCTATTTGTTACTTCATAACGTTTTGACGGTTTAACTAGTCACTATGAAATTTGGTATGTACGTACTATATGGGATGGAGAAAGATATAAACTGTAATTATCCCAATCTGTAAACATATCTGGGTCACTCGGACAATATCGCGGGTAAAAGCTAGTCTACCACATTAGTCACGTTAAATATCTAAATATGTTTCATAAATTAGTATTTTTGAAAACATTCAGTATTTCATAATTATAGTTAAAGAACTCTTCATGCGTAGTTCTTTTTCTTTTATTAAAGAAACAACCTATAGAGATTTCATTGTCCTGTTAATATTTGTATAAATCGATGCCTTTCAGCCTTCATAAGCAGTCTCTGGTCAACACGTAGCTAACACACCAAATGAACCAAATGAGTCCAAACTTGATGAGTTGTATTATTTTATTACAGTACTTTTGCATTACAACTACCTTTATGGGAGACATAAGCTATAAACATGGGATACATAAACTATAAACCTTATGTCCTTTCAACTCTATCTCCAGCTCCGTGACACTATATTGAATTATTGAAGTGACAGCGCGTGCTTTAAAAATGTATTTACGAGTTTTGTATCCGAAAAGTGGCATACAAATGAAACATGTTAAAAATTTATATAAAATAGTCAATATTTTCAAGGCTCACGCACGGACTTTTTCCCTGCTCACAATAGATAATATCTAGCGAGCATAAAGAGCGCGCGCCCGCTCGCAATATCTTTCCGTGTGTCCCCTCATTACTTGACTGATTTATAAAGCCTTCAGTGTAGAAATATCCTTGATGCGGCAGTGAGCCACCGTTTCAATAATCGTTAAGGCAAGTCGCGTTAATTCTTTATAGGATTAAAATACACAAGTCGTTTTTGATAGCGTTTAATTCGACGGTAGATAGATAGTTTGATATCGTTTCAAATGTTTACATTTATAATGGGAATGCTTTTGAAATGTAATTGTATAAAAGAGTTTGTATAATTCGAAGTACCATGGGGGGGGGGGGGAGATTAGTAAATATGTTAGTAAATACAGGGGGCAAACGAGCATGCAGCTCACCTGATGGTAAGTGACTACCGCACCCCATGATCACCCACAACATTAACAGCATTGCAAGTGTGCTGCCCGCCTTTTAAAAAGGAATATGGTCTTTTCTTGAAGGTTATGTTGTCGTATCGGTTCGGAAATACTACTGCTGGAAGTTGATTCCAAAGAGTGGTTGTGCGTGGAAGATTGCCACACGGCAATATTAACTTATCAATATTGCCGTGTGGTCCCGGCGTAGAATGGACCACCCCTTCCTTTCGTGGGTGTCGTAAGAGGCGACTAGGGGAAATTTCACTATTCACCAGAGGGAGACTTTGTACAAAAGTCGATTGCTTGGGTACCTCTGCCCCATTCGTGTTTCAACCGTGAAGCAGTTGTGTTTGCATGGCTGTGTTTCGGTTTGAAGGATGGGATATGGCGTGAATTTACTGGGTACAGAGGAATAACACCTGAGTTCTCAGGAATGGCAACGCATGGGGGGTATCATGGGCGAAACAGTATACTCTGTTATGTCCATGGTACTGCTCATAACTATATGCGACGGTTACCACTTTCCATCAGGTGGGCCGTCAGCTTGTTTGCCATTCTAAGTTGCATAAAAAAAAATACTAGACGAAAACAAACCTTACTTAGTTAAATGCGAAGACTTTCCAATCAGCGGTGTACAACTGTGGAAGTTAGTTTTTGTGTAAAGAGCAGTTAAATATGCGATACGTGTTAGTTACTTGCTGCCGTTACATTTCCCACGCCGTTACCGTAACTTGAATCAAGTTGGCAGCACTTTGTACATATTATTATAGATAAAGTAAATAATAAGTTATCTCGACCTGTTTCAGTGGGAGAAAGGGGTTGTTAGTAATGGGATCTAACTGACCCATTGCCAGCAATACACCCTATCAGCTCGACCTCCATGTGGTTCTCCCTGGATACCATCGTGGTTAATTCTAGTGGAATTCGCCACGATGGGCTAACTGACCTGCTTTCATCCTCACCAGAATAGATGGAAAATAGACCGCGTTATCCTTTCTCGTGGGCGTCGTAAGAGGCGACTAAGGGAGGACGAGGGATGATCAGCGGCATCCCTTTTGAAACATCACTAAAGCCTAACAACAGTTGCCAATCCGCCTGCCAAACGTGGCAACTACTGACCAACTCCCCAAGGAAGAAGACTTATGTTCAGCAGTGGACAGTTAAAGACTGATGTGGTGATGATGATGAAGCTTTGTTGGAGCGTCTCTTTTAACATTTTAAGGACGAAAAGAAATTATGACATGACGTATGTTAACTACACCGAACAGACATATTGTTTATGGGGTTAGGATCCCATATAATAACAGTTTTTTTTTAAGTTCCCTGTGATCGAATGCGTTAACAACAAAGCCAATAGGTACCCAATACACCCATGGACCCATCTCGTTCGTATCTTGTTAAACAAAACAGAATTAATCAAATGCAACAATGGTAATCGAGGAACAGCGCTTGTCATAAATCGGGGCCGTATCACGGCATCGCGCGTCACTGTATCGCATTACGACATGTCTGTTTGATATCGAATTTATTACGAGGGGCTTATTCGAATCACTCGAAACACGTCACCCGCTGTCGCTCGCCGCTCATAAATTCAGTGACATATCGCTCGAGTTCTGAGATTTTTCTGTATAAAATCAAAGGGCAGATTTGCTAGCGTATTCTGCGCTTTAAAGCCTTATTCGTATAGAAATAAAGGTGAGAATGTGGTTTTCTAATGACAAACATGTGTTTCCTTGTAAAAATCTTACTCGTCTTGCCTCATATTAATGATGGTTGTTTTTCTTTTTTTTAATTTATCACGATTATGAACTCGGATACGTTGGCGATACACTCATCGATTTCGAGAATCGAGTGAACGTATCAAGATTATTCGATCATCGTATAAGTAACTTAAAACTCACTACGGAACGTCGACAAATAAATTTTGTACAATTTAATGTCAGTTGAGTTTGTTTGATATGCAGTCGGTCGGTGCGTAAACTTTATTTTGCCATCAGTCGTGTTGCACCTTAGATAAATGTCAACTTGTCTTGATGCGTTGAAATTTATCGATCCCTCTCGATATTTAATAGTATTTCGTGATGTACAACTTCGGAAATATAATGGATAGGTAATTTTGCCTCGTCGATTTGTATTTTCCTTGTCAATGTTATGTATAGTTAGATTATGGTTTCACGTTCGATTCTATGATATAATCATAACTTTTAAATGCTTGATCTTGGTCGGTATGGATTTTATTTCCATATGTCGTTAAAATATCACTGATATGTCGTTCTTTAATCTAATAAAGTTTTTCGTCTTGAGTGGACATTGGCTTTAATTTTTTCAAAAAAAGAATAAAGCGATTACGCTGTACGGCGCCATTTATAAATGTGTAAAAAAAATTTTGGTCCGGAAATGGTGTTTTTTATTTACATTTTTTTAGTAATAAAATTTTGTTTATTTATTTATTTATTTATATGCTTTTGTACATTCATTTTTAATATAGATATTAGATTTTAACAGAAATGTGTATGCAAGTGGACTTATCCTTTAAAGGGATATCTTCCTAACCACCTTAATGACTCGAAAGCGGAAAGCGTCTATAGGATTTGTATATAAAGCATTATATATAGTGCAAAAATAATATGATAAATAATAAATTATATTTATAATAAATATATATTGTCATAGAATAACTATTATACATATAAGTAACTTACTTGTCAATTGAATGAAATGAAATCTTTTTGTTTGAGATTGTTTGAAGACATGAACGGTCCACGCCATTCTGATATCAATTTGGAAGGGAATTCCAAAATTTAAACAGTTTACACAGTTTTTTTTTTTGTATTTTTTGTATTCGATGATTTTTTTTAATGTTATTAAACTTGATTGTATATGTGGTACAGATGAGAGGGAGTACGAGGGCGGACCGGTGGGGCTGACAGAGATGCGCTCCAAGCAGCAACCGCGGCCGTCCTACCGCTGGCTCAACACCAACGAAAACGGTAAGCTAAATAGACATACATACATACATACATACATATATATATATATATAATTAATGTAATAACATTGTAACAGGTATGTATGGTGGGGGAAAGGGATTGTTAGCAGGGACTTTTTTTTTGTACAACTTAGCAAACAAGCTGACGGCCCACCTGATGGGAAGTGGTAACCGTCGCCTATAGACATGAGCAGTACCGTGGACATAACAGAGTATACTGTTTCGCCCATGATAGGTACCCATCATGCGTTGCCATTCCTGAGGACTCAGGTGTTATTCCTCTGTACCTAGTAAATTCACGCCATATCCCACCGTTCAAACCGAAACACAGCCATGCAAACACAACTGCTTCACGGTAGAAACACGAATGGAACAGAGGTACCATGATAGGTACCCATCTTGCGTTGCCATTCCTGAGGACTCAGGTGTTATTCCTCTGTACCCTGTAAATTCACTGCCATATCCTACCAACACAAACTGAATACAGCCATGTAAACACGACTGCTTCACGGTAGCGTGTTTCTACCAATGGGACAGAGGTGGAAAACATCCAGTTTATATTTGAAAACACTGTCAAATTAATTGTACATATTTAAACTTGAATATGGGCTACTTGAATAACTATATATTATTTATTAAAAATATTTTTATATACTTATAATATGCTATCGGACATATTATTATGTTAATATTAATTAAAAATTTAATGACTTGTACAAAATATATTATTCATGTTATTTATTGCTTTATTTTTAACTCACATTTAATCGAGACATTATGAATTATTACTATTTTTTATTAATTATGAATTCCTAATGACCTTACCGTAATAGGTGTTTTTTTTTTCTAGTAACTTCTACCGTGGTAAAGCGTTTATTTGCTTATTTATTTTTAATATCATTTAAACTTTATGGACCAATAAAAAGTGGTGCAAAGGGCGGACTTAATTCTATAAGCAGTCTCTACCAGAGGGAGACTTTGTACAAAAGTCGATTGCTTGGGTACCTCTGTCCCATTCGTGTTTCAACCGTGAAGCAGTTGTGTTTGCATGGCTGTGTTTCAGTTTGAAGGGTGGGATGTGACGTGAATTTACTGGGTACACAGGAATAACACTTGAGTCCTCAGGAATGGCAACGCCTGGGGGTGTATCATGGGCGAAACAGTATACTCTGTTATGTCCATGCTACTGCTCATGTCTATAGGCGACGGTTACCACTTTCCATCAGGTGGGCCGTCAGCTTGTTTGCCATTCTAAGTTGTATAAAAAAAAGTCGACTTTTAGGAAGTGGATAGATATTCAACGGTGGTTTCGTTGATTTACTGGCTTGTTTTGCCAAATACATATTTAATAATGAAAAATAATTAAATTATCTGTGACTAGTGATCCGGCCCGGCTTTGCACGGGTACATAGAATATTCAAAATAATATATAGCCTATAGTTTTAGCTGGTAATGTAGCTTTCTATGGGTGGAATCACTTCAATTCAATCATTTATTGCTATTTCATGTTGTAACAATATAGGCCTTAAGCTATTAAAGGTAATGAATTATGAATCTTGGAATTAGTAAATATTACATAAAATACGTAACTACATTTTTATAATATACATGTGTATTGGGGGAAAGGGATTGTTAGTAATGGAGACTGAGAATCCCATTGCTAGCAATATACCCAACCAAGTCGAGCTCCTCGCGGTTCTCCCTGGAAACTATCACGGTTAATTCCTGATGAATTCATCATGATGGGCTAACTGGCCTGTTTTCATTCTCACCTATCACCCTTCACTGGTGCTCCGCCAGCGTATCCCGTTAGCGCGGGCGGGGTTACCATTCCATTTTCACCCATCAAAAAAATATATACATGTATAGTCGATTAACATAAAATAAAACATTAGTACATTGAAACATAGGTACAAATACAATTAAATTATCTCATTGAAAAATTCCTGCAGTGTATAATAATGACTTTTTGTAATTAAATATCTTTTTAGAGCTATTTTAAACTTTTTAGTATTATTTTCTATTTTTTTTTTAATTTATTGGTGTTTTTTTGTAAAGTTTTATTAACATTGCGTAAGGGCCTGAATGGAATATCGTTTTGAGTTTATCTATAAACATTCAAACAAACAATAAAATCTTTTTTCTTTATAGTATTGGTATATATATATACTAGCTTTTACCCGCGACTTCGCCCGCGTGACCGTGATATGTTTTTTGACCGGCATTAAAAGTACGCCCTACTCAATCTCATGTAGCTGTATACCTACATATTTTCATGACAATTAGTCGAGCCGTTTAATGTGCCGAGAGGTAACAAACAGACTCACTTTCACATTTAGTTACATTATTAGTAAGAATTTGATTTATAACATGTCTTCCGCATTGCTTATTAATTCTGACAGCTGTAAATTGATTTCTCAACCGACTTCGAAAAAATAAGGTTTCTATTTATTATATATGTATGTACATATATATTTTTTATGTTTGTTACCTCATAACTCCGTCAGTTGTGAACCGATTTGGAAAAAACTTTTTTTTATCGAAAGGGTATATACTTACAGATTGGTAATTACAGAAATTTCATCAAAATCGATTCAGTAGTGCGTTAAAATCACAATAACAAGTTTTGCCACATTTGAACGGCAAGCAAGCTGACGGCCCACCTGATGGAAAGTGGTAACCGTCGCCTATAGACATGAGTAGTACCATGGACATAATAGAGTATATAATCTATATGAAAGTGAGTTTTTTTTTATTTAATGGGTGAAAATGGTATGGTAACCCCGCCTGCGCTAACGGGATACGCTGGCGAAGCACCAGTGAAGGGTGATAGATGAGAATGAAAACAGGCCAGTTAGCCCATCATGATGAATTCATCAGGAATTAACCATGATAGTTTCCAGGGAGAACCGCGTCGAGGTCGACTTGGTTGAGTATATTGCTAGCAATGGGATTCTCAGTCTCCATTACTAACAATCCCTTTCCCCCCTAGTGAGTTTGTTTGTTTGTTACCTCTCGGCACATTAACCGCTCGACTAATAGTTATGAAATTTCGTATATAGCTATACGAGATTGAAAAGGGCATATTTTTAATCACGGTTGCCTGGAAAAAATCGCTTTTAGCGATAAGGTCGCCCATTGTTTTCTCACTGCGATTATTTCTTGTAATTATTTATATTTATAATAAGTTTACTATTGTAATCTTTTGGAGGAAACAATAAAGAGTATCTATCTATCTATCCAATCACAGTGATGCTATCACAAACCGCCTAAAACGACCACGTCAATTGCGCATATTTGGTGCTTAACTATACATTTTAGTTCCCACTAAAAGTTTAAGAATCACGCGGCGGAAACGCAACTTTAACAGCGAGCCATAAGGTGCATTTTGTTTCGGCGATATATAGGCGATTGCACATTTTAATTTGCCTCACAATCGAACTCGACACCGTGACGTGACGACTCTGAATATTCAACTAAAAAATCGCAATAAATATAAAGTTACGGGCCATAGAAAAAAAAAGAAGCGTTGTACAAAACGCAAATGTAATACGCTCGTAATAACTCATAGGTCTCTTTGTACGGAACTAAGCCACCGTGAAGCGATAAATAATGTTTATTTTTGCTATTATACGCGTTTTTGTCAGTTGTAATGGGTGTAAAACTTGGGCGGGACGGTGTGGCCGCTACGATGGCGGAATCGACACGGTAAGCACCGCGTGACACATGTTCGTCCAATTGCGAGAGATAAATAAATAGGAAATCATTTGTTGAAATAAGAAATAATTGTAGTCCAATAAATGTCAAGTGATTAATTTGGACCAAGTCGCGGGTAACAATAATCGTTAAGTCCTTATTTGGGATTTCGTCTGTGTGACCAGGTTGTGTTTACTGATCGGGATAGTAAGCAATCTATGTCCTTTTCCGTCCAATATAATATGTGTTTACGAAATTTCATAATAATTAGTAAAGTCCTTGAGTAATACACGAACTCATTTTCACACTTATAATATTAGTTTTTTTTTTATACAACTTAGAATAGCAAACAAGCTGACGGCCCACCTGATGGAAAGTGGTAACCGTCGCCTATAGACATGAGCAGTACCATGGACATAACAAAGTATACTGTTTCGCCCATGATACTCACCATGATTATTATTGGATTAAAAAAATTCGAAGCAGATGGGATATGAACCCGTACCTTCTACGCCTTGTCGGAGCCAAATTTTTCAATATCAATGACTTTCATATTTTAATGATTATCCTGTATATTTTTTTAATAAATAACTTAATAAATGTCTTATCTATACTAATATTATAAAGAGGAAAGATTTGATTGTTTATTTGTTATGGATAAATTCGAAAAGTACTCAGATGATTTAAAAAAATTCATTAGCCTATAGAAAGCTACATTATCAGCGAGTAACATATATATATAATATATACATATAGTATATATTATTTTTAAAAATTCTATTTACCTGTGCGAAGTTGAGTTTGATCTGTAGTCGTAAATAAAATCTTTAAATACTCATATTTTATTATCATTAATGGCCAATTGCTATTTACAAGTTAGTCCGCCATATTGTTCTTTATTTGAAATTGGAACATTGCTTTCACGAGGAAATTAAACATCTATTAAGTTTGTTCGCGGTCTTAATACATAAGCGTCAGCGAGGATGAACTCCCTGCCATTTCTATGGCTCTACAACATCTTTTTAGTTTAGTGCAAGTAACTACTGTGTTAAAATAGACATAGATAACTAAGTAGAAATTAATCTAATAACCGGTGTACTTGCTTTTTATGAGTTACGATTAATGAATTAAACGCTAACATTGCATTATTTACAAATACTTCGGAAAATTCTAAAACAGACCTTATGTTTCAGTAATATAAGCTCTTTTGTAGATAAATATTATCCAAATCCAACTAATATTTTACTTAGAAAATGAAAGTTGATATATGCATTGACTCTGAGTGATATTTTGGGCTAACCAAAAGTTTTTATATCTGGTCAGTACAAGTAACTTTGTTATAAATTTCTAACACATTTAAGCAATAATCAATTGTCTGGGAACAATGCTATACTAATATTATAAAGATTTGATTATTTTACCTGTAATGGATAAGAAAATGTATAATCGATTTTTTAAATTCTTTCATGTATAGAAAGCTACATTATTAGCGAGTAATATAGGTTTGTTTTATTTTTAAAAACCGTGCAAAGCCAGGACGAGTTGCTAGTCCTAAATACTTTAGTATGTCCACGCTAATAGTTTCAGATTGTGGTGTCCATAATCTTTTATAACAGACCAATAAAATTGCTTTACAATATTTATATTGTGGCATATAATTGATTATGATTGAATCTTGTCTAATTTTGTAAGAGTAAAAAAGCTATAACACTTTTTATTATCCAATAAATATGTAAACACAGGCTACTGACCCAACCATGGGTGGCTTTATGTCAACTTTCGACAAGTATTCAAATAGCCACCAGTCAGGCAGCTGCGACCGAATCGTCTCGTATCGCACGCACAACAACTTTACACAAATAATAAAAACTGCGCATAGTTTAGTTAAATTTATGGGCCGTAGCGGACTTGATTTACAAGCGGTGCGCTTTCTCTTTCCGTCTTTTGTGTGGCCTCAACGAGCAGACATGGCAATTATGGTGCGTTTTATCAATTTGAAGGTCCCATGCTGTTAAAGGACTCGCCACTGTATCTGTTAAGGTGAATTGGTCATGGCTGAATACAGTTACATTGGATTAGAATGTTTGTTATAAACCCCTGCCGTATATTTGATGATTTTAACCTAACAGCAAGTATTAATGTCTTAATTTTACTCGCTTGTTGCTTTCAAATGAATGTTAACTAGTTAAATACATATTGGTAATGACAATCCGTGGGTATACACTTTTTTATTGTCAAATCAGACGTTACAATTGGGAGTATTGCTTGCAGGATTCAAGCGTTATTTAGGTTCGGATAAGAGAAATTTGTTTGGTTAGTACATACTCTCCATAAATAATTAATTCTATTGCTAAATTTATCAAATTATGTATTGTACAAATTGTTGTCTGCCTGAAATTTGTTTATGGAACATTATTACATTAGCCCTTAATTGTTCATTGCTGAACATAGGACTTCCCCATAGAGGGAGTTTTTCCAGTAAAAGCCAAGCTTGACAGGTGGACTGGCAACCGTAATTAGTCTTTAGTGATGTTTTAAGAGGGACGCTGCTGCCGATCCCTCGACCATTAAGTATCCTTAGCGTCTCTTACAACATCCACGGGAAAGGAAAGGGTGGCCAATTCTATGCATGGACTGCACGACGATGGATTTTATGGAATATTAATTGAACACATTGATTATAATAAATATATAACTACTAACTATATTCTTTATCGACCTATGTACATTATAGTAATAAAATAGATATTAAAAAAGTAAAAATTTTTGAGAATGCAAAATGTATTTAACTAGAGTAAAAGTAACAGTGTATTTCATTAATTAAAAGGGTCATTATCAAGTATACATATGCATTTACACGATATACAAATAGCTTATATTTTTCTGTTTATTTGTTCATCACGTTGCACCGTCCATTACATTATCTATTATTCCTGTCTACTGTTGATTGGTTAACGCCATATGGTATTAAATTTACCTTTTGGACCGTCTAGGTCTGTTAAAGTTCAATAAAAAATTAAATTAGCATATGAACCAACTGAATTTATATTGTAATTTTTCAATACACTCAAAAAAGGTCCACCCCAACGCCAAGCCAATTTTGTATTACTTGCGTCACTCTTTCGTAATCGTTTGACCGAAATTTTATTGCCCCCTTTATGTACATGAGAGAACGATTGTTAGGCCACAACTGTCGAAGCACAATAAACCTGACGCTCGCACTGTCACTTTACGACTCACCCCCGGCTCCTCGTCTTTAAGTTTTTATAGCAATCCTTTATTGTTTACGCCAAAAGCCACAGATGATTATTTGAAATCGACCTGACGATTTGGTTTTACTTTGTCCTGCTTTACGACAGTTATAAATCTTCTAATTGTTCATGGTTTGTGACTTTAGACGTTTGTATTGAGAATTGTGGTATGTTAATGATTTGGTTTTAATTTTTGTAATTACGAGGCTTTTTTATAACAGTTTTTAAATGGTTCCGAAATTGTTAAATAAATAGTCCAAACTACACCTTCTCTTTACTACCTCTGCCTTTTTCTTTTCTTTATGAAGTATTTGTTCATCATGAATTTCAAAATTCTACTTTTTATTATCTGCCGCTTCAGTATCAGCAGGAACATTAATTGTTAATGTGCTGTCTATAACATTGTCTACCTTTGCAGATACATACATTTGAGGTTGTCACTCCATCCATATGTATTAACATTTTTAATTTTAAAACCATTAATTCGTTTTATGAGATTTAAAACATCTTTAAATCGGAATCGTGTTATAAACATAAAAACTTGTAGTAAAAGTTTCAAACGTAAATCTAAACAATTTAGACCGGATTTGATTTATTCATTGCCTCTGTAACAGTGTACCGATGACGACGAAATAAATCAAGTGCCTCTCGCGACTTTATTAACCAATGAACCAGCCGCACAGTAAAACCCCTTTTAAGAATCGAAAAAAATGTGTCGATTCCGCATAAAAGTAGTGTTTACAAACAGTCGTGCGGCTAATCTTTACGATCGGCGCCCGAATATGGCCGAATACAGCCGATGCCTGATTTATGGAGTTTCGAATAGCTGCCGTCTTTTAAACGGTCCGAACGCTGAATTTACGGCTTCATAGAGTTTTATAACTGATTTTATCAGTCGTAAACTTTTACAAGGCGATTTGGGCGCTATTCATTAAGGGCACTGACGCATTGCCGCTGGGTGGTTGGTGTGTGTCTGCTGTGACGTCACTGTCTTCTGCGTAAAGTGCGCGGAAAGAATATTCGTATGTTTGCGCTCTGACGTCACGTTTGTTTTGTTTGTGTGAAACATTGAACTACATACTCTAAATTCATGTGGGAGTTCCTTATATATAATATTTACTTCGTTCTTTCTTCATTTAAATTTATTTTTATGGCAACATATAAGTAAGTTTATTATTATGTTATTTTTACACTTTTCATAAGTTGTAAATTGAGTATGTATAAGAAATTCACAGACACCTCTATACTCTTTTTAATTTATCTTATTGTCTAAATACCGTTTGCTTTAAATAATTCTAACATTGACAGCCTTAAGATTACCTTCATAGAGGACATATTAGCTGCTAATTTTGTCGTTTAAAAATAATATTACACCGTCATCGTGTCTATAAGTAGCATCCCACGTCTGAGCACGTGTGTCTTCTCATAGTAATATCAGTATTCCGTTGGCCAGGTGGGTTGGTATTCGGATTTTGGAGTTTTCATGTGTTGCATTAGCGTTGTACACTAATGCTTCGTTCGTTCCTATAGTCGCCTTTTACGATATCCTATGAATGATAATTTAAGAATAAAAAAATAGAGTCTTCAATCGTGGCAAAAACAGTTTTTTTGATTTTTAAATTAAATTTTTGTAACGATTTTGATAAAATTTCTATGGGATCAATCTGAAGGTGTATCTATCCTTATAGTTAAAAAAGAATTTCACAAATTAGTTTATAAATTACGGAGTTATTAAGTAATTTATTTATTTATTTATTTAAGGACAACCAACAAAGCATACATTTATATCTTCATAAAATTCATGATAATATGGTTACATTATAAAATGCTGCCTCAATTAAAGGCCGCCACGACACGCGTATTCATAATATATTATTATTAGTAAGAAAATTTATAAAAACTACAATACTAGTTATACAATAAATCGACTACAGTATTTATATTTTAAATTTCAAAGATTTCAAAGATTTGTACACTTATAATCTGTACATATGTGCAATGATACATGCCATGCTGTTATTAAGCTGAATAAATTCAACAAAAGAATCTATACAAAGTTGATTTAAATTTCTTTAAGGTCGTGTTAATATACATTTAAAGAAAATAGATACTCATTTTTTGAAATTGGTTGAAAAGATAGCAGTCCTATAGTATGGTCGCCACATTGAGGCGAATAAACAAAACACCATAAAACACCACCGCGGTAGTTTACCGTAACTTTATCAACGTAACTCACACGATGCTAATACAATTCAGTCGTAAACCCAACGATCGCGTATTAAATCATTAATAAAACGTATTTGGGGGGCCGCCCGCGCCGCTGGGCCGTAGTGTTAGTTGTCATTAAACGCGCGTAAACGAGTTACCGACTTGGGTGTCAGCTCGTAAACGCCCGCGGTTTGTGTGGCCCCACACGGTATCTTGTTACTAGGTACTAAAGCTCTAATCATACATCGACGAATCGTGAATTGATAAAAAAAATATGAGTCTTGACAATTATTCGTTTTCTATATTTATACATATACAACGAGAATTGTATGAACTTACGTGTTTGTCGTTTTCGACTTCATCCGGAAGCCTCCCTCAGGGGGCGTACAGCGCTTTGCGTCATAGCGTCTTGGCTGTTACTGTCGGCGTCATTAAAACTTAAAATGAGTTTAAAATATAATTTTTATTTTTTTTATATTTTCAATAAATTCTCCAAATCCAACTATGATGATATCTGCTGTTTTTTTTTTTTTTAATGGGTGATAATGGTATGGTAACCCCGTCTGCGCTATTGGTATACACTGGCGGGGCACCAGTGAGGGATGACAGATGAAGATGAAAGTAGGTCAGTTAGCCCATCCTGACGAATTAAACTAGAATTAGTCACGATGGTTTCCAGGGGGAACCACGTGGAGGTCGACCTGACAGGGTATATTGCTAGTAATAGGGCTATTTGACCTCATTACTAGCAATCCCTTTCCCCCCCGATATCTGCTGTTACCAGTCCACTGCTGAACATACACGCGGGGGGGGGGGGGGTGTTGCCAGTAGTTGCCACGCTTAGCAGGCAGATTGGCAACTGCAGTTAGACTTTGGAGATGTTTTAAGAGGGATGCTGCTGCCCATTCCTCCACCATAAGCTTCAGTCGCCTCTTACGCCACCCACGAGAAAAATTTATTATTAAACCGGTTTATAAATTAAACCGTTAATGCGCTTTAAGATAGCAAAGTATAAATGGGTATTATCCGATATCTATATATGGAGTTCCTTTGACTATTAGTGACCACTCATTGCAGGGAGGAAAGGGATTGTTAGTAATGGAGACTGAGAATCCCATTGCTAGCAATATACCCAACCAGGTCGAGCTCCACGCGGTTGCTCCTGGAAACTATCATTGTAAATTCCTGATGAATTCATCATGTTGGGCTAACTGGCCTGTTTTCATTCTCATCTATCACCCTTCACTGGTGCCCCGCCAGCGTATCCCGTTAGCGCAGGCGGAGTGACCATACCATTTTCACCCATCAAAAAAATGAGTGGTCATTGCAATATCGACCATACCAGTCCAGTTCTTTCGACATGTTATATTGGATAACCGATATCTAATATATCTGTTATTGGGCAAATATATGTATAGATATTGTAACTAAAATACATAGATACTGCTACATTATTACCCATCCTTAAAACAAAGCCACTTTCACATTTATAAGTACTTGAAACAAAACGATCAAGTTGAACAGCCTGAGAGAATGGATAGCTCATAACTAAAACCCGCTAACTAGCTTCTTTGTGACCGTATTTATGGCAAGTTAAAGTTTTGTAAATCTCGTGCGTAACAGGCTAGTTAGTAACTTTCTATAGATCGTACCAAATGGTAAATACAAGTATGTAATTAAAGTAACGAAGCTGTATGCGTAATGTTGCCAGGTCCGGTTTGTTTTAAATCGGTACAAGAGGTCAAAAAAATCGGGATTCAGGGTTGCAGATCGGGACAGTAAACAAAAAACAAGGGGTTTTTAACTCTGAGTTCAATTTATTGCGTTTTAAACTACTAGTGCAAGTATAGTATTATATTAATTACCAAAATTTTTTTATACCACTGACGTGGCATACAAGCATACGGCCCACCTGACGGTAAGCGGTTACCGTAACCTATGAACGCCTGCAATACCAAAGGTATTACGCGCGCGTTGCCGACCCTGAAGAAACCTCTTTACTCCCCTTTTGAAGAACCCCATGCTGTAGTCTCTTGGGAAAACCTCGGCAGGGAGCTCATTCCATAACTTGAGTGGTCGTGGGAGAAAGCATCTCTGAAACCGCGTTGTACGCGACCATTTAGACTGTAGGGTATGAGGGTGAACTCCCTGTCGATGGCGAATGTGATTAAATTGTAATTAAATGTGTATTTAATCTTACATAACAAATAATAAGTCTTGCTAAACTAGTAGAAATTATAAAATATAATCGCTACTTAAAATGTAAAAATACATAATACGTAGCGTAAATATACATTTTTTCATAAAAAAAACTTGTTCATTTTTGATTAATCGGGACATTTAGCGTCCCGATCGGGTGTAAATCGGGATGCGTCCCAAGACCCCTAAAAATTGGGTCGTCCCGCGCAAATCGGGACACCTGGCAACACTATCTTTGCGACTGTTTATTTAATACTTTCCTTTCAACCAACTTCAAAAAAGGTGAAGATTCTCAGTTATCATAGAATAGGCCACCCTACTCTTTCCCGTGGGTGGCGTAAGAGATGACTAAGGGACAGCGAAGGATGGGTACCAGCGTCCCTCTTTAAACATCACTAAAAGCCTAAATGCGGTTGCCAACCCGCCTGCTGAGCGTGGCAACTACTGGCAAACTCCCCATATGCGGAAGGCTTTGTTTGTTATGTTATAGCGCCTTAAGGGTTGAACCAATCACTATGAAATTTGGTATACATAACGGTATATGGGGAAGACTATAGCTTTAGAAGGTTTTATGCCGGTCAGTAAATATATCCTGGTAACGCAGACGATGTCGCGGCTAAAAGCTAGTTTATTTATAAGAATACAGTGTATGCGATAGCAGTGTGTTGCAGGGAGTAAATTTTTTTTTTGTTTAACTTAGAATGGCATGCAAGCTGACGGCCCACCTGATGGAAAGTGGTAACCGTCGCCTATAGACATGAGCAGTACCGTGGACATAACAGAGTATACTGTTTCGCCCATGATACCCCCCCATGCGTTGCCATTCCTGACGACTCAGGTGTTATTCATCTGTACTCTAAATTCACGCCATATCTCACCCTTCAAACCGAAACACAGCCATACAAACACAACTGCTTCACGGTAGAAACACGAATAGGACAGAGGTACCCAAGCAATCGACTTTTGTAAAGTCTCCCTCTGATAGATGCAGGATGGATGGATGCAGGTGGTACAGGACCGTTCCTTATGGCGGGTTTTAGGTGAGATATATGTATGTTCAGTTTCAGCAGTGGATGGCGTGAAAAGTGTGAATTAATGGCTGAACAATGTAATGAGATGGAGTACAGTTGTGCATCGTGTAGCAGTGTGGTCTAATCGGTCTCGTAACACTACCTCCGCACATCCTGCTGAGCGAGGATTATCAATGAAACCAGAAACCTCACGGCTCGCGCTAATCTGGAATTACGTCATTATAGTATACCTGTGACGATTGTGATCGACTGTCACAGCTCAATTAAATCTTATATCCAAGTGTCTAAGGTTTACTTTCGTACGTGCGAATCTCAGATGTTGCGCTTAACACGAATTTCGGTAATTATAACCTCTTGTAAGAGGGTGTCGCCCTCTGGTGTCGGAAACAGGAATTATCAGAAAGAAGACGTATTTTTAATATAGCAAATAGAGAGAAGACTTTTTTTTTATACAACTTAGAATGGCAAACAAGCTGACGGCCCACCTGATGGAAAGTGGTAACCGTCGCCCGTCGTTATGTCCATGGTACTGCTCATGTCTATACATGAGCAGTACCATGGACATAACAGAGTATACTGTTTCGCCCATGATACCCCCCATGCGTTGCCATTCCTGAGGACTCAGGTGTTATTCCTCTGTACCCAGTAAATTCACGCCATATCCCACCCTTCAAACCGAAACACAGCCCCATGCAAACACAACTGTTTCACGGTTGAAGTAGTTGCAGGGTACAGAGGAATAACACCTAAGTCCTCAGGAATGGTAACACATGGGGAGTATCATGGACGAAACAGTATGTGTGTGTACTGTTATGTCCATGGTACTGCTCATGTTTATAGGGGACGGTTACCACTTTCCATCAGGTGGGCCGTCAACTTGTTTGCTAAGTCTTATAAAAAAAAAACCTCTTTACCCCCCTTTTGAAAAACTTCATGCTGTAGTCTCTTGGGAAAACCTCAGCAGGGAGCTCATTCCATAACCTGAGTGTAATTATCTACTGACAAATTGAGTCGATTGCAATGGATCCTACAGTTGCTACGTTTCAATGAATAAATTTCAAATTCGTTGACATACCATGTGGGGACTTGTCGTTAATTCTTTATGTTACGACTGGAGAGTCGCCTCGTGTGACAGGGGTGACGGGAAGGCCTTATCAACTGACTTCAAAAAGAGTGACCTCAATTCGGTTCTACTTATTTTTAAGTTTGTTACCTCATAACTCCGTCGGTTGTGAACCGAATTGGAAAATTCTCTTTTTATCTGAAAGGATATAGTTACAGATTGTTCGCATAGAAGTTTAATCGAAATCGATTCAGTAGTTTTGTTTTTAAATCGAAATAACTGGTTTTGGCCACAATGGAAGTCGGTTTTTATTTAATTATTAATTAAGTAAATAAACAATTAACACAGTTTAATTATTAACGATTTTGATATAATTAGACTTTAGAGATTTTAGGCACCCCAATCTGTAAGTAGGTACATAATTTTAATATAAAAAAAAAGATTTTCAATCAAACATATAAACAAAATAATTACAACCATATCTTTCTTTTTGGCGTCGGTTGAAAAACACATTTTAAAATATACCCATACGGTCACCCATCCAAAAAATGACCTCGCTGCCCGTTGCTTAACTTCGTTAATCGACACCGACCAATGATGAATATTAACATTGTAATTTATACAAACCCATCACACATACATATTTGGTATGCTAATTATACAATGGGTTACCACTCGGACGGTTCATCGGGCTACCGTTAGCGAACTGCCATTTCCAAATAACGTATGATTTTTTGATATTTTATCTTCTTCTACGTTACTAATTTATTCCCGTGCGGTCAGAATATAAAGTTCTTATAACAGTTCTTGATGGGGTCGGCGCGTGTTAATCGCTATGCAAGCTAAATTACGTGATAATGATTTTGATATGGTGATGTTTTGACCATTCTTGATAGTTTTGTTTGTATTCTATTTCGTATAGTACATACATACATATATATATACGTATATACATACACACATACATACGTACACATATACATACATACCTACTTACACACACACCCATACATAATATGTATGTCACTCCTGTCTCGCATCGTATTTTACTAAAACAACTATGGTAACCAATAAGTAATAAAGCCGCCACTAGAACTATAATAATTTGAACGATTCTACTAATAGTGAGAAATATTAAAAAATAACAATCCAAACCATATCTATTTTTGCCGTACTATTCTCATAAACCATGGTTAATTATAGCGTCCATTTACAAATCGCATTGCTATTTTTATAAACCGTTTTTTGATAAGCGAAACTACCTAATAAATACTATCACTCTTGATTACCAGCAAACAATTTGAATAGCAATGGCGCCTAAACTCAATATTTGAATTTGGATTAAAAATAAATTGAAATCCAAATATAAAACAACTAATTTAATAATCGAACGTTGAATATTCATATATATTAAAAAAAACCGTCGAACGTCACAAAAATAACTGACGAAAAGCCCCGCACTAAATTCGACTGATTAATGTTTATACATCTCGATTACCATTCGAATTAACGATTTATAATCGTATAGAGGGGTCGACAGTCTTCAAACGCGACATGTTTATTAGCTCAACCGATATTACTATAAATTATTTAAATAACCCACTTATACATGTATTAATAGCGGCTGGCAAATTTAAATATAGTGTCGCTGCTACCCGTCGCATTCTAAATTCAAATTTGTGTGTTTACAAGTTTGAATTTGGAATGTCAATTTTGTTAGAACAGCCCGAGCTATCGGTAGGCGAACGCTCATCGGTTTATTCACTTAACTCGATACTCGATTTCGTGGAATCGTTATCAATGCTCTATTCAATAACCGTTTCGTATCCATATAAATTGTTATTGCTGACGTGAGTTACCGATACGTAGATGGCAATAGTAGTGGAAACAATCGCATAAATATCGGATAGAGTTTATCGATGTACGATATCTATTTGTGGTAAGATCGAAAGCTGTTGAAAGTCGAGTGGGTGATATTGCGTATAGCTTATTGGTTACGTTTTCGAATCGTAAAATTTGTGAAATCCTTAATTTATTCAGTATTCAGACATCCTACGGTCCGCAAAAGTCCATCAAATGCATGAGTTGTTTTCTAGTTCTGTCCTTATTTTATAATATCTATCCCATATATTCCTATCTTTAGGATATACCTATGTTAAGGAATCGTAAAATAAGTAATGAGAGAGAGATGATTATAACATTTTTTTATACTACTAGGTGGTAAACAAGCATACGGCCCGTCTGAGGGTAAACGGGGTTACTTTTTTTTTTAATGTGTGATAATGGTATGGTAACCCCGTCTGCGCTATTGATATACACTGGCGGGGCACCAGTGAGGGATGACAGATGAAGATGAAAGCAGGTCAGTTAGCCCATCCTGACGAATTAAACTAGAATTAGTCACGATGGTTTCCATGATAGTGGATGGACAGTGAGCCATAGGTTCACAATACCCAATAATTTCCAAGCCTTATCTCATCATATGACTTGGATTACTGCATGCAACCAAGTAGCTTCCTCCTGGGTACACTCAGGTTGTAGAATGATCTTCCTGCCGAGGCTTTCCCTAGAAACTAAAGCATGAGGCTCTTCGAAGAGGGTACATTAAGGTTCCTTAAGGATCGACAACGCGCACGTAACATCTTAGTGTTACAGGCTACAGTAACCCCATTTGGGGGGAAAGGGATTGTTAATAATGGGTTCAAATAGCCCTATTACTAGCAATATACCCTATCAGGTCGACCTCCTCGCGGTTCCCTCTGGAAGCCGTCGTGATTGATTCATTCGTAAATTTGTCACGATGGTCTAACTGACCTGCTTCATCCTCACCTATCACCTCTCACTGGTGCCCCGCCGGTGTATACCGATAGCGCAGGCGGGGTTACCATTCCATTATTATCTACTAAAAAAAGCTCTGCCCACCTTATCTACAGTTACAGGCGTGAGTGTATACATAAATTTTCGTTTTATTACGAGCTGAACTGGTTAGCAAGTTTATTAAGCTATTAAATTAGCTGGTTCATATTATATTAATTCATCGATTACTAAACATCACCACTGATTTCGTTCGTGTGGAATTTAAAGTCATGTACATTATTTTGTTTGTATGCCAATGATCTTTTAGTTGTGGTAATGATTATAAATCGCCATATAGGTCTGGATATAGAATAGGCCACCCCTTCCATTCCCGTGGGTGTTGTAAAAGGCGTCCGAGGGAACTTATGGTTAAGGGATACACAGCAGTGCCCTTCTTAAAACATCACCAAAGACATGACCGCGATTGTCAACCCGCTTGCCAAGCGTGGCAACTACTGGCAATTCCCCAAGGGGGAGGCTTATGTTCAGCAGTGGACAGTTAAAAGCTGATATGAAAAAATGACAATAAATCGCTGTGTAGTTCTGGCATAGATGGGGCCATCTTTTCTTTTACTGTGGGTGTCGTAATAGACGACTAAGGGAGGTTAAAGGTCGAGGGATGGGCAGCAGCGTCCCTCTTAAATGGTCAGAGATAAGGCAGTAAATTTACAGGGTACGGAGGAATAATATCTGAGTCCTCAGGAATGGCAACGCATGGGGGGTATCATGGGCGAAACAGTATACTCTGTTATGTCCATGGTACTGCTCATGTTTATAGGTGACGGTCACCACTTTCCATCAGGTGGGCCGTCAACTTTCTTTGTCATTTTAAGTTGCATATCTATATTTATCATATTTAAGAGCTGCGCTCTTGTCGGTGGAGCTCTTGCCACTCACTACGATTTTCAGCGAGTCTCTTCACCTCTTGATACGACACGATACCAACTTTCCCCTTGATCTGCCTGATGTAATTATGCCTTGGTCTCCCTCTTCCCCTCCTTCCTTCTATCTTACCTTCTATTATAATGTTCATAAGTTCGTCATGTCGTATGAAGTGTCCTAATATTTTTTCTCTTCTGACCTCAATAGTTCTTATATTTTGTCTCTTTTCCTTTACCTTAAACAGGATTAAGTTGCACAAAAAACCTAAAATATTGGACAAATAAAAGAGATTTATTGTTAACTATTGAATTAAAACGTCCACTGTCACGGGGGACTGCTAAATTTTTTGAAGCAATATGTTTTTTTTTTTTAAATTGCCACTAATATTTGTAAAATATTTGTGTGTTGATATTTCTTCGTCTTGAAACTAATTCTGTGAATGTGCTGTAGGTAGCTGCGTGGATAGATGATATATCTATTATTTACTGTCTTATTAGTGTAACAAATTATTTTTATTATGCTATATTGCGAATTTGATTCATATCGCGCTGCTATTACGGAACATTGGATGGTTATTGGACTGTAACACATATATATGATCAGATATTACATTTTACAGTCATAAATATAAGCTGCAAATTACTAGAAATCTTAACAAATTATTCTTGAAACACAAAATCGTCTTGAATTATAAAAAGAAACATCTGTTTTTTTTTATCCTATATCAAATGTGAAGAGTTTCTTAACTCGTTTGTTACCTCATAATTCCGTCAGTTCTAAAGCGATTTGGAAAATTATTTTTTTTATCTGAAAGTATGTACTTTAAGATTATTTCCATGGAAATTTTATTAAAATCAATTCGCGAGTATAGTTTATAAGTCATAGCAAGTGGTTTAGCCACAATTGTAGTGTTTTTTTTTTTTTTTATTTGGGACTAAGTTTAAAATTTTCTTTATTGTAATTTTATTTATGAAACTTAGAATGGCAAACAAGAACAATGATTGTCAGCTCACCTGATGGAAAGTGGTAATCGTGGCCTATATGACATAAGCAGTACCATGGACATAACAGGGTATACTGTTTCGCCCATGATACCCCCCATGCGTTGCTATTTCTGAGGACTCAGGTGTTATTCCTCTATACCCTGTAAATTCATAGTAATTACCCACTTAAAAACTTAAGATTCCTTCATAGATTGCAACAAAGAACAGTCCTGATCCATCTGCAACTAGTTTGTATTTAATCTTAACTGTATTATGATTTAATTTCGCTTATCACCATCAATATCGCTTATTTATTTATTTTTTTATTCTTTATTGACCACATTACATTATGTCTGGTACAAAAGGCGGACTTAATACTATATAGCATTCTCTCGCAGTCAACCTTTGGCTAAACAGAAATTTTATTATCTGGTGAAAAAATTACAACACGTACAATGGAGAACTACTTCATATTATGATTATATATATATATATATAAATACATTTCAACCATTATTTATACATATAATAAAACTGTAGAGGTCGAATGTCTCGAAACAAACATGGTCGAAAAAACATGGATGTGTTTTTTTTTTTCAAATTTTCTCTTTCTGTTTGTAGAGGCCTTACATTCCCTGTCAACATTTTAGATACTTTTAATGACGGAAAATTAAAGAGCTCCCGTGGGATAGTTAAAAAACTACAGTAACTTATACAGCTTAGTACACGACCTACTTAAGTAAAGTCATTTCGATCTAAGGCAAAGATCACTCTTTAGTCTCTATTCACTCTTCTATTCACTCTCTAACAAATGACGTGTCGTTCTCCCGAACGACACGTCATTTGTTAATTTTAGTCCAGTATTCCCGGACATAATAAATAGGTAGGTACGTACATCGACACATACTAAACAAATAACAAATACCACGCTGACAAAGTCGCGGGTATCAGCAAGTTTACTTATAAAAGTATGTTTGTCCATGATACTGCTTATGTCTGTAGGCGACGGTTACCATTTGCCATCAGGTGGGTCGTCAGCTTGTTTGCCATTCTAAGTTGCATAAAAAAACTCACAGATTGCACCAAGGAATGGCGCTAATTTATTTGCATCTTTTGCTGTAGGTGTGAATTGAACCTTAACTATATTATAAATTACAATTAACTTTACTGTCGTTCGAGTAAAGATCGTTCCGCAGTGGAGGTAGAATGAGGCGCAACAGGCGCGACCGCGAGACGCGACCAACTCCAGGTAACGGAGTTCGCCCGCTATGATTGTAACGCGCCCTGACGTACTCCACTCCGCCCAAGTTTATAGCAGCGACCCGAATTATAAACGACCGGCGACAATAAATTTGCAGCTTTTTTAAAACTTTTAGTATTGCTCATCACTATCACCACCCCATCATCATCATCATTTCAGTCATCATTCAGTAATGAACGTATAAATAATAAAATAATAGGTGCTTGGTTACAAATTTATTGTTCAGTTATCAGAACTGAATTATTTATATTTTTTTTGATAGATGATAATGGAATGGTAACCCCGCCTGCGCTAACGGTATACGCTGACGGAGCGTCAGTAAGGGATGATAGGTGAGAAGGAGATAGCAGGTTAGTTAGCCCATCGTAAGCTGACGGCCTACCTGATAGAAAGTGGTAACCGTCGCCCATAGACATGAGCAGTACCATGGATATAACAGAGTACACTGTTTCCTCCATGATACCCCCCATGCTTTGCCATTCCTGAGGATTCAGGTGTTATTCCTCTGTACCTACCCAGTAAATTCACGCCATATCCCACCCTTCAAACCGAAACACAGTCATGCAAACACAGCTGCTTTACGGTTGAAACACGAATGAGACAGAGGTACCCAAGCAAACGACTTTAAACGACAGGAAATTTTGCTAGCAATGGGACTAATAGTCCGTATCACTGACAATCCCCCCACCCCCAAATTACTCCATTAATTTATAATACGAGTAATATCTATTTATTATCTTCGATCCGCGACTTCATTATCATCATGTTAGCCATAATAATAATCAACTGTCCTCTCTATATTGGGGGGTTTTGCCAATAGTTACCATACTTGGCAAATTGGCAACCGCAGTTAGGTTTTAGTAATGTTTAAAGACAGACACTGTTGTTCATCCGTCGACCATTAAGTTCCCTTAGTTGTCTCTTTCGACACCCACGTGAAAGAAAGGGATGGCCCATTCTGTGCGGGAAATCCATTTCTATTCACTTATAATAGTCTGTTACTGTTACTCATAACAAATGATGTTGTAAATATGTAAAAGAGACACCTTCATTTCCAATTAGTCACGAGATGCGACTCGAATAGCCAACTCAAATAGCCGACTCAACTTAGCGGGAGGCCATTTTGTTCACGATCTCTCATCAATCAGAGAATGTAAACTCTATTTGTAAGAAGACGTGTATTTATCTGCGCTGATTATCCCGGATCATTTGCTATAACCGCGTGCGCGTATAAATCACGGGTATCTCGCGATAGTGTATTAATTGGTGTGGCAATGTTATCCGCTGTCGTTTGTCACTCGCGCCAGCGGGGAGCTCGATCGCTGATAAATTCTATCAATAACAGTGCCGAGCGATGTCGGGCGCCTTCAATAGTGTTTACTTGAAATGTGTAGTCCCAGTTACTTGCATTACTTAAGTTCCGACTTGTTTGCTGGTGTTTGTTGACAGGTGGGGTGGGGTGGCTTTTTTAATTTAATCCTTTATTCGATCAGACCCTGGTGTGTTATATATAGCGCGGTTTTGAAGCTGTCTCAAGTTACAAAATAAGTCCTGTCTAGGTATTTCGGTCCTATTCTATTGTCTTTTGGCTATATGGGGTTCCTCAAAAAAGGGCTTGTAAAGATTTTTTTTTATACAACTTAGAATGGTAAACAAGCTGACGGCCCACCTGATGGAAAGTGGTAACCGTCGCCTATAGACATGAGCAGTACCATGGACAGAGTATACTGTTTCGCCCATGATACCCCCCATGCGTTGCCATTCCTGAGGACTCAGGTGTTATTCCTCTGTACCCAATAAATTCACGCCATATCCCACTCTTCAAACCGAAACACAGCCATGCAAACACAACTGCTTCACGGTAAAAACACGAATGGTACAGAGGTGCCCAAGCAAACGACTTTTGTACAAAGTCTCCTCCTCCTCCCCTTACTTGAATAAAAAATATATTTTATTTTAACCATATTCGACTTAGTAAATTCTCGTAAGAGGCCTCGGGAAAGGAAGGGGTGCTCTATTCCATACCGGGACTACACCGCCATAATTATTTTATTTATTACAAATCAATATACGTCCACATTTCTTTAAGTGTACATAGCCATTTGTAAGCTCCACACTAGAGAGATACACTGTAATGAATTGGTCCATCCGTCTAGTTACATGCAAATCGTGACTTGTCGGTCGCAGGTTCAATTCCAGCCTTCCTCCAACAGGTGTTGCTTTGGCTCGTGTTTATTGTTATTGGGGCTTGCATACAGTTGACAATATTATGTGGTTTTTAGAGAGTTTATTTTAGTTACAAAACTGATAGAACATATGCCAAAGGTCTTTTATGAATAGTAATAACTGTATGCCGCGGCTTCGTCCGTACTCGTATCGTTACGTTGGATAGCCAGTATCTATCTTCAAAAAATGAGCTTTCAAATGCAGAAAGAATTTGTCAAATCTGGCCAATAGTTTTAGAGAGGGGGGAAAGGGATTGTTAGTAATGGAGACTGAGAATCCCATTGCTAGCAATATACCCAACCAGGTCGACCTCCTCGCGGTTCCCCCTGAAAACTATCATGGTTAATTCCTGATGAATTCATCATGATGGGCTAACTGGCCTGTTTTCATTCTCATCTATCACCCTTCACTGGTGCTCCGCCGGCGTATCCCGTTAGCGCGGGCGTGGTTACCATACCATTTTCACCCATCAAAAAAAATCATCATTTTATGCACTAGTAATACTTTCTTTTTTGAATGCATCAAAATTGAATGATGAGCTCGAGCGTTCTTTTGCTTGTGCGTGTGATTTTGGAGAAATACTATAGACGAATGTTAAGTTAGATTGAAGTTGAATCAATTGACCCATCCTAGTGACTTCACCAGGCATTCACTATAATGATTTTCAGGGAAAAACTTACCAGTTATCAGTTACATTGATAGCAATATGCTCAACTAGGTCGACCTCTACGTGGTCCGCTCTTGAAACCATCGTGCTGAACTCTAGTTGTATGCATCACGATGGGCTAACTGGCCTGCCTTTTCATTCTCACCTATCATCTTTCACATCTATAAAAAAAAGCAGTAAAGCTACTAGTCCCTGCATTTAGGAATCACCACCCGGAACTAAACAGCTTGACCGAACAGCTCAGCATACTGAGATTCCTTCCGAAGGCTTACGGTGGGTAAAGCCAAGGCATTTTCTGGTTTTCTGCCTATAATCTCTTGCAACTAGGCGCTAATATCTAAACTGAGATAGAATACAGAGTGAGTATGATGGGAAATAATGTAAGGTAAAGAGGTTTCTTCAGGGTCGGCAACGCGCGCGTAATACCTCTGGTATTGTAGGTGTTCATAGGCTACGGTAACCACTTACCATCACGTGGGCCGTACGCTTGTTTGCCACCTCCTTGGTATAAAAAAAAAAAAGATTCGACTAATATATGATTCATTATTTCAGCCGTAAAGTGTCCATTGCTGGATATAAACTTACCCCATAGGGGCGGTTTTGCCAGTAGTTACTAGGCTTGGCAGGTGGGTTGGCCACCGTAGTTAGGCGTTGGTGATGTTTTAAGAGGGACGCTGGTGCCCATCCCTTGCCCTCCCTTAGTCGCCTCTTGAAACACTCATAAGAAAGGAACGGGTGACCTGTTCTGTGCGAGGACAATACGACAATATATCGTCATAGTCGTAGAATACTGACGGATCTTTATATGTAATATTTGTCAGATCCGTCAGTATTCTACGACTATGACGATATGTTTAATGAATTCAATTTTTTTTTAAGTAATGAGCTTACATAGCCTTTTTTGTATCTAAAAATGTGAATATCTAAACTTTTATTATCTCTTATTTGTTGTACTTAGAAGATTTTGTCACTGAATCGCTAAATGCTGATAAATTAAGTCTATATATATATTTTTTTTTATAAGATATTAAAGGGCGTATTACAAGAGGTAGATTCACAATTACACAAAAGACCGGAGCGATCCGTTTCGGCCGCTGAACTATCACGAACGAATAAGTCATATTGTCGTGACATTTCGATATTCGCACTTTGATCTATTTGCCGACGACCGTTATGTTTACACTGTTCGTATTTAGAATGCCGCGGCGAGGTGACCAGATTTATCGTTAGATAAATACGCGGGTAATAGGCATGGTGCGCGGGACCGCTCGTTCAAATGTCGAACGGTATTCAACCGACTTTAAGTTTAAAAATGTTAAAAAAAAAGCTTTCATAGCCTGTCCATGTACAGGCACAACGGTAGTTTGTAGGAGCTTACTATTTTTGTCATTGTTATCATCCGACAGTTGTTTCGACCATCCGAAAGTCTTCTTCAGGGGCTGTACTGTGCTTTACATCATAGCTTCTAGCTATAACTCGCAGAGCCCGTGAAAACGTCGTTGTTGGCAAGAGCTGTATAATAATACTAATATGATAATACCTGTCCTATTGCTAGCCTTGTCAGCTCGATCTTCCCATGGCTCTCCTGGAAACCATCGTGCCGAATTCCAGATATATTCATTATGATGGGCTAACTGAACTTTCATTCTATCTTCCCTCACTGGTGCCCCGCCAACGTATACCTTTAGCGCAGGCGAAGTTACCATTTCATTATCATCCATTTAAAATAAAAACAGATCCCGGTCACAGGGACGTAGTTGTGAGTAAAATTGTATTTTATCTATATATATATTTTTTATTATTTTTTCTATGGAATTTCACAGCTCACTTTTGGCCACAACAGAATATCAGTGTTTTGCTCTTTTTAGGGCAAAGCAATAAAATAAGCTGTGACCATTTGGTGTTACTGTGGCACACGCATGAAGGGAAAAATTTTTTACTAATTTTAAGCATTTTGTTTTTTTTTTAATTTTTTGTACATTTATCTTTTTTTTATCTTTTTTTCACTGTGCATTTATGTCTATTGTAGTTTGTGTCCTGTAAGTAATGCAAATAAATTATCTATCTATCTATCTAAAAATTAATAAATAAAAATAAATAAATAAATAATAAAACAAATGATCTTCTATCTAGATAAAGTCGAACTAGTTCTAATATATAGTACAGTCGAATCGAGAAACGGCTCAACAAGTAAATGGCGTGCGTCGCGAAGAAAAATTACGAAGCCACGGGAGTTGCAAACTAATCAATCTCAGCATCCCAGCCCTTGCTGTCTTGTGTGATTACCTCGGGAGGAGACGAGTGGTGATAGCAGCCGATGCTAACGAGCCGCGTCACCTGTAGATCGACCTGTTGCGCTCACACTTGTATATTGTGATCCTATTTTTTTGGTAATATTTTTTTAGCCTTTTTTTTTATTATAGCATATATAGCATATAGACAGACAAGATGGCGTAGTCATATAGACATATGACTACGCCATCTTGATCGAACACACCGACAATATGGTCTATGAAAACAGTGAACTAAAAAGAGACCGACTTTCAAAAAAGGAGGTTCACAGGTCCGTCGATTTTTTTTATCATTTGTTACCTTATAACTCCGTCAATCGTAAACCGATTCGGTAAATTCTTTCTTTATCTGCAAGCATGTACTTACAGATTGGTCCCATGGAAATTTTATTAAAATCGGTTCAGTTTTTTTAGTTTTTAAATAAAACTAAATCTTCAAGTCGGTTTTTCTAGTACCAAAAGCCAATTGTGATAATTCAAATATTTCATGATTTGTAGGTTGTGTTTCGGTTTGAAGGGTGGGATATGGCGTGAATTTACAGGGTACAGAGGAATAACACCTGAGTCCTCAGGAATAACAACGCATGGGGGGTATTATGGGTGAAACAGTATACTCTGTTATGTCCATGGTACTGCTCATGTCTATAGGCGACGGTTACCACTTTCCATCAGGTGGGCCGTCAGCTTGTTTGTCATTCTAAGTTGTATTAGAAAAAAAGGTATTTGAAAATTGTACTCTATTTCCATAAATCGAACGAGACATTGAAACAAATAAAAATTATAAAGTCAAAACTAATATAAACTTTAAGCGTTTAGATATTAGACACCGTTTTGAAGATCCGGGATGAAGCGTGAACAGGAGACGTTAATAATCCACTGCACCTGTGGATTAACTTGTTGCATCTAGTTCGGGATGATGCAAATTAGTAATGCCTGTTACTAAACAAAGCGGTGCAGCTGACTGCAATTTTCAACTGAGTTCTCACAAAAATGATTCGTTCAAATATCTTTGAAATTAAGAAGTTTATATTATTCTCAATTTCGTGTATAATATAGTATATGTCGGGGGGAAGGGATTGTTAGCAATGGACTTTGACAGCCCCATTACTAGCAATATTAAGTCGACTTAAAATATTAGGTCGACCTCCACGTGATTCCTTGGGTACCTCTGGTGAAGCAGTTGTGTTTGCATGGCTGTGTTTCGGTTTGAAGGGTGGGATATGGCGTGAATTTACTGGGTACAGAGGAATAACACCTGAGTCCTCAGGAATGGCAACAGAGGGGGGGGGGGTATAAGGGCGAAACAGTATACTCTGTTATGTCCGTGGTACTGCTCATGTGTATAGGCGACGGTTACCACTTTCCATCAGGTGGGCCGTCAGCTTGTTTGCCATTCTAAGTTGTATATAAAAATCCACGTATAAGGAAAAATAGAAAACGTCGATTAACTCCTTGGTACATGATGTTTATTCTATTTCTCTTATAACCAATACATTTTTTTTAAACTTTTGGTATATTGTATATTAAACTGGGCCCAGTATATCTTCTTTGATATAGCGCTATGGGAAACTAAAAAAAAAAAATATTTCCGTAAGTTTAGGTGCACCAGTTATTCTCATACGTGTACGGTTTTTTATTACTGTAGATCGTTAACAAAACATGTTATAATATCTCTGTGTATTGTTATAAATTGCTTGATTACAGTACGTTGTACATCACACGCTAAAGACCGTGGTGTACCTAGTGCAGCGATAGCATTAACTCCCTAATAAGTACAGCACAGCATAATGAAATCCGGCGTGGTAGATTATTATCGACAATTTCGCAATATAATTTATTGCGGGTAAACGTCTTGGGAGCACCGGGATGCGCGGACGCCGATAAAAGTTGCTATTATCTTACATGCGCACCGTTAGCGGTACACTGGGATTTTAATTCATACAAAAAATGTTGCACGCTTCTTTTAAACGTGTTCGCTACAATTATATTTTTGTGGAATGTAGTTTCAAAGACTGGCTGGAAGAAGATACATGATTTAGTTGCACCGACAAGAGGAAACTCTTAAATGAAAAAAAAAAGTTTCAAAATGAGTATGATACGATTTAAAAAAAAATCAGTTCTTATAAATAGACTACGTGTATGTTATGCAAAAGTAATATTAAATTAATTAAATTTGACCTGACGTGATTGGGGTCTCTGAATAAGTCATGCTCAGTAAAAGGTTGTGGCGTGGTGTGAGCCGACAATGATGGCTGGCTCACCCGTCATACTAGTGAACGGGTGCTGCCTGTAGGGACTGGTCTAGGGTCTAGACATTGCAACCAAATTATTGATTTGTTTTATTTATATACTATATATTTTAAATTTTATTATTTGATACTGCTTAGTAGTTTGTATTTACACAAATTCATTATTTATATAGTTTAACTTTTTGAAAAAAGCAACAGTTGTGTTTCTTATCTGTTTTCTTCTTGGCTGAAATTGCGTTCCGAATGGGCGGTAATGAAAAAATGACTATTCATAAATACTGAAATCTAATTTTAATAGAATAAAATATTTCTTTCTTTCTAAAATTAATTAATGTTTGTTTATATTTTTGTTTTTATAGTATTTATTCTCGAGTCAGATTTTTATTGTCAAACAAATGAACAGTTTAAAGTTCGATTTCGTACCTTAATTTTATTAGCTAATCATAAAAAATTCGTATTTCGTTGGCACAACGCTCTCTGTGTACCACCGGCTTGCAGAGCCCTTATTACTCTAACATCGTAGTGTTGTCCATTAAACAGGCACGGTAAAGGTGCGTCTTATCGTTAATTACCGGTTCAACTTACCGGTAAACCGATTACTTGCGTGATTTACCTGCACATGTTTCTTATAATTTCGCTATTTTCAATTAGCTAGGCCTTAAGCTATTCGATTAGTTATTTTGAATAGTAGTAGTTATTAAACATCTGTTGGACGATGTGTAAATAAATTTTTATATTAATTGTTTATTTCGGTCTGTATGGCAGTTTGCAGTATGGCAACACTTCATTTCTCATTAATGGGAATGCGTAAGGAGAATTTGGAAACAGTAGTGAATAATTCTTACGGAATTTACTACGTCAGTGGGAGGTCATCCAACTGACCTATAATTTCATCTTTTTTTTTATACAACTTAGAATGGCAAACAAGCTGACGGCCCTGATGGAAAGTGGTAACCGTCACCTGTAGACATGAGCAGTACCATCGACATAACAGAGTATACTGTTTCGCCCATGATACCTCCCATGCGTTGCCATTCCTGAGGACTCAGGTGTTATTTCTCTGTACCCAGTAAATTCACGCCATATCCCACCCTTCAAACTGAAACACAGCCATGCAAACACAACTACTTCACGATTGAAACACGAATGGGACAGAGGTACCCAAGCAATCGACTTTTGTACAAAGTCTCCCTCTGGTAAAAATCCTTCACTGGTATATGTTTTAAGCATAGGCAGGTGAACAATTTAATATTCGTCTATTAAAAAAATTGCACCTACCATTCACGGTTACCATCTGTCTATATTTTACACTTAGATGGAAAAATAATGCATTTTTATGCTCATGTTTTTAGTACCGGAATCTATAATAATAAAAAAATTATTGTTTGTTTATATTAGATTAAATTGTTTACTTCATTTCATACTATATAATTATGTTAAAGTGAATGCTGTGAATACCTTTAATAGGCGTGTGCATTAATATTGTATTGTATTTAATGTTTGTTATATATGTTATAATGCAATACGCTGTTGGTGTTCCTTTAAATAAATAAATATTAGATGAATTTAAAAATTACTTAATCGATTTTAAAAATTCCTTCACCTACAGAAAGCTACATTATCAGAGAATAAGTTAAGCTATATACTATTTTTAAAATTTGTGTTTACTCTCGCGAAGCCGGGCTGCGTCGTTAGTATTTTTACAGTGTTGAATGTATATTTAATTTGCGCAGTATAATAAAATACAATACTATAACAAAATTTTAATTATCCGGCTTACTCTATAAAACGTACACTGTGTATCTAAATTCATTTTTATTTTTCTAAACCAAATTGCTGTACACTTTTTAAATTTACAATTTCGTTAGAACTTTTTTTCGACATGGTAACCCTAAGTCCACGAGTATAGTATAAGGGCCACAGATTAAAAGCAAATCAAAATAATCCCAACACAAAATCAATCTGAACAATCGGACCCGGCTCCTGAACAATGAGTGAGAGACAATGGGCTTTCATCGCTGGTCGGAGGCGATCCGTGATCCGCGATCATAGACTGAGATTGACCACAGCCGCAGATTAAAAATACTGATACAAAGCTTTATTGGTTTCACTTATGTTTTAGCCGTGCTTCGGCTGTGGTCGATTCAAAAATCTTTCATACGTATACGTGCCTTCTGTGACAGAGAATGCAGGAATTTTTGGTACTCAGTGGTAACGAGTGGGTGAAAACATGTTTATTATTTGTGTTAATATACAATTGCCATTCCATTATTTGTATAATTTCAGTAAAAAATAACAATGTACAGATTTTTAACTCTTACTATTTCATTTCTATTTTATACCACAGAAAAGATAACCAAGTTTTGTTAAAATTAGAGGTACAAAGACGTACCGGGGAGATCTAAAGATGACTTCGCTATGACGTCCATCTAAGTCTTAATTATGACTCACCGTAAATGCACGTCAGTGTGATGTGCATAAAGTGATCTAAAACTGACGTCATATTTGAGTCGCAGATGTCATCTTGCTATCTGTTTTGGGCCGTTCTCCATCCTTATAACTCTAAATACCATTATAGTGCATTGAATTAAATGCAATCTGTTGGAATCGTTTTCGAATATGTTCTTTAAGTTTTCTCTTGTAATGCCTGGTATTTATTAGAAATTCACAGTTTAATCACTAGTACAAGTTAATAAGACTATTGTGAGCCCGTGTCTTTGCCCACCTGCAGCCGTCTCGCAGACGAATGGCACACGATTTGTCGATCACGATTCAACGAACACGAATTTTAATCAATCCCGCGTCGCGAGTCGGACGTCCCCGTCTGGACTTTATCGGTTTTTACGTCCAAGTAGTGATTGAAGTTGAATAACTTGGACACTCTACGAACTGTTAATTGATGGAGCTGTGATATTGGAATGGATTCTGAACTTATATTTGTGGAGAGGAAAGATTTGATTTTTATTTGATCGTTAGCTACACAAAAAAAAGAATATTTCAATTGTAGTGAAACCAGTTGTGTAGCGAACTCTTTGCTACATTTTTATATTCTTATTGTCATTCGAAATTTATATATTTTTTGACATATTGTTTTTACATATTGTTAAAATATATTTTGCTAATGTCTGTCTCCTCATCTTTTCTGTAGTTTTCCATTCTAAAATCCTCTCATTGCATATTAAAAGTATTATCTCCGTTTCAAGTTGTTTAGAAACTAAACTAGTTAACCGATTTTTGATAAAGTTTCCCACAACGGAAAAGGAAGGGGTCGTCCATTCTATGCTGGGACCACACGGTGTGAAGAAAAGAGTATATTCCGTTCTAAAAGGCTGACAACACACTTGCAATTTCGGCGATAATCACTTATCATCAGGTGAGCCGCGTGCTCGTTTGCCCCATGCCGTGTGCTCTATGCCGGGACCACACGGCAACTGACAATACACCTGCGATTTCTCTGCTATTGCGGGTGTCTATGGCCGGCGGTAGTCACTTACTATTAGTACGTGCTCGTTTGCCCCATATATTTTATAAATAAATATAATTTAAAAATAATCCTCTATCTAGAAGCTACATAATCTGAAATAAGTATACATTCTTATCTTTTACTTCATGACATATCTTTTATATATTATGTTTGATAGTTACTAATTCTATATATACTATGGTTAATATTTAAATAAAGAGCTATAAGAGTCTATTCGACAATAGGCGATAATCAGTTAGAGCGATCTACGGTAAGACATCGTCATACATTTCCACGGTACAATGCGCCCTCAGCAAACCATTTTGCGTACAATATCCGCATCAGAAGTCCTCCGGTCCCACCGTGGAACTATAATGCGCCGTGATAGATAATAAATAAGGTATCATCATTTACATTGTGCGAGAGCGACGGATGTATCTGTTAGAGCGAGACGGCGCCATGTTTATGCGTGGTGCACGCCCACGGCGCACGATGCGCCTGCGACGGTCCCGCGTCAGTTTTTCTACTATAAACCTTTGTTAAGTTGGTTAAGTGATTTTGTGACAAGCGTTGTGTATTTCAATTTGTACCGTCGTCGCTGAATTTAAAGTTCCCTACGAGAAATGTAGAAATATAAATGTATTGGTAACAAGCCCTTTGCCGCGACGTTGCCCGCTTCTAAATATGTAGTTTCCGTATAATATTCCCATTGGAACTCTTCATGAATTCTGTCTTATGTAGTATATATACTTAAATGATAATTACGTACCTAACACCTTCATAAAGGAGAGAAAGGGATTGTTAGTAATGGAGATTGAGAATCCTATTGCTAGCAATACACCCAACCAGGTCGAGCTCCTCGCGGTTCTTCTTGGAAACTATCCTGGGTAATTCCTGATGAATTCATCATGATGGGCTAACTGGCCTGTTTTCATTCTCATCTATCACCCTTCACTGGTGCTCCGCCAGCGTATCTCGTTAGCGCAGGCGGGGTTGCCATACCATTTTCACCCATAAAAAAAAAATACCTTCATAAAGTTTCAGCCAATTCAACTGATCGGTTATTTTATAGCATTTTATATGTGATTCTTTAGATTGATATAACTTTTTTATTTATGAACCGATTTAATTAAAATAAACACTAAATATTAAGTGAAGTAAATCGCAACGCAATAAAAACCGCGTTCAAATCAATTAGACCGTTTCTGAGATTAGCGTGCACAAATGTACAGACAAATAAACAAAAATTCTATAAATCATTGTTTTGGGCTCTATTGCGTTCATAAAGCCCCCTTACAATAGTTTTTCTTATATATCTTCCACGTACAGACAGCGACCAGTTACGATTTTATTATATGAATTGATTAAGCATTTCATTTTATGTTCCATTCAAACCATGTGCATGCGAGTAAGCTGCTTTGCTCCAATTAATAGCTCTAACAGAGGCGACACGATGATACTATTAAACGCCATAACTAGGCCGATCTCGCGACTTTACTCGTGGTCGTATCGTGATCTTGAATAGTCAACAACCTTCCTCAGGGAATGAGCTACCATATGCAAAAAAAAAAAAATTAAAATTGCACGGGTAATTTAAAAAATTAGCGCGTTCAAACAACTCTGTCGTTTTATATCGAATTCAAATCGTCTTTATTTAAATAGACTGTATGTAGATGTAGATTTAAACAGATATACTAGATGTAAATTTAAATAGTGTACAAGCAAGTTTTTTTTTAATTTGTTGCAACAGGAAACTCGACAGTTAATCTTTTAAATCTCTATACATAATTCAACTTTTTGAAAATATAAACAGCTGAGTTGAAATTGCGTTTTGAATCGACAGAAAAATAATGGAAAAATGACTATTAATAATTTAAGTTTACCTGATAATAGTACATTACTGCAGCGGCCAGCAACTGAGGCATTGATGGATGAACGTGCAAATGTGGATCGAGGCGTAGCCGAGGCACACGTATGTGAGTCCTACAATGGCTAATTGTGGCCAACGCTTGTATAGTACTTTTCTCAAACAATGCGCGGAAATCAAAAACACAATTTTACTTTTTAAGTTCAATGACAAATAACGAACAATAATAATTTTTCACGCGCCATAATGTTTTTTTTTTCAATAAACAGCTTTCTATTTGCAAGCCAGTTCGAAATTTAAACAAAACCTTTTATTAGTTACCTCCTTGGTAGCCATGTTTCAAAGTAAAAGGTCATTCCATTTTTAAATTACAGGATAGATATGAGTTTACATAGTAATTTATCTGGCCGCAAAACACGACAGATATGGATTTTCATAAAACTTTTGCCAGCCGCTGCCCTCATGTATCTGGCCAGTACGGCAATTTTGATTTATCTCGAAGAAGATTGTCAAAATAATGCTCACATTTCCAAGCATGTTTGGAAAAAAATATTTCTTCTCTCTTTCAGTCAGTATCAATTTTCCACGCCATATTTGATACCCTGTTCACTGCTGACGACAAACTAGATTGGGCTTAGTCACAATTCAAGTATTTAGTATTTTATACCAGCAACTATTTAAATCGGCCTTATAGCAATAAAGTAGTCAATGTAAACAGACGTCCGTACGTATTACTATAATAACACAATATTGTTATAAAATCAAATCCCTTTGAAACGGTGTTAAGAACAGAAATACTGAACACCCACGTGTGAAACGCAGCTTGTTGAGCTGTGGCGTGACTGACAGCGGCTAGAGACTTTCCCCCTTTTATTCATTTTTTATTTGTTTATTTATTTAAGGCAAACAAACAGCTAAAACAATACATAATTATATACTTAAATAGTAATTTGGCAGCCACTAGAATTTGCACAAATAAAATACAAGTAAACGAAACACAAAATTAGACAATACTAAATTAAACAAAATTAAACAAACAAATACTATCGAAAACTACAGCAACATTGTCAATAATAATGCTCAGAAGTTAATAAAACATTTTTCAGAAAAACACAATCCTTTCATGAACATATTTTAGCTAAAAAAGTATTTTCTTTGTAATATCTTAATTTGAAAAACAGTGACAAACAACGTTTTAGTTTTTATGAATAAAGGTTTATATATGTTTTATTTTTATATATATATATATATATATATATATATATATATATATATATATATATATATATATATATATATATATATATATATATATATCGATTGATATACATGTATATCAATTGCTATTTGTTAATCTTGCTAAATCTCAAAAACGGCTTGACCGATTTCAATTATTTATTGGTTTTGTTTTTTTATAATACAATTGTAGTTTATATATATTATATCATAAAGTTGAAACCAATTCACTTTGTTAACGAAAGTGTATATTACTATCTAAAATTAATTTTGTTATGATTATACGTGTCTTTTTTACATAGTAAAATCCCGTTTCTACCGAAGAAAGACCTATTCGTAGATATACTATTCGTGTATTAGGTTCATATATTTTCAATCAAATATGTCTGGGGGGAAGGGATTGTTAGTAATGGGGTCTAATGAACCCATTGCTAGCAATACACTATCAGGTCGACCTCCACGTGGTTCCCCCTGGAAACCATCGTGAACAATTCTTGTTGAATTCGTCACAATGGGCTAACTGACCTGCTTCATCCTCACCTATCATCCTTCACTAGTGCCCCGCCGGTGTATACCGATAGCGCGGGCGGTGTTACCATTCCATTATGACCCATTAAAAAAAAATCAAATATGTCTACGATGCACCTCGTCTTATCTTTCGTCATGTTTTATTACGTATGTATTATTATCGTTATGTTTTATTACGATCGAAATAAATTTTTTCTTATGCGAAGCAGAATTGAACTTGTTTTACATTCGTGTACTTACGCCTAATTAAGCGTATTACCCGCTGTCCGCTACCATTGAGTCCACGGATCATCGTCGTATATAACTCACAGTGCGTCGCACAAACGCCTTGACGGCATTAATAAAATGGAAGCCGTGACAAAGGCGCAATGTATGGTGTACACCGTCATGCGTCGATGTCCTGTCGGGGACCATTCGTTACGCGGTACACGGTGGTAGGGCTTGTCTATTATAAATCGAGGTCTTTGTACCGTTAAGGGTATATTATTTTATAGTAATTATGTATATTAATATTATATACGTCTTATGGAGTAGTTTGAAGAGAAAATTGTATGTTGTTTTGTCGTAGAATTTAGTACGCACATTTTGTTATTAAAATTATTTATTGCAAACATTAACCTGCTTTGTTTTCGTGATTTAGATAACAAATATCCTATGTATTAATATTGAGTATGAGCTATTTGTGTACTAAATTTCATTGGAATCTGTTCAGCTGTTTAAGCGTCATCGAGCTACGAACATCCATATTTTTATACATTGTCATATTTATAATTTTAGTAGGATTAAAATAAAATTTGTATTTGTAATTAAATATGCGTATCCGGCTCGAAGGACCACCTGAAGTCGTCTAAGTAACATGGAATAAATAAAATATTCTACACGCCCCGTGTTCATAAACATTCTCCGTGATGTACAAAAATCCAAATATGGATATGGCATGAACGTCGATTGTCCCCGTCACTCGAATAAATGTAATTTTGACGTGCACACGGCCGTAAATTGGCGAGTAAACAGTGCTTTACCGCCCACTGTCGACCATACACGACGCTGTCCATTCATTCGGCCAATTCACTGGGCTGCGTCATTGTAAGTAAGCATCGAACTTACAACTACGGTGACATAAACCCACTATATTGTGCACCTAACTATATTGTTATTGTACTTCGCAACAACCATTTCAAGGGTAATTTAATGAAGTGATTAACAAATAGAAATTTATAATAATGACTTTTATGTGCTTGTAATAAAGATTTAATTAGAATATAAAAATCAAGTTTCTCAATCAATTAGATATCCTTTTGTGCCAATAGTTACAACCTTTTTTCTTTTCTTCTGTATCTAAAATATGACTAGAAAAGATTGCTTTAGCGATTATATTTAAGTAGTTAATGAATGAAATCATCATCATCATCATATCAGCCTTTAACTGTCTACTGCTGAACATAAGCCTCCCCCTTGGGGAGTTTTGCCAATAGTTTTCACGCTTAGTAGGCGGATTGTTAACCGCAGTTAGGCCTTGGAGATGTTTTAAAAGGGACGCTGCTGCCCATCTCTCGCCGTCACTTAGTCGCTTACGACATTAACGGGAAAGAAAGTAGTGGCCTATCCTGAGCCGGGACTACATAGTTAAATTAAATAAATAAGAAATGATAAATGGTAATACAGATGTTTCCTAGTTGCATATAAATTGTAAAAATTGTAAACTGTACCTTATGAAACTGTATCTTTCTTGAATAAAAATTATGATTATTTATTTATTATTTATTAAATAGATAATTAAATTATAAAATAGTTTTCATTCGTGATTTCGTACGTGTGACTGGAATAAAAAATATATGTCGTTTTCCGTCTCAAGTACTACTTTATGTACTAAGCTTCTTCACTATTGATAGAGGCATTAAAACACCTATTTAAGATATATATAAAAAAGATTCTCTGTATAAAAGCATACTATAAAATAAATGACTGACTAAATGACAAAAATGCATGGATTTGAATATAGTATTAATGTGAATTTATTTATTTATTTATAGCAAGGCAACAGATTACAAATGAATACATTTATAAAATAAATATTACATAAAACGGCATTAAATTTGCACTCCAATAACTGCTCTGCGTAACATTCGATATTATATACTTTACAATTAAATTAAAAATAAATTGTATTGTAAATGTAATTATTGTAAATTTTTTTAATTAATATTATTTTATATAGTAATTATTATAATTATAAAGTGAAGTATCATAAGAGTCTGTAACAGATGTATATGAATGAAGATGTTTTGAATGATTGAATCACTTTCACAGTTTATAATATCAATAAGAATTCTGACATTGATTTTTGTTTGCTTAAACATAATATAGCGATATTGGTTCCTTTTTTTATTATTATTTAATGTAGATCAGAGATTATTTACATGTATAATATTTATTATATTAAAGACACAATAAAACTAGTTATAATAAAAATGGACATATATGCATATTTACATATTTTGAAAGGTTAATATTTATGTAAACTTCACAAGGTTGTTGTATTGAACGAATAAAATATCAAAAGCTGTATCAATTTATATTAAATTACAGTTATTATGGCCGTTTAGGATTCAACGTTTTTTCTGAAGTGTTTTATATTTTTAATATTTTTTTTTTAATGTCGTGGCCATGGCCTAGTAGCGTAGTGCCATCATGTTATTGTTATTGTTAATAGATTTCAGATATGACTTCGAAATTAGTTCGAAACTGTGTATCAATTTAAGTTTTTAACTCCGTTTATAAAAATCGCCTTTAAAAAACCAAATTAATCTAAATGGGGGTAAAGGATTATTAGTAATGGGGTCTAATTGACCCATTGCTAGCAATACACCCTATCAATTCGACCTTCATGTGGTTGCCCCTGGAAACCGTCATGGTTAATTCTAGTGGAATTCGTCATGATGCGCTAACTGAGCTGCCTTTTAATCCTCACCTGTCATCCCTCACTGGTGCCCCGCCAGCGTATCCCGATAGCGCAGGCGGGGTTTCATTATCACGCATTAAAAAATCACTCTCTGCCACTACGACTTGAATATTACGCTCTCTAGAATAGTAACAATTGTTAAATGCCTCTGATTTACTCCATTGTAAATTAAATTTATTACAGTATTTGTTTTTATTTCACAACATATTTGTTTATTTGCATTACATAATGTTAGTTACGTACAGTAGATGTCTCTGTGTATATTTTATTTGTTTCTTTTATAAATCGTAAAACTACCCACAGTTTTTTTAAAATCGGCCAATCGACATCATAATCAGGGGATTGTCTTTGTGACGTGATGTTTTTATACAAGTTTATTCATTATGGCTCTGTTACCGTCCCGGTGTGCCCACGCGTTGATTTTTTCGTCGCGCGTGGGCCGAACGCATTCTGTGACGTGCCGCAATTACTCGTCCATCTGTCTTTTGCCGCATCCATAAAATTGCTATGTTTATGGCTCGGGGGAATTAATTGCATGTAACGTGGGTTTTTATTGTCTTTAGATGAGTTTAGAAACTACTTGGCGTTTTTGGATTCTATTCTGTGTATTTTGGATGGTGACAGTTGATTGATTAAGCAGTTTGGGAGGATTGTAGATTACTAGTCGTTGCCCGCGGCGTTGGCCGTCTGAGTTGGCGTAAAATGTAATCCTATATTTTAATGTGGAATATGTTTTGTTTGTACATATAGATAGATAGATAGATAGATACTCTTCATTGTTTCCTCCAAAATATTACAATAGGTAACTTATTATAGATACAAACAAGTACAAGAAATAATCTTAATGAGAAAACAATGGGCGACCTTATCGCTAAAAGCGATCTCTTCCAGGCAACCTTTGGATGGAGAGGAGTAATTATAAACAGTTTGATCGGAGGCACGATGAAAGTCTATTATTTCTAAAGTATAGCGACATGATGCATGTAATATTATAAATATATATCCCTACTTATTATATACACTTATATACTATTATAAATATACACACATACATACATATATACATACATGCACACATGTATACGTAAAACACAAAGTTATAAAAATTTTATATTAAATTTCATTGTTTCAGCACACGGAAAAATTAATTAATCACTAATATATCTTTTACCATCGCAATGTAGGATGACCCCCTACTAGATGGAGTGACAATCGCAAATGTATTGTACGGAGTTAGCGGATGCAGGTAGATCAGGACCGTTTCTTATGGAAGTCTATGGGGGAGGCCTATGTTCAGCAGTGGACGAATAATGGCCATAAAATGATATCTAACTAGTTCTTTTTTTATATAATAAAGATGGTAGAGAAACATTCGACCTGTCTAGTTTTAGACAATATTTTTAACAAAGATATATGAGTTTCAAACGACATTAAAGTTTGAAGCCTCCAAACCGATTCTTATATTGATGAACTGAATTTTATATCAGATTACTAGCTTTTACCCGCGACTTCGTCTGCATGATCGAGATATCTTTCCTAACTTCACTATTATTTACTAACTTCATTTATTTATTGTAAATCGAAATTATTAGATGAGAGATCTATTTAAAAAGGAGCAAAGCAATGCTGAGTGGCGGCCACGTTGGCAACAACAAATATAAAGTTTGTTTTCTATTGATAATTAAACTCTTTTTATTGTTGGCATTAATTAATTAGTTTTCTTTCTTTCTTCTTCCTTTCAATTATTTGTAAAAATAATTAAATATAATCTAACAACTATAATCTAACATATATTAGCTGCATTTCGTTTAAATTTTGCTACACCCTAACAGGGTTTCATTGGGGGGAAAGGGATTGTTAGTAATGGAGACTGAGAATCCCATCGCTAGCAATATACCCAGCCAGGTCGAGCTCCTCGCAGTTCCCCCTGGAAACTATCATGGTTAATTCCTGATGAATTCATCATGATGGGCTAACTGGCCTGTTTTCATTCTCATCTATCACCCTTCACTGGTGCTCCGCCAGCGTATCCCGTTAGCGCAGGCGGAGCTACCATACCATTTTCACCCATCAAACATTATGTACATGAATGTATTATAATAAATAAATAAATAACCTAGATAAAAAGCAAATCCTTCTTTATCCCATATTTTGTTTATTTACTTAATACTTTACCGTACACACTATTTATACATAAACAAATATGACAGAGGTAATCAAATGTACAAAGGAGAGCTTAACTCTAATAGAGTTCTCTTCCAGCAAACTCATATAATACTTGTGTATATAAAACTATACCGTGCCATATAAGGTGACAAACAAACAAACAGATTCATGTTCACATTTATAATTTAGTAAAGATGATATGTGTATTTCTATGACGTTTGAACTGAAATTGAACGAAGCTTATATTGAAAATTGATAACTTACAATAAATAATTCTTGCTACAAAAAGACAGATACAGCTTCCAGAGACGAGCGTATAAAATCTCTTAAATGATACGTCTGTCTGTCTGTGTAGACTGTCGCCCTCTATTTAAACACGTTCTCCCTGGTCCTTCAACAATAAAAGTATAGGTTTAAACTCATTAAGTTCCCGTATCGAGTGGGGGAGGCGTGGTAGGGGGGAGGGAGTGGTATAGACTGCATTATTGCATCGTACATCACAAGTATTTAGAAACGAGAAGTTTTCTCATTTGATTTATATATATATTTTTTTTTGTTATGTACTATCTGACAACTGGAACTTTGTATCACCAGAGGGAGACTTTGTACAAAAGTCGATAGCTTAGGTACCTCTGTCCCATTCGTGTTTTAACCGTGAAGCAGTTGTGTTTACAAGGCTATGTTTCGGTTTGAAGAGTGGGATATGGCGTGAATTTACTGGGTACAGAGGAATAACACCTGAGTTCTCAGGAATGGCAACGCATGGGAGGTATCATGGGCGAAACAGTATACTCTGTCATGTCCATGGTACTGCTCATGTCTATAGGCGACGGTTACCACTTCCATCCATCCAGGTTCCATCGGGTAGGCCGTCGGCTTGTTTGCCATTCAAGGTTGCATAAAAAAGAAAAGAATATATTTTTTTTACCAATTATGAAAATAACACGACATGCATGTAAGTTAATATCTACTAAATTAGGTCTTATTTTCGTTGGTTGAAGTCTGGACGTGGAACGGTCAATACTAGACTCCGAGATGTAATCGATTAATAGCCTGATGATGCCTCGTTTAGACTCGAAACAAGTATCGCAAAATGTGCGTGGACAAAATGGCAGTCGGAGATTGATAGTTAATATAAAAGGTTGTGGAACTTCTGGTAGTAATAGTGGTGGTCGATCTTCGAGTGTTGGCAGTTACACACATACTAATGGTAGCGGAATATATACAAGATAATTATGAATAAATAACCAGTAATATAGACTTCCATAAAATAATACCTAACAGCTTCTTATGATTAAGGCTCTTATATGGTTCCGAAACTAGTCTAGCTTTCTAAACTAAATTACTTTAAAATAGAATTAATACATTAAAATATACATAGATAAATTCAGTCATTTATTGGTCCTTTGCTTTGCCCTTGAGTTATTTTGCCCGTATTGCTATGATTGGCGGGCAGGCTGGCAACTGCAGTTAGCCTTTGGTGATGTTTTAACCGGGATGCTGCTGCTCATCCCTCGACCATTATTTTTCCTTAGTCGCCTCTTACAACTTTCACAGGAAAGGAAGGGGTGGCCCATTCTATGCCGGGACCATATGGCTCATTTCTATTACAAATCATGCAAACGAATACGAACTTTTATATAATACTAGCCGACTCGGCAAACGTTGTTTTACCATATACATTATTTCTAGAACTATACATGAAAATTTATCCTACTACAATTATTATATTCGATTGTCATCTTGAAACCCTATTGCGATATATAAAAATCACGATTAAAAAACAGGAGTTGATCGTGAAACGGTGAAAATTTTAGGTTGTATGTATTTTTCAATGCTAAATCATATTTTAATAAAAATAAAAAATTTTGTCAAAAAATTTAAAAAAATTTTTTTAGGGGTGGGTCACCCTTTTCATTGAGGAGTATAAAAATAGATGTTGGCCGATTCTAAGACCTAACCAGTATGCACACAAAATTTCATGAAAATCGGTAAAGCCGTTTCGGAGGAGTTTGTTAACAAACACCGTGACACGAGAATTTTATATATTAGATATATTTAGAAACCTATAACATACTTTATGCAATTACATGGAACGTTTACATGGATAGTCCGACTCTACTTGATCGTTTGATTATATTTTGCCCTTCACCACTAAACCGTCCAGTTGCTAAGCCGAGTTCAAAGACCGGTAAACTAAACATGCATTGTTGTATCGTATTTTATCGGGACCAGTAAAAACTAATTGTTTTAAAGATAAGCCTAGTGCGAACAATACTATGGGTTTGTAATACATTAAAATTATGGCGAAATAAAAACCTTATCATTAATGGTGCAGCGGAGCGATAAAGGTCTTTAACATATTTGTTCTATACAACTTTGAATGGCAAACAAGCTGACGGCCCACCTGATGGAAAGTGGTAACCGTCGCCTATAGACATGAGCAGTACTATGGACATAACAGAGTATACTGTTTCGCCCATGATACCCTTCATGTCGTTAGTACAATAGTTATAGATAAACGCTAAACGGTAATCCCGTTTACCATCAGACGGGCCATATGTTTTTTGCCATCATAGTATAAATTTTTTTTTTGTTTTTATTACTTCTTTTATTTCTATGTCGGTTGATGGTAATTCGTGTTACTGGCAGGTCAACGCGCTGGAAATGTCTCATTCAAGCTGCTTTTATGGTGTATAACTCACTATGAGCATTGTTCATGCTCGTAAGGAACTACGTTAACAATTGTACTTAGTACTTGCGCAAGTGACTGGCCGAGTGTAAACAGTTGCTAATGTTGATGTAATATTATTCACGATTTTTTTTTACGTATGTTGCTCAAAATGGAAAATTTGTTGATGAAAAGCGATAACCGTCGTCCATAGACGTGAACAGTATAAAATATACTGTGACGCCTATAATACCCCACATTAATTATATCCCACTTCAACTTCAAAAGTTGATATATTTAATTTTTCGCCTTAATTTCTGGCAATGGGAAATACCGTTAACAAACTTAATACAAAAAGCATAATGCTTTTACACATACCCATATAAGATACAAAACTGCTCAGTTACGTTCGTAAAACCTGATAATGTTTCATTATTACTTCTGCCTACCTTATATTTGAATGTAGTCTTGAATATATTTGTTTTCTAAAATAAACAAACGTACACACTCAAAACGTTAATGATACTGTACAGAGTGATCTCCCTAATTAATTATTTATACAATAATTATATTTATACTTAAAAATCTTGTTTAATTAAGTTATCTTTTACTGATTAGCAAACTGCTGCGGGGGTCCGAGCCACCCCTTGAAGCACTCGTCACCTGCCTGACCCACCGTCACAGTATAATTAATTCAGTAGGTCGAACGGCTACTGTACTATTAGGGTAATAAATGTGACGTTCAAAAGTTGTAGTGTTTCGGAATAAATTAATGTGTAAATGCCAATTCTATTAAGTCGGATATTAAAATTGGTAGATAAATAACAATTTGACATTATTTCTGCCGTTATCTGTCCACTGCTGGACATAGGCTTCCCCTTTAGACTGCCGTAAGCAGCGGTCTCGAGTCACCTGCATCCACTGACTCCCTGCAATGCTTTTAAGGTCGTCACTCCATTTACAGTAAATGTAAATAAAAATCATTGGCAGTGAAAGGTGACTTTGTACAAAATTCGTTTGCTTGGGCACCTCTGTCCCATTCGTGTTTCTACCGTGAAGCAGTTGTGTTTGCATGGCTGTGTTTCGGTTTGAAGGGTGGGATATGACGTGAATTTATATGCTACAGAGGAATAACACCCGAGTCCTCAGGAATGGCAACGCATGCGGGGTATCATGGGCGAAACAGTATACTCTGTTTTGTCCATAGTACTGCTCATGTCTATAGGCGACGGTTACCACTTTCCATCAGGTGGGCCGTCAGCTTGTTTGCCATTCTAAGTTGTAAAAAAAAATTTCTAGCAATATGGTGATATTCCAAGCCTCTTCCTAGATATCCTGCCTAGTCGACTTCCACGCAACTATCGACTCTTTACATTCTTGTTGAATTCATCACGACGAGTCAATTCATCGGACAGCCTACTGGGAATTATTTTACGAAATTTCGGGGCCGAACGATACACAAATTTGATGTTAAAATTATATAATACATACCGATTAAAAATATAAAAAATGTTAAAATATCTTTCTTTTCGATTATAACGATAGGATTTGTGACATGAAATGTTAAGCTCCGTTTAACGAACCGATTTTTGTATGGACAGAAACATGAAATAGAGTCCGAAAATTTCGGAATTTCATGTTGGACCCCCCGTTTCATACTCGGCTACTATTTGTGCTTACTAGCTAGCTTGTGTTACCATTCTATTTTCACCCACAAAATAATACACTTGTATTCGCACTACTGCCTATTTTTACTCTGTATAGGATACACGTGGAAATCCATTAATTATCAACGCTAAAAAGGAAAAAAGAAACATAAAACAGAGTTTTTATACCCACCCGGTGGACACATTAACAATTCAAGGGGCGTTTTTTCAAAATGTCTGTCGCGACCACCTATGTCTCAACGGTCAAGAGTGATCCTGAACGAGTACGGTGCGAGGAATCTTTTATATTACATATCGGTGATTTACTATTTTTATATGTATATGTACATATATGGGAAGAAAGGTTATTGAGTGGCGACCTCGTACTGGCAAACGCAGTGTAGGACGACCTTCCACTAGATGAAGTGGCGACGTGCTCGAAGTCAGATGGAGCCAGGTGGCTCAGGACTGAGGGAGGCCTATGTCCAGCGGTGGACGGATGGTGGCTGAGATGATGAGATGTATATGTACATATGCGTAAATCTGTATAGACATCGCTACGCTATAATTGTTTTTTTTTTAATTTACAAAATAAAAGGCGCGTAGAGTTCTAAATAATTGACTTATCAGCTTTGTATCGATTTTGAGAATTATGTTTTGCGGTATAGTATTTGAAGTTATTAAAATTAATTTCGATTATTTTGTAAATAAATTAATAAATTTATTTGTTTAATCCAAATATCATACATAATAATACGATTTTCCACAATTCTAAGTAAACTAAATCATGGAATATATTTCACTTAGTGTGTATTGGATCTCCATCATTTAAACCAGAATATAAAGCTTTTATATTAAACAGAGACGCTGTTTCCCATAACTTAATAATATTTTTTGAATTTGTTACGGTTATTTATAATTATTTTCCTTAATATTTTACTCTGTTAACTTTCTTAGTTACAATACTATCATACTATCATATATATTTGTGCTACTGCCCACTCACTACTTCCTATGCCACTGTGTTAGGTTGACTGGAAGAGATTTCTTTTAGAGATAAGTTCGCCTTTGTTACGTGTTTCGCTACGTATAAAGTAAAATAATAATGAAAAAAAAATTAACATCAATATCGCTGACAATTTGTTATACTCGAAGCACGTCCAAAATTAAATGAGCGCATGAATGACATAACAACATGCTTGTACTGTCAACACTGAAAAAAGTTTCAATTTGACAGCACAATCCGCATCTTAAAAAAAGTTTGAATTTGACACAAAAATCCCCATTAACAAAATGATCCGCCATTTAATGAATTCATTTGTTACAAAAAATGTGATAAATGAAGAACCGCTCGACCGATTTTGTGCAAACTTCACATAAACCATCTACTAAATAGTCCGAACAAAGCCTAAACATTTGGTTTGGATAGGTGAGCACGTTCTTGAGTTATAAAATTATAACGAAAAGTGGCATTAATTTTTATATGTACAAATATATCTAATGGTTTAAATTGTGAAGTGGCCGTGCTCCCTTGATTAATTCCTTGAAGAGTACAAAAGCGGGATAATTAAACGGCGCGAGCCCGACGGCCGGCGCTCACTCGATTATAAATCAGCGATCGAACGCTCTTTTTGGTCGACGACGGAATTAATCAAGTAGGCACTGCCATATCGACTGTTTCACTAATGAAACATTTATTGTCGTGTAACTGCATAATTCGGAGGGAAAGGGATTGTTAGTAATGCGGACCACCATTTCTATTGCTAGCAATATACTCTATCAGGTCGATCTCCATGTGGTTTACCCTGGAAACCATTGTGCTGACTTCCAGGTGTTTTCATCACGATGGACTAACTGACCTGCCTTTTTATTCGTGCCCTGGAATCGTATACAGTTTTTTTTTTTAATGAGTGATAATGGAATGGTAACCTCCATTTCGCTATCGGTATACGGTGGCGGGGCACCATTGAGAGATGATAGGTGAAGATGAAAGCAGGTCAGTTAGCCCATCGTGAAGAATTCCACTAGAATTACGATAGTTTAAAGGAAGTTGACCTGATAGGGTGTATTGCTAGCAATGGGTTCTTTAGACCTTTACCAGAGGGAGACTTTGTACAAAAGTCGATTGCATTGGATCATCCATTCTGTCCATATTTTTATTCGTGTTTCATACCGTGAAGCAGTTGTGTTTGCATGGCTGTGTTTCGGTTTGATGCATGGGATATGGCGTGAAGTGTTATAAAAAAACAATAATAGGAATAACATCAATGAGTTCCTCAATCAATGGCAACACATAGGGGGGTATCATGGGCGCAACAGTATACTATGTTATGTCCATGGTATCTCTAGTGTACATATATAATTTATTAGGCGACTTTTACATAAATGCTATTGCTTTCCATCAATTAATGACCGTTAGCTTGTTTGCCATTCTTAGTTTTATATATTCTAAGGTGTAACTATATATATATATATATATATATATATATATATACATGGTAACCCTGCCTGCGCTAACGGTATACACTGGCGGGGCACCAGTGAGTCATGATTTGTGAGCATGAAAAGGCAGGTCAGTTAGTCCATCGTGACGAATTCAATGATAAATTAGTCACGATGGTTTCCAGGGGGAACCGCGTGGAGATCGACCTGATAAGGTATATTGATAGCGATGGGGACTAACCTCCCCATTACTAACAATCGTTCGATTATGTACACATACCTTTCCAATCTACCAGATGCTTCACAAAATTGTATGAAGTGCGTGTATTTAAAATTAACTCGGTAAGTTTATTGGAACAGAACTCACTAAACTGTTCGCATCGGCTTGAATAGATTTGATAACTGCAATTCCGTAGAGTAGATATTATTGTTTTATTTTTTAATAAATACATTTTTTATACACTACAGAGGTCGCTTTTAACTATAAAGCTACCCTTTGTTTTTTTAGTGTAATCTTGTAATTATTGGTCTTCTATCTATACTTATAATAAATCTGTAGAGAGGTCAATTCTATACATGAAATATATTTCCAAAATAACTATCAGAGATAGAGAACTATAATTAGTGATCGATACTGATGCTAAAAATGCAATCAGTAAAATTTTTGTCTGTCTGTCTGTATGTTCGTTATAGAAACAAAAACTACTAGACGGATTTTTTAACGAAACTTTGTACAATTATTCTTCGTACTCCTGGGCAGGTTAAATATACTTTTCATCACGCTACGATCAATAGGAACAGAGCAATGAAGGGAAATGTGTCTGTTACATCAAAACCACTGAACCGTGAGGAAGGATTTCTACTAAGGCTACTTATTTTACGAAAAACGACGGAAACGCGGACGAAGTCGCGGCTAACAGCTAGTATCTATAATAAGTTTACTATTATAATCTTTTTGGACGAAATGATACAGAATATCTGTCTATATTGTTGTGCTTGTGTGATAACAGGGTTTCCAGATTACAGTGTACATATATGTAAGGTTTATTAATAAACAAATATATTTAAATCCGCAAAAAATAACAACTTTGTGTATTATATTTGTTCAATACGGAACATAAAATTTTAATATTTAAATAAATTGTTTATATTTTTTTGTAAGTGGCAATTATTCCATTTTTTGTTAATTAACAAGTCAGCACATGAAATGTAGTGTGCTATAAATTGTTGGTTAAATAAACTACTGTATTAAAATAAATATAAACCTTTTCTATAACATAGGTTTGTGGTCCTTCGAGCCAGATATGAACCTGCGACCTATGGATTGTTGTGTATTGAACAATATTCATAAACTTAATATTTCACAAAAATTAAAAATGTGTAAATAAAACTCGATACTTTTACCGATTTGAATCGTGACAAAATTAAACAGAACAAACCGTTATAATTAAGAAATCAATTTACCAATTGAAAACAAAAAAAAAAATAATCGGAAACACCGTCTCCATGCCTCCCCTGTCCCGAGATGGGCCACCTGGATTTTCTTTTTTCCTTCGTCAGTCCGAAATGAAGTAGCTCCGTCCATACGTTACGACGGAAGTGGACAGCCGGACTGAAATGGCCGCCGTCGCTTCCGCCGGCCCCCACCGCCCCCCAACCCACAGCAGGCTTTAATTAAAGGCCAGTAGAAGGTTTTAACACGTCTACCTTTGAAAGGTTCTTGTCTACGATTGAATTGAAGGGATTTTTAGCGATGTGATTGGAAAGGGTTGAAGTATTTCTCTCTGATCTCTACGCTTTAGGGTCAAAGAGGTTTTAATGCAGGAATTTTGGTAGACTTTGAGAGTACCGAAGTAGTTTTGAGTTTGGTTTTCGAGTGTGTGGTCGTAAATCGATTTTATTATATATTTTTTAATCTATATGTTGTTATTATGGTTTTCTCATATTACGAGTAATTCTGTGTGTGTGTACGTTCGCTGTTTTTGGCGAAGCAAAATTTATTGTTGTTAAATACACTAGTGGAAAAAATTAAGGGATCAGAAAAAATGCCAACTTTTTTTAAGGTTTTTCAAGTAGCTGTATTTCCTTTAAAATGGTCGTATTGGAATTTTGAAAAAAGGATTTTAAAGCTCAAAGTTTCTAGTTTTGAGATCTTATGATGAAAAAAATTTTTAAGCAACGTGTTCTGCTCAATCCTAATGATTACCGAAACTAAAATTTTTTCAAAATTTTTTAGTGCTTCTTTTTTTTTGGTCTACGAACTTGGAGAAAATATAATTTATTATTTTCATGCAACTTAGAATGACAAACAAGCTGACGCCCCACCTGATGGAAAGTGGTAACCGTCGCCTATAGACATGAGCAGTACCATGGATATAACAGAGTACACTGTTTCGTCCATGATACCATCCATGCGTTGCCATTCCTGAGGACTCAGGTGTTATTCCTCTGTATCCTGTAAATTCAATGCTATATCCCACCGTTCAAACGAAACACAGCCATGCAAACAACTGCTTCACGGTAGAAACACGAATGGGACAGAGGTACCCAAGCAAAGGACTTTTGTAAAAAGTCTCCCTCTGGTATCCAGTTATCTATTTATTGTAATTATCAAGTAAACGTAATTAATCAATAAAATATTGTAATTGTTTCAGGTAAGACAAATTGCTTTACACGACGGATATATCAAATTTTAGATTGGTATGGCTTTTATTTATTATTTCTATAAATAAGTTATATCTATAAATAAGTGATTTCGTTTTTTATACCTCGAAGGTGGCAAACAAGCATACAGCCCGTCTAATGGTAGACGGTCACTGTAGCCTATGGACGCCTGCAACACTAGGGGTGTCACGTGCGCGGTGACCACCTTAAGGAAATCTTAATACGCCCTGTTTGAATTATAAGCTTTAATTACATACTAAAATGATTTTTATTTCTTAAACAATAAAGGTTTCTTCTCTTTATTAAGATGAACAGTGACAATTGAGTGTTAACAGAAAGTTTAAAAAAAAGTTCTTTATTTTTTATTTTTCGTAATTTTTTTTTCTGAATTAAGAAGTATATATTTTTGACGCCTTATTACTGAATACTAACATTAGTTTTAAAGAATGGGTTACGTTAATTAAAATACTGTATATTGTTGGAAATTTCTTCATCGGAACGACTCGCTGACCTGCGCCTACGCAGGTTGCGGATTGTATCGGCACGGTAGCCATTTTACATCGTTTTATATTCATGACGCCGGACCACGTAGGCTTTCATTGTATGTTAGGTGGTCAGTGATAGCGGATTGGATCTGCGTTGAGGAATTATTGATTAAATCAAGTATCGTTATACATATTCTTTATTGTATTGGTAAATTACAAAGAGAAGAGAGATAAAATTTGCCACTATTTTCATTTACAGTGTTTCCGTGATAATTTCCAGTAAGATTTGTTCCCTAAACAAAGACATTAGAATAACCAGTGACAAAATTAACATAGGTGCAGCATGGAAGTAAACTCCAATTTCTAGCTATTGCAAAATCAGTTCAGAATTAGTGTAGATATAGGGGATAATTAAAAAAAAAACTGATTAACATAATCGATCAATAATCGTTACTGAACAGGAGCTAGTCATCAAACATCATCATCATATCAGCTGTTAACTACGTTCATCGCTGAACTTTTCACGCTCTTCACTGCTAGACATTGGGGAGGGGGAGGGGGGGTTGCCAGTAGGCGCCATGCTTGGCAGGCGGATTGGCAACCGCAGTTAGACTTTGCTGATGTTTAAATAGAGACGCTGCTGCCCGTCCCTCGGTCGCTTTTTATGACACTCACTGGAAAGGAGCACACGGTAATATCTTAACACAAACGAGTACATGAATTTACGAACTTAGCCAAGCCAATACAAACAAATGTACTTATGCAAGTTTGTATTAAGCGGGAATCGAATCTATGAAGAGCAGAAAGTGAAGAGGTATACTTACATACCACACTAAGGTAGACGAGTCTGCTTTTCAACTGACTTCAAAAAGAAGAAGGTTCTTAGTCGATTGTATTATTTTTATTTTGTTCGTTACCTCATAACTCCGTCAATTGTAAACCGATTTCAAAAGTACTTATTTTATCTGAAAGGATGTACTTATAGGTTAGTCTGATAGAAATTCTATCAAAATCCCTTCTGTACTTTAATTTTAAAATCAAAATTATTAGTTTTGCCACAACTGAAGTAGTTTTTTTTTTGGTAAAGTTTAAATGACAAATTAAAATGTAAATAATTAACAGAATATTTTAGCAAATTCTATAAAAAGTAAAAAAATAAAATTACATATGTCATACGAATATTAATCCGCTTAGCGTGGCACCCCAACCTAATCTCCATAACCGTTTGTCGAACGCCAATACGAAGTTTATCAAACCATGATTTCTCCGTTTAGTGGGTTTAAGTCGAATTCCATAAATCCGTGTTACTTGTTAGACTAAATTAAATTTAATATTATGACACTTTTATACGTTGAACGTCCCAAATTTTTTACGTTTTATGTTTTAAAAATCATATTAAAATTATTTGCTTGTTGACAAACTTATAGGGCGTCATGTGGTATAATTATGCGTTTTGAAAAATTTAAATTATATTTCATTGGTAAGCTTTAATTAAGTTTATTCAAATGTTAATTAATATGTAAAAGTATTTGTATGGATTTTAGTAATTGATTACTGAACACCGGTTTTGAATTGGCGAAAAAATATATATGTGTATCTTTTATATAAGAAAATGTACCTATTTATTTGTGTAACAGAACGTGTTAATATTGTTTATTTATATGCTTTTATACATTTATTATATATTAGGTAATATACACATATATATATATATATATATATATATATATATATATATATATATATATATATATATATATATATATATATATATATATATATAAAATATGTTAGGTGTTATAGTGGAAATTTTTTGAATTATTTTGTTTAATTCCGCTACCATTAGTATGTATGTGACTGCCAACACTCGCAAATTGTTGCCCTCAATCTCCGACCGCCATTTTGTTCACGCACATTTTGCAACAGTTGTTTCACCAATAAATGAGGCATCTTCAGGCAAATTATTAGATCGCTGCTCGGAGCTTAATGGTAACCGTTCGATGTCCAAACCGAATGATTTTTGCTGTTGTGTTCCCCAAAAAGCAACTCTAACGGTCATCGATATTTTATATGCAATTTAGAATGGCAAACAAGCTGACGGCCCACCTAAAACAATCCTTTTGAAATATAGTCCTATCTAATTATTGTTTTTAACTTTTAATACACTAACTATTTAGTATTGTTATTACATATCTTTATAAAAAAAAATCGTTTATTTTTACCATTATTTTTTTAAGCAAAATTTAAGTTCATAAGTTACAGGAAAAAGATCTTTTTCCGAAATAATTCGAAGACTAAATTTAGGTATTGGTATCAAACATCATCGACAATTTTCCTACGAGCGTCGGCCCATCAGCAATCAAACGATAGCAGTGCCGGCCATTGTCAGACAATACTGCATTATGACGTCACCGTCGCGGACGCGTGCGCTTATCTGTGACACACAGCCGTGATTACGTCACTCACGTTACGTGAATGCACTGTTATAAAACCGTTACGGATTATGTCCGTGCAGATCTGTACGTAACTATACTGAAGTTAGTTGTGGCATATTAAAAAATATTGAGGGATGTGACGCGTACAAATTAATAGGTACCAGAGGGAGACTTTGTACAAAAGTCGATTGCTTGGGTACCTCTGTCCTATTCGTGTTTCAACCGTAAAGCAGTTGTGTTTGCATGGCTGTGTTTCGGTTTGAAGGGTGGGATATGGCGTGAATTTACTGGGTACTTAGAAATAACACCTGAGTCCACAGGAATGGCAACGCATGGGGGTATCATGGGCGAAACAGTATACTCTGTTATGTCCATGGTACTGCTCATGTCTATAGGCGACGGTTACCACTTTCCATCAGGTGGGCCGTCAGCTTTGTCATTCTAAGTTGTATAAAAAAATAAAAGGTACTTTTTATAACACGTGCCCAGTTCAAAAGAAAAAGAAAAAAAATATTTCCAATTAAGATCGTCTTCCACAAAAAAAACCTATTTCAATTGTAGCTAAACCAGTTATAGATAGATAGATACTCTTTATTGTTTCCTCCAAAAGATTACAATAGTAAAGTTATTATAGATATAAATAATTACAAGAAATAGTCACAATGAGAAAACAATGGGCGACCTTATCGCTAAAAGAGATTTATTATTTTGATTTAGAAGCTAAACTCTGAAGTGATTTTGATAAAATTTCTATGCGACCAACCTATAAGTATATCCTTTCAGATAAAAAAATAATATAAAAATATAAAGAGAGGTAACAAATATAAAAATATAGTACAACTGAATTGAAAAACGTCATTCTTTTTTGAAGTCGGTTAAAAATAGGCTGAACCTTATATTATGTTAAAAAGAAACTAATAAAATCAATTCAGAATTGGCTATATCGTACACCAATATAAATATACCAAAATTGTGTAATGAACAAGTTTTTTTTGCACTTTGAAGTCCTATAAATTCATCATCTTAATTCAGTACTTTCATTAAATCCTTAAATTACTCCATTAATATTATTATGTATACTTATAAAAAATGGCAACACGTGAGTGGTACCATATGCATCATGGTGTTTTATGATGTCCATCGTGCCGTTCATGTACAAGTATAAGATCATCATCATCATCATCATCATCATCATCATCATATCATCATATCAACCGTTAACTGTCCACTACTAAACATAGGTCTCCTCCTATTGGGGGTTTTATCAGTAATCGCCACGCTTACGAGCCAAGTTGGCAACCAAAATAAGACTTTGATGATGTTTTTAAAGGGTTGCTGCTGTCCATCCCTCAATCATTCAGTTCCTTTAGTCCGCCCCTTACGACACCCACGGGAAAGCAAGGTGTGGCTTATTCTACGAATGTACTAGTATATATAGATGATTACCACTTTGGGTGGATTTTAGGCTTGTATGCCATTTTAGTATCACAAAATAGATTCATCATCACCATCACCATATCAGTCTTTGGCTGCCCACTGCTGAACATAAGTCTCACCCTGGGGCGGGGGGGGGGGGAGTTGCCAACAGTAACCACGCTTGGCAGGCGGATTGGCAACCGCAGTCAGGCTTTAGAGATGTTCAAAGAGGGACGCTGCTACCCATACCTCGCCCTCCCTTACAACACCCACGGGAAAGGAAAGAGTGGCCTATTCTATGCCGGGACGACGTGGCGAAAAAATAGATTACATACACGTCATTCTAATTTAAACGGACAAAACTACATATGTGCAAAGTTTACCTGCAAACCATCTATTAATTTGCTATTTTCCTGCGTCCAATTCCATTGAATACTAATTATGTCTCAATGACATGTCCGAACAATACAAGACATTCGATTCCGTGCTGTCCGCGCGTCTAATAAGCCGATAGACACGGTAATGAGATTCCCTGCGTCCTAATCACACGCGTATTCTACAAGCCCGGGGTGACCCACGACAGAGGGGGGAAAGGGATTGTTAGCAATGGAGTTTGACAGCCCCATTGCTAGCAATATACCCTATTAGGTCGACCTCCATGTGATTGCCCTGGAAACCATCGTGAACAATTCTTCTGGAATTCGTCACGATGGGCTAACTGATCAGCTTCATCTGTCATCCTTCACTGGTGCCCCGCCGGTGTATACCGCACGAGCGAGGTTACCATTCCATTATCATCCATTAAAGAAAGACTCACGACAGATGCATTAATTTACCAGCGAAAGCGATACTGTGATGAGACGTGGCCCTTGTGATCAGAGCAGGTAATGAGTGTAAAAAGCAAAAATGTCTTACCAATTAATCTATGTCCCACTGCTGGGTAATAAACAATAGAGTTTTAACTAAATATGTTTACGTTATTACTTGTTGCTATTATAGTTTTTTATAAGTGAAAGAGTTTTTAAAATCGATTAAATAGATTTTCAAACAAACAAACAATTCTTTCCTCTTCGTAATATTAATAGAGATAAAAACCGCAGCGACCGTATTGTTATGTGTGTTTGTTTGTATTATTATGCATATTAATATGACATTCTAAGGCTTTATGGGTAACAAGGAGCGTTTACGCAGTGCACTGTTCGTGACAGAGACGCGGTGTGGTGCGTATTACGAGAGATAAGCGGAATATTATATTTAATTATTAAAGATTGTGTTCCACAGTAAAAAACGCCCTTATTTGTGACAAAACCAATTAATTTGATTAAAATTTTAAAGATTTTGATAAAATTTCTATGATACCAATCTGTAAATTCATCGTTTAAAAAAAATCCAAATAGGTTTATAATTGACGGAGTTATGAGGTAACAAACATAAAAATACGACTGAATCGAGAACCTTCTTCTTTTTGAAGTTGGTAGATAAATAATAAGTATCACTAGACAAAATATACTGTGTCATCTAGGCTAACATTCAACAGAGTTTGCACTTAAAGCAATAGACAAGTAATAGAAATTTCTGAAACTGTTGGTAAACTTTTTGGACTGTTAATTGATTTTATTTTCTGATTACTTGATAGTTTATTTTATTATTGTATACACGTTTTAAATCAGTACATATATATTATTACCACCAAATTTAATAGTAAATTATTCTTAGCAGCTTCTATATCACTATTTTTTGGCGGACTTATACGTATCAAGTAGTATAAAGGATTTTGTTCCGTGATTTTTTGAAATGTTAAAGAAAATTGATAAGAAGACACGTTATCAATTATGTTATAATAACAATTTTCTGCGACAAAAGATTTTCCCAATAACAAAAACAGATGATTTTCATCATAATGTTTCATTAAACAGTTAAATTAGTTACACCAAACACAACTTATAAGAAAGTAGTTGTTGCTGTTGAGTTCGCGTGATTCAGCTAAGTAGTAATCCTCTTTATTTCAAATAGGTATAAGTCAAAATTTACGACATTTGGTCGTACCGCTACTGAAGATGTAACAAACTCACTTTTAGATTAACAATATTGGTAAGAATATTCAACCCGCTTTCCGCTTCCGCTGTGGCCTGTCACTTGCGGCACGCGCTAAGACGGAGACAATTGGCACGTCACCGACAGAGGTCGGCCGCGACCGACCACAAATCACTACTGTCTCTGCTCTGGTCAAACGTTGGCCGCTCGTGTCTATGCTTCATTAGCCTATTGTTGTGAGTCTCAAGACATGTCAAGAAATATGTCCATTATTTTGAGCTAAATCTACGGTATTATTATCAACACTTTTGTAAAAAAAGGGGAAAAGATCGTCAGTGATGATGTCCAACAGCGTCATTTCATCATCATCATCATCATATCAGCCCTTAATCGTCTACTGCTGAACATAAGCCTTCCCCTTAGGGGTTTTCCCAGTTGTTATCATGCTTGGCAGGCGGATTGGCAACCGCAATCGGGCTTTAGAAATGTCTTAAGAGAGACGCTGCTGCCCATCTCTCGCCTACCCTCAGTTGTATTTGGACACTCACGGGAAAGGAAGGGGCGACCTATTCTATCCCGGGACCACATACAATAACCACAGGAATATATCGTACCTGAGTCGACTTTTACGACACCCACGGGAAAGGAGGGGTGGCCTTTTCTATGCAGGAACCACACGGCCAGTATCATTGCGTTGCTAGGAATGTAAGGTACATTAATTAGTTCGACCTTCACGGGCTTCTCCCTGTAAACCGTGGTTAATTCTTATCGAATTTGTGATAGTAGTCCGACAGACTTGCATTGCATCCTCACGTATTATTTCTCACTTGTGCTCTGTCGGTGTATACTAATAACGAAGGCGTAGTCACCATTCCATTTTCAAAGCTTAAGAAAAAAACACTTTTGTAAGAGTAAAAAAGTCATAGTACAGTTAGATTCAACAGAACTTAGTGAATATTGGAATTACAAGATACGGAGTTATAACACCTGAGTCCTCAGGAATGGCAACGCATGGGGGGTATCATGGGCGAAACAGTATACTCTGTTATGTCCATGGTACTGCTCATGTCTATAGGCGACAATTACCACTTTCCATCGGGTGGTCCGTCAGTCTGTTTGCCATTCTAAGTTGCATAAAATAATTCAACTTTTGACTCGTTGACTAATCTACTAATAATTAATAAGCAGTTGTGTTCGCATAGCTGTGTTTGTTTCGGTTTGAAGGGTGGGATATGGCAGTGAATTTACAAGGTACAGAGATATAACACTTTACTCCTTAGGAATGACAACGCATGAGGGGTTTCATGGGCAAAACTGTATACTCTGTTATGTCCATGATACTGGTCAGGCGACAGTTACCACTTTCCTTCACGTGGGCCGTCTGCTCGTTTACCATTGTAGGTGAATAAAAACAAAGGTATTTAATAAATAAACATTTGTATTGTATGAAAATAGAACCTGCAACCATCTATAATTCAAATACTTTAGTATAAGTAGATAAAGAAATGAAATCTGATAATACGCTAATATTTTTCCAACCCTTCATTCTAACTGATGCATCTGTTCCACAACTAAAATCACTGAAGCGATTTTTCCTCTTCGATAACAAATGTCGCAGACGACGCGCGAGCGATGCGATTAGTCGCTGCGATCTAACGTTTTATCATACGCCGATTAGAAAGCGTTCACCGGTGAGTAATAGCCCTTTTAACTTGGATGTGAAGATATTTCAGGTTCACTGACAAAATGCTCCTTTAGATGCAAGCAAATAATTATGCACATCCTACTTTGTCATGTCTATGGAAATATTTTACATGTCTATGGTTGACAGTTACCATTTCCGCTTGTTTGCCATTCTAATTTTCATAAAAAATGGAAGGTAAAATTTTTTTGTTATTGTTTTTTGACCTTTGGAAAATATATTCAGTTTTACGGCCAGAATACTGTCTTAAGAAGGATTCGTTTGTGATGTACTCGTATGTACTTGGATTTTAAAGTGCATATCTCTAAAAGGCGTTACATTTCCAACGTGGACAGCACGAAATTAACGTATTACAGTGGAAAAGTAATTAAAAATCCCAAGTCATTTACCCCTTTCTTGTAAGCCAAAGATAAGACTGAACTAAACAAAACTTAGCCCCTCTCAGGCCTTATAAAACTCCTCTTGTTCCTCCCTCGACGGCTATCACGTGGAATCACTGCAAGAGTTGCATAGCGCTGTGTCGAAACGAGACAGAATTATGCAAGAACGTATATTCTAGAAGGGGACAGCGCTACAGACGTTTTGCAGTCGTCATAATTTTGCTGAGCAGACTAATAATAAAGATAAAGCAGTGGGTGGAACTAGTACATTGTATTTACGCTATCTGCTCTTTAGTGGCGCGCTGCGACCGAACACATGACGTCGAGTTTTTGAAACAACTCACAATGGTTAAGCTGACGGCTCGCCAGATGGGAAGTGGTAACCGTCGTTTACGTCACAGAATATACTGTGACACTTCTTGTACCCCTCATACGTTGCTTTCATTAGAAATAGGCTAATGTTAGCTCTTAAAACATTACTATAGTCTAACTTGAGTTGTCACTCGCTTACCAAGCGTGGCAACTACTAGCCAAACTCGCCCTATCGGGGAAGGCTATATTCAGCAGTAGACAGAAAATAACTGATATGATGACGATGATAGATAGATAGACAGATAAACTCTTCATTTGCATTAAGAAATATACAAAAATTGTGACAATAGTAATAAAAAATCGTCAACAGTGGTTAAAAAAAGGTGATATACATAAATTTTGATGAATCTGATGTAGTTTTATGGTGAAGACGATGTCATTAAAGTTAATTTGATGATGGTCACCATTAAAATTAATTGCTAAATGGAAAACCTATTAATTGTATGAAGGCGAAAATTTGTAACGTTGAATGGGTTGTTTATTACTCTGTCATGCAAAAACTACTGAATGGATTTGAATGAAATTTGATACACGGGTAGCTTATTTTTTTTTATATACAACTTAGAATGGCAAGCAAGTTGACGGCCCATCTGATGGAAAGTGGTAACCGTCGCCTATAGACATGAGCAGTACCATGGACATAACAGAGTATACTGTTTCGCCCATGATACCCCTCCTTGCGTTGCCATTCCCGAGGACTCGGGTGTTATTCCTCTGTACCCAGTAAATTCACGCCATATCCCACCCTTCAAACCGAAACACAGCCATGCAAACACAACTGCTTCACGGTTGAAACACGAATGGGACAGAGGTATCCAAGCAATCGACTTTTGTATAAAGTCGATTGCTTGGGTATACATAAGCCTCCCCCTTGAGGGGAGTCGCCAAAAGTTACTACGTTTGGCAAGCGAATTGGCAACCGCAGTTAGGCTTTGTAGATGTTTTAAGAGGGACACTGCTGCCCATCACTCGCCCTCCCTAAGTCGCCTATTACGACACCCATGGGATAGGAAGGGATGACCTATTCTATAGCAGGACCACATACAATACCACAGGAATATACTTGTATTAATTATTATGTGTTAAATAATAGTATACTACGAAAATGCTATTGGGAAATGTGTTTCTGACGAAAATATTAACACTCCCTTATAAGCGAGTCCGGTGTTTTATCGAAGAAATCCACCGAAAAAGAGCGGGGACCGGGCGTGGGCCCTTAATCATGTTTTTAATACAGTTTAGGAGGTAGTTAGCATGGCAGCGGTGGTGCGGTAACGTGTTCAGTAAATCACGTCAGTCCGCGAGTTACCGCGAAAATTGCGGACCGCGGACCTTCTGAATGCAGTATATGTAAGGTTTCAAGAGAAAACACTTTTTTTTCTATTAAGTACGACTGCAGTTCTTTTTTCTTCTGTGGCTTACAGTTTTTTTACCTTTTTGTCTATAATTTAAACATGAAATGTTTTTAATAAACCTCATGAAATTCCAACTTTTTTCATCATATCTGTAAAGATATAGATATTACCTATGTATCTACTTATTTGTTTATTTATTTAAACTTTAATGCACAATTCTATAATATATACTAAGGGTACATATGACGGACTTAACACCTAATGACGTTCTCTACCCATCAACTATTAGGTAAGCAGAAAATTAAGTAGATGGTGCATTTACTATTAAAATATGTATAATCATTGTTACTACATATTACGTACACCTACTTGTACTATACATATACTTATATATATCGCCGGGTGGTCCCAGCATATAATGGAATGGAAGGAGTATTCCATTCGGAGGTCGAGGGATGGGCAGCAGCGTCCCTCTTTTTAAACACCTCCAAAGCCTAACTGCGGTTGCCAGTCCGCCTGTCAAGCCAAGCGTAGCAGCTACTGTAGCAATCTATATATATATATATATATATATATATATATATATATATATATATATATATATATATATATATATATATATATATATATATATATATATATGTTGGTTGTAAAAATAAAATAGATAACAAAATGAATTTATTACGCAATTCGCATTTTCATGATCACTATGGCGTTAGTTTCACCAGGTTTAAGCGTATAATTTTATCTTCCGTCGTCGCGTATACTGCACGGCGCACCGACAACCTCTTAGCCAATGATTTGTTGCGATCCAACGTCAGCCGGCCGATGCCGATGTAATCTCTCACTCACTCCGCCTGAGATTTAGACCGGGCTGCGTGTACTGCGCTGGCCAAAGTCTAGTCAGTTCAGAATCCAGTCTCTGAGAGTTGTTACAAGTTTAAGACATGCCAGTTGAAAGTTTTACGATATAGTGGAATGATCGACTGATACTGACTGTTCTGCGTGTATTGAGGTCAGCAGTCACAGGGGAAACCTGTCTCCGTGGTAAGCTGGTCGAAGTATGAAGAACAGCATTCAGATGACAGGGGCTTTTTTAATAGGTGAAAATGAAATGGTAACCTCGTCCGCGCTATCGGTATATACCGACGGGGCACCAGTGGAAGATGATAGGTGAGAATGAATGCAGATCAGTTGGCCCTTGAATTCGACAAGAATTGACATGACGGTTTCCAGGGGGAACTGCGTGGAGGGAGGTCTTCCTGAGAGGGCATATTGCTAGCAGTGGGGCTATTAGATCTCATTACTAACGATCCCCCCCCCTGACGACGAGGGGTTTTTAAACGGTCTTGTACCGTGAGCACACCTCATAAATTATATTATATAGTCCCAATGGCCTTGTGGTCCCGGCATAGAATAGGCCACACTTTCCTTTCCCGTGGGCGTTGTAAGAGCCGATTAAGGGAGGCCGAGGGGCGGGCATCAGCGTTCCTCTTAAAACATTTTTAAAGCCTGACTGCGGTTGCCAATCCGCCTGCCAAACGTAGCAACAGCTGGCAAAACCCCCCAATGGGGGCTTATGTTCCACAGTGGACAGTTAAAAGCAGATATCATGATGATGATATGATGATTTAGTCCCAAACTAAGCAAAAATTTTATGAGAATTAGACAGCTGATATTAATAAATAAATTAATTAATTTTCAGTCCTAATGTCAAGATACGATACCTAAATTAAAATCTTATAGACCGAAATGGAATGTTTGGGCAAAAATCATACTTTTTTTTTCAATTTTCATCATGCAATGGAGACGGAAAATGACGCTTCCCTGGTGTTATATGTTATTGTAGTTCGTATAAATAAATAACACCATGGACGTCACAGAATACACTGTGCCGCTCGTGTTAGTTTCCTTCGTATTCGTACATAAACGTTGTTTTCGACGGAAACTGTTACTCAAATTGGATGAAAGAATCATACAAACAAATTGAGTTTATTTCAATAAAGATGATTTCTATTGCTACTAAAATTTTCAAAGTCCAATTTCACGATTCCGCCTTCGCGTCTGGTGACGTCTCAGCGACGTCGCGACGCGCGTCACCTCGCATCACGTCACGCGTGGCAAGTGTCACCGTCACCGAGTGACGTTTGACGTCCCTTATTCATAAGGGAAGCGGACGACCGTGTAATTATGGAATGTTTCAGAATTTATTACGTGGATTTACATCCATTGTTCGTTTGTACAATTTTAGTTTGATTTTTTCGGTGTTTTTTTTTTTATTCGTTATAAGTTTAAACTTTTTTTTATGAAAGAGGTTTGTTTGAATCGAAGCATTTGGCGTTCCATTGTTTCTGCCTACCCTAATGGGAAACAGGCGTGACAGATATGATGATTTTTTTTATGCAACTTATAATGGCGAACAAGCTGACGGCCCACCTGATGGAAAATGGTAGCCGTCGTCTATAGAGCAGTACCGTGGATATAACAGAGTACACTGCTTCGCCCATGATACCCCCCATGCGTTGCCATTCCGGAGGTCTCAGCTAAAACTCTGTTATAAGCATCTGAACGGTCGTTTATCCATTTTGACTATTTTTTGTATATACCTTACTCGATATAATCGCCAATTGAGAATGGATTTTTTTAATTTTCAATAGTAAATATTATACTAAACTAATTAATCTTACTACGGGCGTGTGGGGAGCGGAAGCAAAATCCTTCATAGGAGAGTTGAGTCTGCGCATTGCGGACAGGGGCCATGATCGCCGTTCTGGTTCGTATCTGGCTCAAAGGATATCTCTGGCAGTCCAGCGTGGAAATGCCGCAAGTGTCATGGGGACCTTTGGATCGGATACGAATAGGACTAAACATGGGACAAGACATTATTTTTTTTTAAATTTTTTTTTTGTGATTCTAAGAAGTATATTAGTTTTATATATATATATATATATATATATATATATATATATATATATAAAATAGTAAGTAAATAAGTTAATAATTAATTTGACTATGTATTAATTTTAATTCTATATAGGTAAAATGCTTTCTATTTTTTGTGTGAAATGAAATGAAATGAAATGAAATTTATTTGTGTACATTATTCTATTACACTGCAAATGAACACTAATTTATATTTTAATTAATCTTACGAAATCCATATCACTGGTTATTTAATTAGAATTATTTTGTTTAATTCCCCTAGCACTAGTATGTGTGTGACTGCCAACACAACAAAATGGCAGCCGGAGATTGATCGCTGATGTAAAAGGTTATGGAACTTCTGGTAGTTATAATGGAGGTCAATCTTCTAGTGTTGGCAGTCGCACACATACTTATGTTAGTGGAATTAAACAAAATAATTCTAATGAAATAACCAATTTTTTATAGGGTTCACGCCCGTATTAATACTTTATTAATTTTGTCGTTGTTCAATGTATATTTTTCTGTAATAATGTTTTTTGCGGTGCATAATTTTAATATGTCCATTTTATTGTTGCAGGTATGTTATGTGATCATCATTGCCATTATCAAGGAAGGTATCTACTAAACTGTCATCATTGGTGAACTAACTGATAGATAGACAGTTTTTCTGTTTGTTTTATACCTGTAAAATTATGAAGAGTTCGTTATTTTTTTTTTTATTGTGGCATAAGAAGAAAATTTTAAAGTTTGAAAACTTGAAGTTTGAAAGTCTATATCTGTATGTAGCCTTGTAGATTCCGAACTGAGCAGCCGATTTCATAGCAATTTATTTTTATTTTGGCTGATTTATTTGTTGATCCGTTAGAGGATATTCAGGGTCGAAAGGAAATCAGATCATTAAAGGCACGGTGTTTTTTTTATACCACTAAGATGGCAAACAAACATACGGTCCACTTTTTGGTTAGCGGTTACCGTAGCCTATGTACGCCTGTAATATCAGGCGTTCATATGCTGCATGTATTATGCTCGCATTGCTGACCCTGAAGAAACCTCCTTATCCCTTTTTTTGAAGATCACCATGCTGTAGTCTTTTGGAAAAACTTCGACATTTTATGTTTACATCGTTAAAGTTAAATACAGTTTAACACAAATTAATCTATTAATATATTCTACGACAATACCGATCTAAATCATTAGCATATTAGAACAATGGCCTTTATACATAACGGTATGCATTTTATTTAATTGCTATCACTGGCAAATACCAAGTTTAGCAAATTAGTCGCTCATTAATTAATCAAGTACATACATACAGAGTTGGTGCACCTACGCTCGCTTTCAATCGCCTTAACCGGAAAATCATGGATTTATATTTAATTAGGACTCTTAATGAATTCCATCTCGGGTCGGTATCGTTCTAATTAGGAGACAGTTACACCGCGCGACTACGCGCGTTCGCGCTGCGACCCAAACGCGGGGTCTGTGCGCTGCGATGTTCCTCTATATTAGGTCTGTGACTTGATTAGGTTTCTCGTTTAGTAGATACGACGCGAATAGACGCATCCCTTTTTTATACTTGCTTTTTTTTATTTGTTCTATAATAGAATTCGAATGTAACGAGCTCCGTACACGTTCTAGCAACAATATATGTAAATTTTAAATGGATGAGATGTTCAAGTACGTATTTATAGATATTGACACTTAGATATTAGACAAAAAAGACGTTTAAGGAGCAATACATTTATATTACTGTAACGATAAAGCTGTATTATGACTTCAGATCTAAGAGAGCGCAAGGCAGGTGATGCTTCTGATGTAACAAGCGCTCTACAAGATAAGGTATTCGTTTACCATGTATGCATATTCATTGTTAAAATTCTTTATAATATTAAAAATAGAAATATTTTACCAATACCTACTAGTAAAGTCTACATGATCGAACCGCGCAATCGATTCGACGTCCGCAAATCAGTGGATAGTGCGCGTCTCCCGCCGGTCGTGCATCTGATATGCGCGTGCGCCGCTTCACCGCACCAACGCCGCGCGCCATCTATCGTCGCGCGCACCCGATCTAAATAACGAGGCGATTGCGCGGATAAATCGCAGACGTCGCCTTTCCCCGTTCGCTTGTTACCTGCCTATAATTAATGACCGCACTCAATCGCCGTTTCCTAGCTATTATGATTTTCTAAGCGAGAATCGTTTTGAAGTCGCCAGCAGATTTCACAACTGGCTACGTCACGTTTCGTAGCGCTGAACCGGTGACATAAACTGACAGATAAATGGTCTGCGCCCGCGAAAGAATCTTACGAAACCGCTGGCCACGCACCCGACAGTCTCTGACCCGCGGCGGGCCCATAATGTTCTGTTTTTGTCTCTGGCCTCCCCCATAAATTATTCTAAATCGGACCGTATTAGGTATTCAGAGGTTAAAACGGAAAGCTGGTGCATTTTACTAAAACATTCTCGAGCTGATCGTATATCAATCGTTTCGATAGCGTCGCAGGTTCGCTTCCAGGAAACAATGCGTGCGACTTGCTACCTGTAAGCTGTCGGTCGCGATTTGTGGTTGCAGTCGCGCGCCGTGCGCTATCGCCCGCTCGCGACATGTGTAAGGCACTTGTCGCACTGGCGGCGAGCCAGCGACAGACTTTTTTTTTATTTATCTATTTATTTTATTTACACATACACTAAACAAATTGTTCACTTAAATAATATCATTAATTAGATACAATCTCTCTTTAAGATGATGTTACATATGACAAAACAACATAATAATGAAGACTACACAATTATATAATAACATTACTATTTTACTTTGAAATTAGAATAAAAAAAGAAAAACATATAAGAAAACAAAATAAATGTACCAGTGTTTGTACAAACGACCTAACTCAGCATATGTCGCAGTTTTATATCTGAAGCTACGACACTGATTTTCAGTAGGCCCTAGTTTTCACCGTACAACACTTTTATAATGGCTTATCTATTTAAATTTAAATACGCCGTTAAGTTATTCAATAAAAGTTTTATTAGTAGGAATAATAATTTAAATATTTGATAAAATAACGCTATATAAGTGAAGTATATGTCATTGAGAGATACTAATGTAACAAAATTACTTTTTACGGCATCTATTTGTGAGAATTAATTGGTGTAATATGATTATAGTATTGAATCTGGTATATCTATGTACACATGGTTAGAATCTAATGAAGCTTTGCTTGAAAAAACTGTTTAATAATAATAAACTCTTTATTGCGCACAATAGAGATGTATACAAGGAGTATTTATACAGAATGTGCATATACAAATGGCGGCCTTATCGTTAAAAGCAATCTCTTACAGACAATCTGGTATAAATTGTAAATAAATACAGAAACATATGTAGGTTTATTATCATATTGCTAAAAATTTATATAAACAATAACAATATTTTCTTTTAAAATTTGACTATTTTGAAAATTTGTTACGAAAATTTTGTGTTTTAAATTTTTAAATTTGAAACTAATTTTACATTCACTATTCTAATACAATATCGAATATTCCGTATGCAAGTATTGAATAGTGTGTCTGTGTATTGGTCGGTGAGACAAGTGCCTGTACATCACACACACACCGCCACAGATCAGCGATATCGTCGAAATAAATCTCGGACGTGGTAAAGCACGGGATGGCTCGCATTGTGTATTTCTAAGTGGATGAGAGTATACGCCTGAGTTATGGTTGGCATGTCCAAAATTTTAGTTTGAAATAATACTTTTGAAGTAGAAAAAGACATTATAATAATAATAATAATAATAGACAAAATCTTCAGCCTTAAGATGTTTTTTTTATACAACTTAGAATGGCAAACAAGCTGACGGCCCACCTGACGGAAAGTGGTAACCGTCGCCTATAGACATGAGCAGTGCCATGGATATAACAGAGTATACTGTTTCGCCCATGATACACCCCCAGGCATTGCCATTCCTGAGGACTCAGGTGTTATTCCTTTGTACCCAGTAAATTCACGCCATATCCCACCCTTCAAACCGAAACACAGCCATGCAAATACAACTGCTTCACGGTTGAAACACGAATGGGACAGAGGTACCCAAGCAATCGACTTTTGTGGCAAACGAGGACACCTGATGGTAAGTGACTACCGCCGCCCATGAAAACCCACTCATGCTCTTTTCTTGAAGGTTATGATATCGTATCGGTTCGGAAATACTGCTGCTGGAAGTTGATACAACTGCGTAAGGTAAAAAGCGTAAACCAGAAGTAGATTTTTACAGTGCGGTTTCAGAAGAGCTTCTTACCACGAATGCTCAGGTTCAGGAATGTTCCTGTATTGCTGTGGTTTTCCTTAGAGATTGTGAAATGAGGTGAAGAGCATGATAAGATTTCTTAAGGGTCGGCAACAAGCGCGTGAGATCCCTAGAGATGTTACAGGCAGCTCTAGGCTACAATAATCCTGTTTATATTCGGAAGCGTGAGTTTAAAAAACATTACACTTGTTCATAATGCTAATGGTAGGGTAAATATAAAATTATAATGTACAAATTTGACGTTCATAAGCGGCTAAAATGTCCTACATGAATAAATGATTTTTGAATTTGAATTTGAATTTGAATGAATGAGTGAATATATAATACTTAAGTGAGACTTTGTTCAAAAGTCGATTGCTTGGGTATCTCTGTCCCATTCGAGTTTCTATCGTGAAGTAGTTGTGTTTGCATGGCTGTGTTTCGGTTTGAAGGGTGGGATATGGCAATGAATTTATAAGGTACAGAGGTATAAGTTATTCACTTGAGTCCTCAGGAATGGCAACGCATGAGCGTAACAGTTATGTCCATGGTACTGCTCATGTCTATAGGCGACGGTTACCACTTTCCATCAGGTGGGCCGTCAGCTTGTTTGCCATTCTAAGTTGTATAAAAAAAAAAAAAGATTCGTCACGATGAGCCAATTGACCTGCTTCACCATCACCTATCATCCCTCACTGGTTACCGTTCCATTATCATTCATTAAAAAATACATTAATCCCGGTCATGCGGACAAAGTCGCAGGTAAAACCTTGTAAATTATATATTTGATTTAATTTATTGTGTATCAATTATGGAATTATCGAATTTGAATACATTCAAAGATGATAAAAATTGACTGATAGAGAATGCTACCAGCATTAAGATCGCCTTTTTTACCATATTTTATTTTGGTGAATAGAGTTATTTAAATAAATAAATAAATAAATAATGTTACCAGAAACAAACGACATTTCTCAAATATATTCAGATTTTACTGTTAATACGATTTCACCATGACCAAATAGAGACAGAGGTCGTGTCGCGTCGTCTTCATCCGTACATCAAGGCTCATTAAGCTCTTTCGGACACCTCCCGCCGTCGTCCCCTTCATCCGCCCCCCAGCCCCCATCCACTCTCATGTAAATGAAGTCTTAAATGGCGTCGCAGCGACAATAACATCGTCAACCGCCGTATGTCACGGGCCGCGACAGACTTACGAGCGCGTCGCGTCGCCGCTCGACATGTTTATTCAAATCTTAATGTCCTATCGTAATATTTTAAATTTATAACCGCCATCGCGATGCTCTGTTGAATGCTGCGTCTATTATTGTGGTTGGGTTTTAAAGAATTTTGATTGGAGTCCTTTATATGCGGGCAAGCTCGCCTCGTATCCGCGTGCAGGGGATCCGTAGCGAATTTTATTGCGAGCTAGGATTTCATAGGGAATTTTTACATGGGCGAGGGATAGGCTGCAGGGTCTCTTTTAAAACATCACCAAAAACCGAACTACAGTTGTCAACCCGCTTGCCAGTCAGGGCAACTATTGGCCCTTCTTATGGGGGAACCTTATGTTCAGCAATAGACAATTAACGGTTGACATGAATTTTTAAGTTTTATCTTTAACTCTTTTTACTCTTCTACCGTTTTTTTTTTTTCAATTTCTCAAAGGTTGATTAAGTGATCCCTTTATAAGTCCGACATTGTACATTATTTTTCCAGAGTAAATATGTACAATAAAGATTATGCAATAACCTTTCTCAATAGTTGTTCATGCAATATAAAGAAGAACTATGTAAAGTTCTTTGCTGCTCCTATAGTTCTTACGACCTGAACTTTCTTAAAAAAAAAAAAACTTTACGAACAACAAAAGCAAAGCTCGCCTGTTGTAGATCATTATAAGCAATTTCTAAAAGTATCCGCGATTTTAAATGTTTTTTTTTGTATAAATGATTTAAAATAGGCAACGATAACGGGTAATAAATCCGGCCCGAAGGACCAAATGTTACATAAAGGAATTTCGGTGGAATATTGAAAGATACTGTCTTGATTTGCCTGCATTATTAATTTAATTTATTTTTATGAAATATTTTCGCCAACTCTCATTTTTACTTTGTGTGTTCTTTTTACATTATTTAGAGTTGGACTTCCATTTAGATCTTCACTATATAACATAATAAATATGAATATGAGTATGTTTGTTTGTTGCCTGTTTGCGTCTGCGCTGAGCCAATCACTATGAGATTTAGTAATACATACTATAAATGTGTAATACTAAAATTCATATACTAAATAAGTCAGTGAACATATCTCAGTTCAAGTAAAACCTACTCCCCTATATACGGAGTTTGACAGCCCCATTGCTAGCAATATGCCTTATTAGGTCGACCTCCACGTGGTTCCCCCTGGCAATCATCGAAAACAATTCTTGTTGAATTCGTCACGATAGGCTAACTGACCTACTTCATCCTCACCTATCATCCTTCACTGGTGCCCCACCGGTGTATACCAATAGCACGGGTGGGGTTACCATTCCATTATCATCTATTAAAAAACTCCCCTATATACTGGGTACTTGTCACAAAGGAGTTTTCTGTTTTTTGGGAGTAAAATTTTGACTTACATACTTAATATTATGTGTCTGAACGTGTCTGGACATAAAATACGAATAAATAGAAATCAATAAATTTTGGGGAGAAGGGATTGTTAGTAATGCAGACTACCAGTCTCATTGCTAGCAATATACCCTGTCAGGTCGACCTCCACGTGGTTCCACCTGGAAACCATCGTGTTGAATTCCAGATGTATTAATCACGATGTGCTAACTGACTTGCTTTTTCATTCTCGTCTATCATCCTTCACTAGTGCCCCGCCAGCGTATACCGTTAGCGCAGGCGGGGATTACCATTCCATTATCATCCATTAAAAAAAAAAATGACAATAAATTTTACACCTACGTAATAAGTTTACGTTTTATTAGAAATTTCGCAGCGGTACCCTAACATTTATTGATGTAAGCCACAGTTTGGACGGACGTCATCCGAAAGAGGTCGCCTCGCCTCCCACCGTAAAAACAATAAATTCGACTTAGGAAAGTTATTATGTCACACATAAGTTCTGGTGATATACTAAGCAATATATTGCTACGTTTTGACATCGGTCAGGTACAGTCGTCCACGAAAATGGCCGCACTGATGCCTAATGGTCCTTATTGTAATGCAATACGGTTGACTGTCCATCAGTCTGCATCCACACTGTACCGGTGAAGGGACATAAAATTAAATTAGATACTTTTGTGAGTGGTATCAGTCGAGCTATTTATCTATTTTACGGACCAATACGGCATATTGTTGATGTGTTTTTTTTTTGTTGTTGCCTATATGTTTATGAGTGTGGGAATGCACCTTTTAAAATGAGTTAGTGTGTGTACAAACACAGGTAGGTACATGTAGACTACTGTACCCTACAACAGATGTAACAAAAAATCTATTTCATGATAAATTTAATTTTAAAACAAGCACTTTTAAATTGTAATTTTTTTATGAATCTATTGCAAGGTTCGGAGAGTTGTTACCTGTTGAGAAGAGCCCGCAAGAAACTCAACAGTTACTCTTTTAAATCTCTGTTAACATTATGTGTATTTATTTAAATGTACTATATCTAAAATTACGTGGTCATTAAAAAGCCCGTGCATAATCGACTAACATCATGCACATTTGTCATTCAAGTAATCGTTTAGTGTGAAATAGGCTTTGTTCAAAAAGTGTATTTTTAATAAAGGTTTTTTAAAAAAGCCTATGGACGCCTACAACACTAGGGTTGTCACGTGCGCGTTGCCGATCCTGAAGAAACCTTAATACACTAATAACAATAATTAATTGTTTATAATTACTCCTCTCCATCCAAAGGTTGCCTGGAAGAGATCGCTTTTAGCGATAAGGTCGCCCATTGTTTTCTCATTGTGATTATTTCTTGTAATTGTTTATATTTATAATAAGTTTACTATTGTAATCTTTTGGAGGAAACAATAAAGAGGATCTATCTATCTATCTATCTACACCCTTTTTGAAAAACTTCATACTGTAGTCTCTAGGGAAAGCCCTGTTAGAAAAAATAAAATAAAGTCTGCCCTCCTGTGAAAGGTGTTTAATGTAATAATACATTGTAATACACTAAATCTATAAATTTTGACGTATAAAATTACCATTGAATCTTATTACACAGAGTAAACCAAATTTAATTACTGTGGAGTTTTCTTGAACTCTGTTTTAGATCATCAGATCCGCCCTTAACTGTCCACTGCTGAACATAAGCCTTCCCTAGAACGGGAGTTTTGCCAGTAGTTGCCACGCTTGGCAGACGGGTTGGCAACCGCAGTTAGGCTTTCAGTGATGTTTTAAGAGGAACACTGCTGCTCATCCGTAGCCTTGTTCTAAATAGTGTGTTAAATTATTGTATGGCAAGACCGAAGAATTAAATAATAAAATGAATAGTTGAATTTACTTACCAGAGGGAGACTTTGTACAAAAGTCGATTGCTTGGGTACCTCTGTCCCATTCGTGTTTCAACCGTGAAGCAGCTGTGTTTGCATGGCTGTGTTTCGGTTTGAACGGTGGGATATGGCGTGAATTTACAGGGTACAGAGGAATAACACCTGAGTCCTCAGGAATGGCAACCCATGGAGGGTATCATGAGCGAAACAGTATACTCTGTTATGTCCATGGTACTGCTCATGTGTATAGGCGACGGTTACCACTTTCCATCAGGTAGGCCGTCAGCTTGTAAGCTATTCTAAATTGTATAAAAAAAAATCTTGCATAGAAAATAATAAACAAGAAATAAACAAGTTAAAGAGACGTCTTTAAAGTCCGTGTTCACCACTCACCATTTTTGCGTGACCACTCACAAAGCGCTAATGTATTGACAACAAATTTGCGATAAGGAATGTTTTCAACGACAAAAACCCCATAAATAATGGAGTTAGAAGGAACCAATCGAATAAAATGACCGATTTATCGCAATCGAATCAGTAAATCACAGTTCGTCCTCATTAAAAATGGACTTTTTGTGTAAAATTTAAGACGACAGATTCCGTCACGCATCGCGTGACGAATAAATAACTCCCAATATCGATAAACATTATTAATAGAATATAAATATCTAATTGGGAACCGGATCTAATGTTTTTTTCTACAAAAAAATATACGCTTTCTAGATTGGGCGTTGCAACTTCAAAAACGTTGTCCAAGCAAGTATCAATTTGAAGCTCTCAGGATCTATTTTTTGTTTTATACAACTTAGAATGGCAATCAAGCTGACGGCCCACCTGATGGAAAGTGGTAACCGTCGCCTATAGACATGAGCAGTACCATGGACATAACAGAGTATACTGTTCCGCCCATGATACACCCCCAGGCGTTGCCATTCCTGAGGACTTAGGTGTTATTCCTTTGTACCCAGTAAATTCACGCCATATCCCACCCTTCAAACCGAAACACAGCCATGCAAACACAACTGCTTCACGGTTGAAACACGAATGGGACAGAGGTACCCAAAGTCCCTCCCTTTTCGTGTTCATCAATAATACGATATTAATTAAAATAATGCAGACAAGTTCTATCAAGTCCCATTGTGAACTATTAACTCTATAAAAAAAAATAGCCTACGACCCATTCTGGGACCTACCAAATATATACAAAAAAATTCATAAAAATCGGTCAAGTCGTTTCGTAAATTAAATAAATATTGCTTACTTTAAATTACAAACCTAAAAATAGCGAACTGATCTGTATGGTACTTGATTATGTTCCATAATTATGGATCTGGCAATGCCTACCTAAAGCCAACTTTACTGCTGTAGTAAAATTAACTACGTTTGAATTCCTATTGATTGACCTCAGTTTTACTTTATGGTCGATAGATAGGTATACTTTATCCTTCTTTCTTTTCTTTTCTTCATTAGAAAGACGAGAACGAGTCAAGAATCTCCGGAACCGGATTCCATGCATGAGACGAATTATGATCCTACAAGATGCAAAAGATGTCTTTGACACTGTTGTCTGTGACTACCACGCAAGGGATTAGGCGTGAAGTTAGATATATTTTCCTACTTTCTATAGGTTGCAAATACGTTATTCGCCTGATCATTGTATCGTCTAGCAGCGACGATATTAAACATGTTTCATTTATTTTGGCACGCGTCTACTGGCGACCTTTTCTACCTGACATCTGATTTGAAATACGAGGGCTGACATGCAGTCTGCGACGATCTTTACGGTACATTGGTTAAGCTGGTCTCCCCACGTTGTGATGGATTGGTCTGTAATTAGGTGGGCATGTTGAAATCTGATTTCTTTACTATGTTGTTGAAGAAAGTTAAGGACTTTATGTGGTCGAATATTTGATTTTCACCGATTCATGTTTTGCAATTAAGTGGCATATGTCTCTCATTGGGGTAGGCAGGAACAATGGAACACCAGATGTTTCGATTCAAACAGGCCTCTTTCGCTGCCTTCACATTCATCTATGTATGTGCCTCCCACCAAATTGTTTATAGTTACTCCTCTCCATCCAAAAGTTGCCTGGAAGAGATCGCTTTTAGCGATAAGGTCGCCCATTGTTTTCTCACTGTGATTATATCTTGTAATTATTTATATTTATAATAAGTTAACTATTGTAATCTTTTGGAGGAAATAAAGAGTATCCATCTATCTATCTATGCATACACGTTAGCCATTTTACAGGTTCTTATAATCTGGCTCCTCTTCAGCACGTAGTTTTATAACTTCTCCAATAATGATGATACCTTGTTAATCCTAGACAAATTGTTGCCTTTTGTCAATTTGGTTTACTTGTTGCAATCTCAGTATCGAATATTAAACATATAAATAGAACTTCCAAAATCCAAATTAATGTATGAATCATTTAAAAATGATTGTCGATTCATTCATTCATTATTGGGCAGGTAATTCTATTCTATATATAGAAAAAAAAAGTGTCAACTTTACATTAGATCGAAAATATCGTTTAAAAAAAAACAGATTATAACTAATTTTCGTAAAAAAAGGCACAGACTTTTCGACAGTCACTAGTTGTTAATATAGTATTTGTATATGTAATATTTGTTAGAAACACTATATTTAATATTATAATATGGCAACTCTAAAATTGCCTTCGCTCTTTCTTCCGTTACAACAATCGTCCAATATGCAAGTATATGTGTAAAAATATAATTACAATAAATATATTGTAAATTGAAAAGTTGGTTTTGCATTATAAAGTACAAATTCCAACAATATTTTTAAAGATGTTAGTTACTTAATCATGCTTGGTCACTTAGTTTGGAATTTTTATGTATAGATAGACTAAATTTAATCCTACATAACTTCTAATATGAATTCTCTTGGACAAAGTCGCGAGTATTAATTAGTGTGTGTCTACTTTAACATTGTCTCAATTATTTCTTTATAATAATAAATCAATTGCAACAGCGCCGCCAGTGCATCATGCGCAAAGTGCCGCTGTCATAGGTGCGCGCGCGCAATTAACACTTGCCAACTGATATATCGCGCGATTATGCCGCCATTTTGATTATGACGCGCCATTTTGTCGTCGGACTATTTCAAGAGCTTTGTCTCTGCGACGTGATGAGTGGTCAGATCTGTGCCAGTTTATGGCTTAATCCCGGTATTGTGTTAATAGACATTCCGAATTTAATTGTTATCGTTTGAAATGTGTTTTTGCTAATTTATAAATACACTAGCTGTACCAGCGGCTTCGTTCGTGGGATTTGAATAAGAAATGACCTTTTTTTTTAATTTTAAATGTCAAACATAATAATTTATTTAGGTTTAATTTTTTTATTCAAAGTAAAGGTTGAAATTGTATGTTTTTGCTTCTTATAATGGCATCAATGAAGACGATTGATTTAACAATGATCAAGTCACTTTACATTAATAAGATATCGATTTTTTTCCTAGATTAAATTATTTTTCAAATTCACATTTATATAATATAGATAATATGGCAACCCCAAAAGAATCTCAACTCATGTTACTACATTTTGTTTCCTGCGTATCTTTGTAAAAAGAAAACAAAAGAAGAATCTATATCAACTCTAAAACTGTGCCGCATCTCAAAGGGTTAACATAAATATGTCTTTAACACAACTGTCATTATCTCTGTGACAAATACAAGCGACTTGTGGACCGCATCGCTACTCTCGTTTCCGATTATTGTATTGACGACTCTACGGTGAAGGTAATAGGAACTATTTGGGGGGGCTTAATTATAATTTCTTATAAGTGTGTGAGGCGTAAAACATCTGTCATTGGTTAACAAATACAGACAGAAATTGATGCGCGCACGGACAGTGAAAAACGCGGAATCATGCGTCCGGCGATTTATTTTTAGTCGCGCAGCTGTCGCGTCGCATCGGCGCGGATCAAATCGGCCGTTCCTCAAACAGATAGATAGATAGATAATTTATTTGCATTACTTACAGCACACGAATTACAATACAAGCATACACATAATACACAGTAAAAGAGTCTAAAAGAATGAAAAACAAAAGAGAGCACCAAAAAAGAAAACAAAAAGCAAAATATATAAAACAACAATTTACTTCTTTCATGCGTGTGCCATAGTAATACAAAATATTCTGCTGTGGCCAACAGAGTATGTCCTAGACCAGATAGGTGGATGGGACTCGGTCTATTTAAAAAAAAATACTTGGTCATTTTGACTGCATTTTTTTATACAGAGCGAAATATTTAACAGCGGTCTCCCATTACAACTGAACATTTTCACTTTTTGAATTTTTGATTCACAAAATTTCTGTCCTTATGTCATTCCTTTAATATGGGTAGATTTTTTAAGACAATTTACGTTCAGTTAAAATGGAATGAATGAATGAATGAATGAAAACTATTTAAAGAATGCTACAAATTATAAAGATTAACAATGTCAAACGATTTTTAGGGCGCCATTTTGAAAAAAGAAATGGGTGCTGTCAAATTATTATTTATTTAAATATTATAGTTAATGAGTGAGGACACAAGTTATTTTAAGCTTCAGAGAGATATCAGAATGTAAATCAATTGTTTTATATGTAAACAAAAACATAATTATTAGAAGATATATACAATAAAACAGTTTCATATTTAAACTAACGCGAGAGGGAGTCTGTTTATCTAAATATGTTAATAAGACGTAGAATAAAGTCTTCTGTCTTAATTTATTGTATATTTAAATGGAATAGGGACTAAGAAATGTAATGTCCATGTGACTAATCACAGTACCCGACGTATTTCAAGTCGGTTGAATGTAGAACTAGATATGCATTAAAGCAACGGGGTGCTATCTGTATTTGATCTGTCCAGTTTATTACAAAGCAATTTATATCCAATTTGCATAACTATAAGTATTGTTTTATTTATATTATAAAATAAAAAAACTCTCACGACCGAAATCTTTAATAGGATAGTCAGAGGTATTTTTTTTTTTAATAAATGATAACAGAATGGTAACTCCGCCTGCGCTATCGGTATGTGCTGACGGGGCATAAGTGAAGGGTAATAGGCGAGAACGGAAGCAGGTGAGTTGGCCCATAGTGACGTATTCAAAGATAAACCACGATGGTTTCCAGGGGAACTGCGTGGAGGTCGACCTGATAGGGTATTTTGCTATCGGGTTGCTAGTCCTGATTACTAACAATCTCTTCTCCTCCCTCGAATGCAATTGTGTATTAATTCCGTTGTGGTAATATAGTATACACTTTCAGACGTAAAAGAAATTTTCCAAATCCGTTTATAATTGACAGAGTTATGAGGTAACAAACAGGAAAGAAAGAAAAAACCGAATCACAGAACACTAATGTATTATAATATTTATTGTTTAATGACATGCGTGTATGGTGTTAGTCGAATATGCACGGACCTCTTAATGACCATGTAATTTTGGACGTAGTACATTTAAATAAATACACATAATGTTAACAGATATTTAAAAGAGTAAGTGTTGAGTTTCTTGCGGGTTCTTCTCAACAGATAACAACTTTCTGAACCCTACAATACCTAGATTTAAAAAAAAAAGACAATTTAAAAATGCTTGTAAATAAGCCTATTTAAATCAAGATTTTTATATGCAACTTATAATGCCAAATAAGCTGACAGCCTAATTGAAAATGGTAACCGTCACCTATAAACATGAGCAGTATCATGGACATAACAGACTATACTGTTTCGCCTGTGAAACCCTCCATGCGTTGCCATTCCTGAGGACTAAGGTGTTATTCCTCTGTATCCTGTAATTACACTGCCATATCCCACCTATTAAACTGAAACACAGCCATGCAAACACAATTGCTTCACGGTTGAAACACGAATGAGACAGAGGTGCTCAAGCAAACGACTTTTATACAAAGTCTCTTTGGCAAGTTTGAATTTATTCTGTGACTAAATAGAGAACTTCCTTGTTTTTGTAGTCGGTTGATAAAAATATATTGTACACGTGGAATATAATGTATCTCTGATTACAGTAATGACATTGCTAATCCATTTCATATGATCGTAGCGACGAGGCCGTATATATTTGCCGATATGATTACCTTTCATCGAGCGAAATGTGCCTTTGTACAAGTAAACACATTTGTACTACTTATTCTACCCATTTACATATTATTATTTTTTAAATTTTCTAAAAATTCACATCTTCCCTCTTAAAGAGAGATGGCAAACTAACCCGCGCAGAAGCACAGTCGGGTTAGGGCCCCAGGGAGAGAAACCGGCGTACAATGTGGCGTACAAAGAAAGATGCAGAAGGCGGTGCTCTTAGATACTGCATCTAAGAGCACCGCCTTCTGCATCTTTCTCGGGAGTGAGCCGCCTCGGAATCCCAACCGTCTGAGATGTTGTTCCAGACTAGTTGGAATAAGAGCGTTCACCGACAAAACGATTGGAATGATTTTGGTGGACGTCACCCCCAACATTTCGGTAACCTTGTGAGCCAAGTCGAGATATTTTCTCTTTTTCTTGGTTTTGGTTTTATTATTATTCTATCAACCGTTAACTGTCCACTGTTGAACATAAGCCTCTTTCTATTGGGAATTTTGCCAGTAACTTCCATGCTTGGCAGGCACGTGGGCAACTGTAGTTAAGCTTTGATTTTTTAAGCGCTTGACTATTAAATTTCCTTAGTCGCCTCTTTCGATACCCACGGGGTCTCCCATAAGAGGGATTTTGCTATCAGAATAGAACCAAACCTATGTAAACGATATGGGTCCGGTATAGAATGGACTACTCCTTTCTTGCCCGTGAATGTCGTTAGAAGCGACTATGGGAACATAATAGTGGAAAGATGGGCAGCAGCGTTCCACTTAAAACATCACTAAAAGCCTAATTGCTGTTGCTAACCCTCTTGTCAAGCACAGCATTCGAGGCAAACCCTTCCCTCTCGTGGGGGAGACCTATTTATTGTTTATATTATTGCTAGTAATGCGAACTACCAGTCTCATTGCTAGCAATATACGCTGTCAGGTTGACCATCACGTGATTCACTTTGGAAACCATCGTGGTTAATTCCAAATGTAAATGTAAATTCTCGCCTATCACCCCTCACTGGTGCCCCGTCAGCGTATACCGTTAGCGCAAGCGGGGTAACCATTCCATTATCATTTATTAAACGACCCAGACAAACCCGCAGGATACAGCTAGTAAATTAAAAAAACCTTGTAATGTTAAAATAAACACAGCTGTAAATAAATACATTAACAACGTGAGCACACATATACAAATCTACGACACGGTATTTCTTTATAATAATCACAGTGTAATCACGTCTCTACGCATAAATCAAACGTTATGACGCGTCTGTCCGTATATATTATACAGGCCCATGATTTCAAAGGGCTAATAAGAATGTTATTTTGTATTATATAAATAATATTAATACAAGCCCAACGGAATTAAAGTCAGCGGCGCGGAGCGGACATAATTTGCTACAAGTCAACGTTTTTTTATGTAAATGCCCTCGGAATCCTTACCTGGTTTATTCTGGTTCACTTTATCTAAGCCATTATTGTGTATTTGTAAATCTAATTTTTATGCTACTTACGAATAGAATGACAGACAAGCTGACGGCCCACCTGATGGAAAGTGGTAACCGTCGCCTATAGACGTGAGCAGTACCATGGACAACAGAGTATACCGTTTTGCCTATGATATTCCCTATGCGTTGCCATTCCTGAGGACTCAGGTGTTATTGCTTTGTACCCTGTAAATTCACTGCCATATCCCACCCTTCAAACCGAAACACAGCCATGCAAACACAACTGCTTTAGGGGGAAAGGGTTTGTTAGTAATGGGGTCTGGTTTCCCTAAAACGAGCAATACATACTATCAGGTCGACCTCCACGCGGTTTTCCTTGGAAACTATCGTGATTAATTCTAGTGGAATTTGTCACGATTGGCTAACTGACCTGCTTTTTCATCCTCACCTATTATCCCTCACTGGTGTCCCGCCAGCGTATACCGTTAGCGCAGGTGAAGTTACTATTTCATGATCATCCATTGAAACAAAAAAACACACTGCTTCATGGTAGAAACACGAATTGGACAGAGATGACCAAGCAAACGACTTGAGTACAAGATTTTGTGCTAAAGTCGTATAGCCCTCTGTCTATATTTATATATTTTAACTACAATACCTATATATTGGTTCAATAATATATTAAAAGTATATTATCCAAAAAATAATATTGGATATATAGATAGATTGGTGATAGAACAAAAGTATGTTCTACAATATTGAAGGAAATATCAATAACTACAAAATACTTCACGATACTATATGTCCAACTATTATCGTTATGTCACAATAATCACTTTTTAAAATGTTGTAAAAATGAACACCCGTGCAAAGCCGGGACGGCCCGCTAGTCGTTTATATTATCCTAATAGCGTTTCAATATTTTTTTTTTTGTATTAAAAATTAAACTTTTCGAAAGTCCAACACGAACGGAACCCCTCAATAATTAACAGTATTAACAGAAAAATCTTCAATAAAATCGGACATTTAATTTTTTATTCACACTTTTAGATTTCCCAAATGCGAATATATGTAATTTGTATAACAATATTAAAATATTAATGTAGAGTTCATAATAAAAAAAATTGGGGTCGAAACGCAAACAGATTTTAAAACGGAGGTATAATCGATTTACATAAATTTAATAAGTCGTAAAAATATCAATAAACACATTTTATAACTAGCTCGGTTCTGGCGCGGCGGTCGCTAAACTGCTCTGTGTCTACTGAAGAAATAGATTTCGAGCTTCTTATTAAAAAAAAAGTACCAAAATTCAACGCTGACAATTAGATTAACTTATCTGTGTGGTAATGAAGTAATAATACAATATTTTACTCGAAATGTATAACAAAGTGGGTACATTATACTTCGCAATAATTCCGCCAATCATAGTTTTATTATTTTAGTCTCCCCATAAGGGGAGTTTTGCCAATAGTTGCCACGCTTGGCAGGCGGGTTGACGACCGCGGTTAGACTTCAGAGATGTTTTAAGAGGGACGCTGTTGCTCATCCCTCGCTCTCTCTTAGTCGCCTCTTACGACACCCACGGAAAAAGAAGGGGTGGCACATGCTATGCTACTGTACTATGCTGGGGCTACACGGCGCCCAATTATAGTTACGCTACAAGAAATAAAAACAAATTGGAACTGCCAAGAACACAACTCACAAAAACTATGAAACAAGACATTTATCCAAAATTAGAAATGTATAATAAATTACCTAAAATTGCCAATTAATTTACGCAATTGCCGAGAAATACATTTAAAAAAATAAAGACTTTTTTTAAGCAACATTCTTTTTATAACGTGACCGAATACCTTAATGTTAATATTAAATTATGATATATCATTATTTATTTATTTTTAATTGTAGTAAATTTGACAATTCCAATTTCAAAATTTGTAATATTTTTTATATTTATTTTTTATATCAAATGTTATTATCATTCACTATAAACTGCGTAATAGGAGAAGAAAGTGTACCAGTAAAAGACTGTAGAAAATTCGTTTGCTTGATCTCTGCTGTCCCATTCGTGTTTCGATTATGAAGCAATACAATTGCTTTTTGCATAGCTGTGTTATAATTTCAAGTAACTTCTTGTGCGTATCAAAATGCACTAGTTATGTTTTATATTCCTAGTTATATTTATAGTTATATATGTTATATATTTTATACAACATAACCTTCAAGAAAAGAGCATATTCCTTTTTAAAAGGCCGGCAGCACACCTGCAATGCCGTTGGTGTTGTGGGTGATCATGGGTGGCGGTAGTCACTTACCATCAGGTGAGCCGCATGATCGTTTGCCCCCTATGTTATAAAAAAAAATATATTAAAATTGGCTGATTATTTTAAATACACAATCGTGACTTAAAGTCATGTTAAATCCTTTACAGGTAAATAATACCTACATACCTGCTTTTTTAATAACATTCCGACGTTTATATTTAAAATATATGTAAACAACGTGAAAGTTTAAAATTAACTATTGGCTAATTATATAATAAGAAATAACATTCCTAACATACGTTAGGTACGATTCCAAAACTAACATGTAATATTAAATCTTTAATCAAACTCCCCCACCCCTATTATTGACGTCGCTCGAAAAAAGTCGCACAGCCATAGTCTGCCGTCAATCCGCGCAACAATAACATATTTCTAGTGGAGGCTCATTGTGTTGGCCGTAATAAACTATCCACAGAAGTTATTCCGGGCGGTTTATAGCCGCTTCTGACATATTTGTGATGGTCTGAAGATAGGGATCCTCATAGATTTATAGATTCCGAGCGATTTCTTCCCATTTTCTGTTCGGTCATTCTTTGTGGCGTTTTTTTTGTTTTGTTCCGCTTATGATTTAGTGTTATGTGTTCGGTTCGAGCTCTCTTCAATGTTGTGTTTAAAATTTTATGTCTATTCAGTTATGTTGATAGTGTTCTTATATTTGAGCTTTCAAAAATCCGATAAATCCAGTGGGAGACTTTGTACGAACGTCATTTGCTTGGCTACCTCTGTCCTATTCGTGTTTCAACCGTAAAGCAGTTGTGTTTGCATGGCTGTGCGGTTTTAAGCGTGGGATATGGCGTGAATTTACTGGGTACAGAGGAATAACACCTGGGTCCTCAGGAATGGCAACGCATGGGGGGTATTATGGGCGAAACAGTATACCTTGTTACGTCCATGCTACTGCTCATGTCTATAGGTGACGGTTACCACTTTCCATCAGGTGGACCGTCAACTTGTTTGCCATTCTGAGTTGTATAAAAAAAAATTATATATTCCGCCACGACTTCTTAAAGACAGAGGTTCTAAATTCATCTCGCTTTCGAGGACCGACAGGGGCTCGTACTATTATTATTATTATTGGAAGACGCCTTTTCTATCTGAAAAAGCCCGTCTTTCAAAGTTCTTTGCATTTTCATGCTTTCAAAAACGTCGGGCTTTTGAAATAAATAAATAAATAAATAAAAACCTGTGACACTGCGATCTTTCCATGATCTTTTCTCTTCATTTTAAAGTTCGCTGCTAATTCCAATTAGTGATAAGAGTTTTAAGATATCTTTTGCAGCGATGTTTTTATCACCTCAGGATATAGAGTGTGTTTTCCAAAGGAGATTTAACGTTTATGTATGAATGGGCTACAGCCACTAATTGAGTGCTGCGGCGTTTCTTCATTATGACTAAATTTGCAAACAATTTTTGGGCTTATCCTAGCTCAGCTATATGCTTAGTAGAGGAGTAATAAGATATATATTATTTTTGACAATTCCATGCACCGAAAAGTGCGAAGCCGAGCTTGGTTCCCAGTTGTAGGCGACAAAGGAAACCAGGAATGGAAATTGGAATTATATGTTTATTGGTCAAAGGAACTTAGAAGACTAGATTTGTGAAGGCAAGCCAAAATAAAACAATAAAGATAGGTGTCAATTTCTAATTTGGTAAATAATAATATAAAGCTATAAATAATATATATGGCCAGTACTCCACACTAGTATTTTACAGTAATGAACGGGAGGGAATTTAATTATTTACTATCGAATAGAACAGTAACATGTAAACTGCATTGTTAAGTCCGGATACAACTTCAGTAATATCTAGACTGGCTCTCCATTTATCTAGACAAACGTGTCGATGTATTTTTGTCTGCAGTATCAATAAATAATGGATCACGGGTCAAAGTCTGAGAGGCAAGTGTGTTGATTTTAGTTCTACCTTCATGTCGCATTACCACTACCACGGGGTTCGGCATGAGGGACAGTAATACACTTGCATAGAATTATGAAGAATGGATATTTGTTTTCTTCACCATTGTCATATTAGCTTTTAACTCCTTTTTACCAGAGGGAGACTGTACAAAAGTCGTTTGTTTGGGGTCCTCTATTCTATTCGTGTTTCAACCGTAAAACAGTTGTGTTTGCATGGCTGTGTTTCGGTTTGAAGGGTAGGATATGCCGTGAATTTACAGGGTATAGAGGATTAATTGTCATATTTAAAAATAAATTTATTGTAAACTGTACTTCGTGATGATCTTCTTCCCATATTGTAGTTGTCGACTGCTTGTATATAGCAGGATTGCATATGGGGGCGAGAACTTGAAATAGGTATAAGAAAGACTCTGTTTTCCGCACTTAGCCTCCCATTTGGGCCGTTGTGCGTTGAAATAGGTATATATACCTCTTTCAGGTTTAGATTCCATCCAGTTACGATAGCTTTATTAAAAAACAAAGATACAAAAGATACAATAATACACCCATATATGTGTGTATGACTTTATTTATTGCCTTTTAACTAATTAATGCCTCTACTGTCTTCTAGCCGCGGGTACAACCTATTACGGCATTATGAAAATTAAATTAATATGTTATTAAAGGTACATAGGTATAACACCCGAGTGTTCAGGAATACCAATACATGAAATGTATCACGGGTGACGTTATGTCCATTACCACTTTCCATCAGGTCAGAACGTCAGCTTGTTTGCTATTCTAAATTGCATAAAAAATAATATTTGACAATAGCAGTCTTTCTTCTTTAAAATTTCCGTTTAACAATATTAAAGGAGTAACACCGAAGTGCAAACCCAAAATGCGATTGTTTCTGTAATGTATTGGTAATATAAATTTAATGTGTCATTTACGTATAATTTATCGCACAGCCGCCTTATTACCTTGTTAAAATTGTTGATATAATATAATTAATTTTATGTTTATATTGATTTTATCGCTATGAGTATAAACAGCTGTGCAATTATGTAAAAAATTTAAGCACTGAACATAATTCGAAATTCGAATTTGCTATACACAGGGCTACCAAAAATTAAGAAAAAAAATATGTAAGAAAAGAAAACCGATCTCAAGTAAGTAGGTAATTATTGAGAAATTTTTGAAAGCTTCTTAAACAGTTTTTTTTTACTTTTTCTTGCTTGCAATATTTCCACCGTATTGGCTTCAAAATACAAGATTGTAATCTTACAAATATAATAAAATTATAACTACGTGCGAGATATTTAAGAAAAAATAATATGAGATAATATAATTAATTAATATAATTATTTATATTATATTAATAAAACCAATAAATGCTAAAAAATATTTTTAGAAAATTTGTTTGTCTATTTATATGTTTGTTCCGGTATCACATGAAAACTACTACTCAAAATAAGATGCGGTTTTCACAGCATTATTCCTGAAAGTGTAACTTAAAATCTGGTATACGTTTCATCTAAATACGCCATCTAGGAACGGTCTAATTTAATTAGTTTTCCTACTTCCGAAGCCACGCTTACTAAACAAAAAGTTTATTTATAATCAAACAGTTGACATTTGCATCTTATAAAGTGTGACAGTTGTAAATTTAATGAAATCTCATCCTTTCTTTCGATATTAATTTAAAACACTAAAGTGCCGGATGACAGCCCTAATCTTACATGGCGTTATCTCAGACTATTGCGGGACAGATGGCGCTACTATTAGCAGCCGGTTATCAAATTACGTTCGTGTTCGGATACGTATCTGGATTGAATCGTAAATTCATGGTAATGGCTAATCTCGCACTCGGATCGTAACAACAGGGAAGACGGGCGCAATTACTGAAAATAACTGGTGGTATTGACTTGATCGGTCGCCTCGATGCGGCTGAGTGTTGGCTGAGTTGGCTGAAGCTAGTAACTTTGTTACTGTACATATTTAAATAATATTATTTTATGATAAAGCGTTTATTCTGATACAGAGTGTAAATTCTATACATCGGATTTTTTATTAAATTAGGTGTTATTTTTTCAGACATATCACTGATTGGAGTATAAGTAAAGACTCAATAAGGGACAGAAATTGATTAAAAATAAAATGTCATAGGGTTTCAACTAATAATACTCAAGTCTGAACGATGACAGTTTTTTTTTATACAACTTAGAATGACAAACAAGCTGACGGCCCACCTGATGGAAAGTGGTAACATGGACATAACAGAGTATACTGTTTCGCCCATGATACCCCCTATGCGTTGCCATTCCTGAGGACTCAGGTGTTATTCCTCTGTACCCAGTAAATTCACGCCATATCCCACCCTTCAAACCGAAACACAGCCATGCAAACACAACTGTTTCACGGTTGAAACACGAATGGGACAGAGGTACCCAAGCAATCGACTTTCGAATGTATCAATAGATTTGTATTGAATTCTTATGTTTAATAAATGAATAAACAAACAAACTCACTTTCACTTTTCTAATATTAATAAGGACAGTCATACTTATCATACATGAGTCATAAAACTCAATTTTTTTTTCTAATGGATGATAATGGAATAGTAACCCCACCCGCGCTATCGGTATACACCGGCGGGGCACCAGTGAAGGATGATAGGTGAGGATGAAGCAGGTCAGCTAGCCCATCGTGACGAATTCAACAAGAATTGTTCACAATGGTTTCCAGGGGGAACCACGTGGAGGTAGACCTAATAAAGAATATTGCTAGCAATGGGGCTGTCAAACTCCATTGCTAACAATCCCTTTCCCCCCATAAAACTCATATTATAACGTTATAAAAATTTTATTAAACTTTCGCTCTCCGCCTACGCCGTTGAAACAAATATCATGTAATCGTTAGACGTGGCCAATAACAACGATTCTACAAACTTTTAGTGTTATAAATGTACTATTTACGGATTTAGGGTTCCGTACCTAATTGATGGGAAAGGACCTTCATGGTGTTATCCTGTCGGGCTGTTGGAGGGGAGGGATTGTTAATAATGGAGACTAAGAGTCCCATTGCTAGCAATATACCCAACCAGGGCGACCCCCTCGCGGTTCTCCCTGTAAACTATCATGGTTAATTCCTGATGAATTCATCGTGATGGGCTAACTGGCCTGTTTTCATTCTCATCTATCACCCTTCACTTGTGCTCCGCCTGCGTATCCCGTTAGCGCAGGCGGGGTTACCATACCATTTTCACCCATCAAAAAAAATAGGGTTAACATTTCAAAGTAAGATTTCTACTTCAAGTAGTGTAAATACTTTCATATTTGTGTTATATATACCATAGCGATTTTTCTGTAGTCTGACCTCAACCTTTGTAGACCGGAAAATAAAAAATTGTAACGTCTTTTGTTCTTACAACAACACAGAATACACAGAGCAAAAAAATTACTTTTGTATACACAAAAAAGTTCCATCCTCTCTTTTGACCACAGGTTGTTTAGAAGAGATAGCGATAAGACTGCTTTTTATACTTCATATATTTAATTGGTGCAATAAACAGTAAATAAATCGAGCAGCATAAATGTAAGTAAAGAATATAATTTTTTTGTTTGTTTTGTCTATTTAAGCTTATCTAAGTTTCTGAACAAATTATCATTAGATACTTTTTCTGTTTAATTGGGATCGGCGTTGTATTTCTCAATAAATTATATTAAATTAAAAAAAAAAAAGAAGAAAATTCTTTGCAAATTTAGTTATGCCCATCACTACTAATTATAGTTCCAAAATTAGTCACAGAGTAGTTGGTTACAGAACCATAGGTGTGTAGCTCCGAATCGCACTTGACTTGGTTAAATTTATTATTTGGTCATTCACAATGTGTTCTAATCTCGCATATTGATCTTGTCATCGTTGACTGTGTTGATTTCACTGTAAATTTTTATAGTTATTTTATAGTTAGCATTTTTAACTAACGTTCACTACTCACAGATTTTATGGTAAATTAATGGTGCCAATAGTTCATTAGAATTGGTTGTAATTTATTTTGTATCGGTTCGTTAATGAGATTTTATGGGATATGTCAAATTTAATGGTGGGAATGTATATATGGTGTGCTTAATCGACTTCAAAAACAAGAAGTTGTTAATAGCTTGAAGTAAGATTTAAGAAAATAAAAAAAAAAATTGTACATGCTTTTAAAAATGTTTTACATTTTGTGTAAAATAATTTCAAGGATTTTTTTTTTTATTTATTCAGAGTATTCATTGATAAATATACATTACTGGCTGTATCTCCCGGCTTCGTCCATAGTCGTATTGTAATGCTGAAGAGTCCATAAAAAGTTTAACAATGTATAAATAAGAAAGCTATCTAACCTTCCTTAAAAAATACATCTAAAAATATTTTTTTAAATCCGATACAGTAGTTCAAGAAATTTGCACGTTCAAACAAACAAACTTTTTGCTTTATTATATTACGAATAATATAGATGTTTATTTATTTATTTATTTATTTCATCAACTGGATGAGCTTTTACAGTTTTCCCAATACGCTCACCCAGGAAAGCATCAGCAACAATAACACATAGAAGAAGGAATAATACACATAAAGAAAAGGAAAAATATTAAAAAGATTTAACTCAAATAGAAATAAAATTAGACGCTAAATCTCTGAACACAAACACTCTGTGGTTATCCGAAGTAAATATATATGTTATTTATATATTTTAGATATATATAAATTTTAATGAATTTTCAAGAAATATAAACAGTTACAAGACTAAAAAAGAAACACAGTAAATATTTAATTTGAAAGAATTTACGAGAGCCGCGGATGGTAATGACAATGCAACTGCTGTTCAGTACAGTTGCACCGAGAATGCACTCATCGCGGACTATTTAGTGCATCGCCGCTCCGCTGTCTTGTGCTGACTCCAATTTGTCGCTGCTTCAGCTCCACTGAACGATAATAACATTTCTGCAGATCTAATTTTAAATGTTTAAAATTCCACGTATCTGTCTTTCTACTCTCATTATGGAAAAAAAATCTGTTCTGTTCTATTCTATTATTAAACCATGATGTCCCATAGTTTCGAAGAAAAAATCAAAAGTCCTTTAAGGTCTTTTTCCTCAAACCAGTCCCTTTTAAATGCGTTTAGATCGTCACGTCATTGCTTCGTACAAAAATTATCAAAAATTAATATATTTTAATAACTTTTCTTAAAATCATTAATTTTCAGACAAAATTTTGTTTTTGAACAAATGACTAATAATCAATTGTTTGTTATTGCCCAATATAATAGTGATTTCATATAAAATATTATGGGATAAAAGTCCGCCATATGGTCCCGGCATGGAATGGGGCACCCCTTCCTTTACCGTAGCTGTTGCAAGAGACTAAGGGAATTTAATAGTATGGTAAAGGGCAGGGCAGTAGCGTCTCTCTTAAAACATTACCAAAAACTGATTTGGCAACTTAGCAACTCACCACCTTGCCCGGTCCATCAAGATTAAAAATTTGCAGCATTGTAAATAAAATGTTATGTTATTGTAAATAAGGTTTAGATCCCATTAGTAATATTTTTGATTGGTTAAACTAACTGTACTAATTATTTGTTACAGGTATGTGACAGATCTACAGGAATATACAGCGTGTAAGAGTAGTTGGTGTTATCCCATATTTCCATGGGAGTTTAGGGTGAGAGAGTATGTTGTGTTATATATTAAATAATTATTACAAAAACTATATTTTAAACTTAACCCAATTTTTATACAAAATTGAACTCTTGTCTAACACTATTAAGTTAAATATCGTTTTTTAAATCTAAAAAAATTGTGTAGGGAAATAATTCGGATTTTTTTATGCTACTTAGAATGGCCAAACAAGCTGACAGTCCACCTGATGGGAAACGGTAACCGTCGCCTACAGACATGAGCAGTAACATGGACATAACAGAGTAAGCTGTTTCGTCCATAATACCCCCCATGCGTTGCCATTCCTGAGAACTCAGGTGTTATGCCTCTGTACCCTGTAAATTCACTGCCATATCTCACACTCCAAACCGAAACAGCCATGCAAACACAACTGCTTCACAGTAGAAACACGAATGGGACAGAGATGCCCAAGCAAACGACTTCTGTACAAAGTCTCCCTCTGTTGATGCGACAACAAGAGTTTTATAAGTTTCCTAACCTATTAAGCAATCAAGTGGAAAGCATTTAACGTCTATATATTTAACTAAAGAAATTCAATAATCACTAAAACGCCATCAAAGACGCCGACATATTACGGTGAACTGATAAAGCGGCTGCCACATTCATTACCGTTCATGGGACAACATTAAACTATTATTTAAGCTATAAAATGTTATATCGTCAAAATATTTTCAACGCTTCGCGATGGGCGGCTTTTGGTCATAAAACTAATCGTAAAGGTATACATAAAAATGTAGGTACCGGTGTTTGACAGATGGTCTGCGCGGACGCACACGCTCTAGCCAATGGGGGCGCGACGCGGGCAGCCATTTTTCACGGCGCAAGACCACAACTTCCGGATGTTAAGGGGAATGGGATAGTAGTGTTTATTAAATCGATACTCGTTCACGCAGTGATCATTATCGATTTCCTTTGTTGAATCAGGTGATTCGAGTTCTATATTGGTTGGAATGAACTGTTTAATTATTTTTTCCTTTATGCTGAAATAACAATTTATTTCATTAAAGGCAATAAAATATACGGCTCGTCTGATTTGAGAGATTACCTTAACTATTTTAAATATAGATATACTATTGTAGAGGTTTTTTTTTTTTTTTAATTAAAAAATGACCCCTCCTGCGCTATCGGTTTACGCTGACTGAGTCTCAGTGAATGAGATAAGTGAGAACGGAAGAGGGTCTGTTGGTCCATTGTGATGAATCCAGGGGTTACTGCTTGAAGGTCGACCTGATATATTGACATAAATAACCTAATAAACATTTTTGAATAGTAATTTTTGCCGCCCAGCTTGGAATGTAATTTCAGCTGTGAAGAACGAGCAAGAAACAGCTGTTGCTTTTTTCAAATAAGAGTTAGCTGGAAAAAAAAAACTAGATAAAATGACTATCACAAATTTTGTATCGATAAAAGAAAGTATTCACAGTATTCTTGAACAGATCAGTCTCTGCTAGAAGCAACCGTTCACGAGTATGACGGATGAGCCGGTCATCGTTGTGTTCAACTATATTATAGGAAGTCCAACGACCGGATTCACTACAACGCCACCAATCTGGATGTATATATTAATTACTCACTATTTAATAATTAACAAGACTCTTTTAAATTAAATATTCGTGTATAAATATTTACATAAAAAAGAAATACGATACGTGAGTATTCTCAGACTTCATTTACTTAAACATATCGTGATTACCACGGTGGAATACACAAAAAATCATCGTTAATGTTCAAATAACGTGAGATCAATAAAATGAGCCGACATTATAATATTTATTTACCCGCAGACAGCGATTGATCGCGCACATATATTATATCGGGGCACATAACAATATAGCCGGGTACTTGTGCGCAAGAGTCGTAGGGACTCGTATCCATCACGCTGTCAATGTAAAAAACGGAATGCACCGCGGCCAATCGGAGCGCGCCATTTGAATAATTGTTCGTTCTCTATCGACCAATGACGGGCGCCGCGGGCACTTCTTATTCTGAACTCTCAATGATTAATGTTACACTGGAACGTATTTATGATCGGATCTGATGTAAGTTTGAATGATTTGTGCGACTGATGCGTCACCGTTGAACCCGATTTACGATCGCGTGTCGACTCGGACTCGAATTGCCCATGTTTATTAGCGCTCCATGACGGATGGCGGTCGTATTTCATACGTATAATTCCATAAATATGCTAAATAGTTGTGTCGACTGTCGTTATGCTGAGATAATGTTATGCGGCCGTTGAGTGTCATCACTCGAATGTTCCACGGATGGTGTGCGAGGTCGCCAGATTCATGGAGTTTTCATGTTTGTCCCACAACATGTTGTAGTGTCCCGTTTTGAAACATTAAAGCAAACTGTCCCGCCGTATTTACATAAGCTTGTGGAATTTCAAATGTCCCTCTTACTGTAATAAATCCGAAAATTGGAGAAAAATATTGTCTAAAGCTATATACTTACGTTTATTACAAAACATCAATAAATCTGTAAAGATACATAGGAACAAGATTCTTTATTAACCATGTCCCGAATTCTAAAAAATTCCAAATTCAAAATTGGGACATAGTTAACAGTGTCGTAAACAACTCTTACTTAATATAGAGTCGTTATAATCTGACAACCCTAATAGGTACACGCAAAACTTAGATAGGACGCCGCGATGTATGGACTATTTGCGTTATATAGGGCTGTGCCGTCGATTCAAAACTGATATTCCGCATTAGCACAATAAATAAGTCTTAACAATCTGAAATAGACTCTCGGAGATATTATAGAAAAAGCTGGGAGTTGAATGTTATCGGTTTAAGTAACGAGAATAGTTTATGTAGTGGAGTATTAGCGCTTCTTTATGTGTGTTCAATTTATTGTCAGAGGCAGAAGTGGAGACTTGGAGCGGGGTATACGCGACTGCTATAGCTCGATAGACCTAAAACGGGCAGACATGTCTAAAGTCTTTGCTGCATTTAAATTAATACTAGAAACAAAGCAATGATATAAAAATAACGATAAAAAAATTGTTTCACAAAAAAAAAGACAGATTTCAATTATGGCAGATACTAAGCAATTGTTTAATACATGTAATAACAATTAAAGATTGTTTCACAAAAAAAAAATTTCAATTATGGCAACACCAGTATATTTGTTTTAAAAACTAAACCTCTAAATAAGAACTAATCTGTAAGGAAGTTATTTCAGATTAAAATAAATAAATTGATTTATAATCGATGGAGTTATGGGATAATAATTTAAAAAAAATACAATCGAATTGAGAACATTCTTCTTTTTGAAGTCGGTTAAAATCAATGTATCCCGTCAGTGTCGTAAAAGGCGACCTTGAAAATTCTATGTACATTTAGCGGACTTAACACCGGACGGTGTTCTTTACCAGTCAAACATTGGGCAAACCGAGAAATACGTAGGCGGTGCATTTTTGAATAGAGAAAAAAAAGTAATATTTGATACATTAATATAACATGTATATTAAATAAATAAATATATACACACAATAAATACATATATAAATTAAATACATAAAACATTACTATATAAAACAGTTAAATAAAACAACTGCAATAGAAGAGCAAATAGTAATCTATGATTCAAACAGAGTAACCAGCGGGAGGAGCTTAGAGGGAAAGTGATGTATCTTGGGTTTCCTTGTGTATCGATGATCTACAATATTTTTTTTTGTTTATTTTGTTTTTTTTTATACAACTTAGAATGGCAAACAAGCTGACGGCCCACCTGATGGAAAGTGGTAACCGTCGCCTATAGACATGAGCAGTACCATGGAAATAACAGAGTATACTGTTTCGCCCATGATACCCCTCATGCGTTGCCATTCCTGAGGACTCAGGTGTTATTCCTCTGTACCCAGTAAATTCACGCCATATCCCACCCTTCAAACCGAAACATAGCCATGCAAACACAACTGCTTCACGGTTGAAACACGAATGGGACAGAGGTACCCCCAGCAATCGATTTTTGTACAAAGTCTCCCACTGGTGTTATTGTAACGTCTCAAAAACTGAATGATGTTAAAAGGAATTACAGGGTATTTACAACGCATGGGGGGTATCATGGGCGAAACAGTATACTCTGTTATGTCCATGCTACTGCTCATGTCTATAGGCGACGGTTACCATTTTCTATCAGGTGGGCCGTCAGCTTGTTTGCCATTCTAAGTTGTATAAAAAAAAGGTCTTATCACGTATGCCGCAGTGTAGTCCACGACTGGTCGGACGTAATCCGAGGCCGGTATAAAAGCGTTAATTATCTAATCGAGCACGCAATCGGCCCGCCATAATGAAGCGGGACGCGCTGGCCCGCTGCGACGCGTGATCGCGCCCGTCCCACATAAATCTGTCAACTGCGCTGCGCGGGCGCACGGTAACGCACACATCTTGATCTGCGCCAGGGGAGCGCAACTATTCAAATGATATTGTCATTTTCTTTTAATTATTTATTTATTTTTTATTTATTTAAACTTTAATGCACAGTAAAATTCTATGTACATTCGACGGACTTAACACCGTTTAATTTTCTCTTTTCATTTAAAAGTTCCCTCTTGTCGGTGCAACTAATTCATGCATCTTCCTCCAGCCAGCTCTATCCCAGGCCATATCCATGACCTCCCTATACGACATGACACCTAGTGTTTCTTTTATCTGTCCCATGTAGTTATTCCTTAGTCTTTCCCTTTCTTGCCTTCTATTTTTCCTTCTACTATGCTCTTAAAAAAATCGTCATATCGTACCGTTTAATTATCAAGTTTTATTTACATTTACGAGCAGTTGAGAGTTAATTTTGTTTATAATTTTACTAGTTGCATCTTGCGGTTTTGCCCGTATGAAATAGTCCGGTATTTTATGTTGTTTTTACCTGTCTGTGTACCTATACTAGATTTCATTCAAATCCGCTCAGTAGTTTTGAATGAAAGAGTAACAAATATCCGTCCATACATACATACATACATCCTCACAAACTTGTGTGTTATAATTGTAGTAATATTAGGAATAAATTCTATGAAAAACAAAAAAAAAAACACTTAAATCTTTGTAAAATCCTTCAAAATAGAAAAGGAGATAAGTTGTATAAAAAAAAAATGCATAATATAGTAGAGGAACACTGCTAATTTTAGAGGTTTCTATTATAGTGTCATAATGTATGTATGGGGGACCGGCGGCGCTATTCAGTATCAGCATTGCACCCGCGCAAAGCCGGGGCGGGTCGCTAGTTAATTATATTAGTAAGGATATTTGTTTTACAACGACACCGAATGTTGACGAGCTCTGCACCGTGGTGCGTGTTCGAAATGGAAAAGGTTGGTGATTTGTGATTAGGGAGCCTTAAATTTATGTTGGGATTGAGAGACAACCGTGGAAATTCTTTTGTTGGCGTCTGCGTCCATTTTTAAAATGGAACGCCTTTGTTTGTGATTGTACCAGATTGTTCACACAAGCGACAGTATAAAGGGTTGTGTACACGACGCCTCTTCTTTATTTTTTGTATTTTTTTTTTTTTTTTTTTTTACTTTTAGACGATTTTAGTTATTAAAGATTGTGTTTCATAAAAAAGAATCGAAAAAAAACCAAATATTTTGATTTCAAAATTACTGGATTGATTTTGGAAAACATTGTATGTAGACAATTTGTAAGTATTATATATCTTTTCAGGTAAGAAAGCTAATTTTGTAAATCAGTTTATACTCGTAACTGACGGAGTTACGAGACAAGTAATTTTATTTTTATTTTTTTTTATACATCTTAGAATGGCAAACAAGCTGACGGCCCACCTGATGGAAAGTGGTAACCGTCGCCTATAGACATGAGCAGTACCATGGACATAACAGAGTATACTGTTTCGCCCATGATACCCCCCATGTGTAGCCATTCCTGAGGATTCAGGTGTTATTCTTCTGTACCCTGTAAATTCACGCCATGTCCCACCCTTCAAACCGAAACACAGCCATGCAAACACAACTGCTTCACGGTTGAAACACGAATGGGACAGAGGTACCCAAGCAATCGACTTTTGTACAAAGTCTCCCTCTGGTAACATAATAAAATAATACAACCGAATTAAAAACTTGAGCTTGAGTGGGCGATTGGCGTGTTTGTGTGACACTTCATCATGATGATGATGATGAAGTGATAATAAAAGTTTAATTCATATTGGTCCTTAGAATAAAGATTTCACTGCGATATCAAATAGATTTTTTTTTATAAAGTTTTAGACAAAAAATTACGTTACATCCGTTATATATATAGTACTGTTCATGTCTATAGGCGACGGTTAATTTAAATTTAAAAATGAATCTGTATTATTGTAAACATATATAAAATTTATTTGAAAAGAATACGAGCCGAGTTTCTTGTCAGTTCTTCTCATCTCGTAATCATTCCGAACTGACGGTAGATTTGACATAGCATAAGAGTCTGGAATAGACCTACACGAATAAAGATATTTTGAATTTGAGTTATCACTTTCCATCAGGTGGACCGTCAGCCTGTTTGCCATTCTGAGCTGTATAAAACAAAATTACCACAGTGTGCTTCCCCCCTTACCGGACATCAGCGCTCGTGTAAACGCCCCTTTACTCTAAGGAGCTGTTCATAATCTGATACGAAAGAATTATGATAATTGTGTAGCTCGTCGCTGCAAACTATTTGCATGCAAAATTTCACCCCATTCCAGAGATCTGTACGGACAACCTGACGAATACAAATGTGTGCTTATACACCGTGAGTCGTAACTTGTTCTCGTTTACATATTATTATATATGTTTTTGTAACTTACATATAATTAACAATGGAATTTTTTACGTCGGTCTGTTCAAACTGTTATTAACTTGCGAATGCCGGACACACTTTGACGGATTTTAACAAAGCTACAGATTCACTTTTACAAGAAAATTCACTTAAAAAATAAACCAGTCAATGAACGATAGGAGCAAAAAATATTGTCACTATTATTAAAATGTCGTAGACTTTGTAGTAACCGATAAGAGACTGCACAAGAATCGTTAGCATGGGTACCGCGGTCCCATTTGTGTTTCTTCTAATCCTTCGGTTTTTTTAATCACCACCATACAACTCGCCGAAAACTAAAGTTCCATCCCAACCATCAAAATGAGTGGCCGTCCTCCACCGTGCGTTTTTCAAGGCACTTTCTCCCACGCACAACCACTCTTTGGAATCAATTTCCAGCAGCAGCATTTCCGAACCGATGTGACATCATAACCTTTAAGAAAAGAGCATATTCCTTTTTAGAAGGCCGGCACTATATCTTTAATGCCTCTATCATTACTGGTGATCATAGGCGGCGACAGTCATTTACCATCAGGTAAGCCGTATGCTCGTTTGCTCACTGTGTTATAAAAAAAATAGAATAGCGAAAATCTGTCATTCATTTATTGAGTATACTCTGTTATGTGCATGGTACTGCTCATGTCTATAGGCGACGGTTACCACTTTCCATCAGGTGGGCCGTCAGCTTGTTTGCCATTCTAAGTTGTATTAAAAAAAAATATAAAAAAGAAACATTTTAAACAGAACTTTTATTATGATTGCCATAGGCAATGTCTAGAATCTTCTATACATTGATACCTAAGAGCTAGATAGCTTATCTTTAATCTTGGTACGCCAGCGTCGAGCGATCTAGTGGTAGATATTTCCTGAGTTACGCTCAGACGGACACACCGCGGGCGCACCGCTCTGTGCTGTTGTATCGACAAGTTAACTTTCACTTCTGATGGATCTGTTGAACTTAACTTTGCGATAGCACTGCAGTACTCTGTATCATCACCATTTCAGCCATTATCTATCCACTATTGGACATAGGCCTCTCTCATAGACTGTCAAAAGGAGCGGTCCTGAGCCACCTGCATCCACTGACCCCTGCATTGCATTTGAGGTATTACTACACAGGTTTTTTTTTAATGGGTGAAAATGGATTGATAATCCCGCCCGCGCTATTGGTATACACCGACGAGGTACCAGTGGAAGATGATAGGTGAGAATGAATGCAGGTCAGTTGGCCCACCATGATGAATTCGACAAGAATTAAACTTGATGGTTTCCAGGGGGAACTGCGTGGAGGTCGACCTGAGAGGGTATGTTGCTAGTAATAGAGCTATTACTAATAATCCCTTCCCCCCCATTACTACACGGGTAGGTTAGGTTAGGATTTTAGATATGAGGATTAAGTCCTCATTGCTACTAGTTTACTCTGTTAGGAGGACACGGCCGACTTTAATTACCAAATAAATATAATTTCATTTGATTACTTGTAAACTTTTTCAATATACATTACATTAAATTAAATAAAAAAAAAATCTAAAAAAAGTTAAACCGAAATTCAAGTAGGTAGGTTCTTTTGACGCTAGCTGCAATGTCATGCATTTTATGACTACCGCCGCCTATGATCACCCACAACACTAAAGGCATTGCATGTGTGCTGCCGGCCTTTTAAAAAGGAATATACTCTTTTCTTGAAGGTTATGTTGTCGTATCGGTTCGGTAATACTTCTACTGGAAGTTGATTCCAAAGAATTGTTGTGCGTGGAAGAAAGTGCCTTGAAAAACGCACGGTGGAAGACCGCCACTCGTCCAGATGATTGGGATGAAACTTTAGTTTGTGGCGGGTTGTACGGTGGTGCTTTTCTCGAAGTATTTTTATTTAGACACTATCTACATAATCTAAGTACACATATTGTTAGAATTGTTCCAAATCAATCGTCAAACCAGCTTCTAGCTTTAAGGTAGACTCATTAATTGCAAGTTATTAACTAGTAAAAAAAATCACCCGCCCACCCATCCCATTATACATTTGATTTACCGTCTCGTCCCAATGTGAAACATGTTTTAAATTACAAAATATCATTTCTATAATGTATTGGGGTACGTCTGTTCACGATTTATAGTCCATTTGACCCCACCTGGTTATTGACGGCGTCATGCGACGATGCCTTCCACATTGGGTTCCGTACGTAATTATTTATGTAATCGTGTTTCAATAAAACATGAGTAACATATTTGATAGACATTTTACTATAAAATTCCTGTTGTTTTTTTTATATATCTTTAACAAATATATTTTGATTCATTACTAAACATTTGGTTTTATAAAACTGAATAAGGAACCCTAAAACATCATATATACTCAATAAATATATTTGGTCATAACTATTGTCTATATCAGTGATTCTCAAAGTGTGCGATAACGCCCCCTCGTGCCGCTAGAGGCCTGTAGGAGGGCAGTAAAGGTCTCAGAGAAAGTCGGTTATTAATCATACACTTAAATAGTTTGAACTTAAAAACGAGATAAATCTCGGCATGTTATAATTTTTTTTAAAAACAAGATAACGGCCTACCTGATAGAAACTGATAATTATTGGCTACAGATATTTACAGCATTATGAACACCATGGATGTACCTAGCTTCTGGTCCTCAAGGGAGTCAGATTTGTGACGATTTTGGCGTTTGTTAACTGCGTGGTTTTTTCAAAAGTTAACTCACTATATAATTGTTATGCATTCAGTTTTGAGAAAGAAGGGAAGGGTAGCTACCACCATGGATATGCACATGGCATAAACTTTGATTTCATTGCTAGGAGCATCACAGTTCCTGAAAACTAAATTTAATTAGTAAACTAATTTGTAATTGTGATTATAATTTTGACGTCTTGTTAGTATAATAAAGATAGTTTTGACGCAGTCTGGCGTAAAGAAAACAGCTTCGTTTTTACATAGAATACGCGGGAGTGGAGACAGTATCTTGAACTTGTTTGTAAATAAATTAGATAGTCCTCTTGTGAGAATGCTCGCCGAGAGGACTAGATCATTATTATTGATTAAGTATACTTAATAACAAAAACGGATTCAAGTTATCTAAAATGGGTAAATCTCTCTCTCTCTTCGTCCTCTTCATTACTGAAGGTCGTGTCCTTGAAAGTTATCTGTTGCCTCTCTTATGATGTTATTCCATTTTATAAAATGGGTAAATAATATTAATTAAAATAAAAGATTTAGGGGCGCCTGAAACTAATTCTTATAATGGGCCCTAGACGAAATAAGTTCGAGAACCACTGCTCTATATCGATATAATTTACATCGGGACCGACTCACGAGTCTGTCAGTACACACCCTTTTAATTAGTACGGAGTCTATTCTCAATATTTTCATCGATACTTCTCATTGTTTTTTTTAACCCATCATAAATTATTTCATCTGCATTGTTTTGATCTAAATTATATCCTACTGCCTCTCCCTTTAGTACTATTTTCCTGTGTTCTCCCTTCATTTTCCTTCGTCATTTTCTTCTGCTGTATGTGTGCTATTAAGATTGTGTATATATAATGTATATATAATGTATGTGTATGTATGTATGTATGTATGTATGTATGTATGTATGTATGTATGTATGTATATATGTTTGTATACGATAATATTTATTAAATAGTGCGCCACCTACCCTTTGTCTTTTTCTCAATGTCCTACCCAAACCTACCCAAAGGTTGTCTGAAAGAGATTGCTTAGCGATAAGGCGACCTTTTGTATCACTTCTCATTAATATTTACTGTATTTGTTATTTCTCTTTTTACTTGGTGCAATAAAGTGTAAAATAAATAAATATATACAGGCTGAATTTAAAAAATGGGCGACTAAGAATCTACATGTGCTATAGAATATATTAGAACTGACAATTTATAAATCAAAAATGATTAAAAAATAATATATATTTCATCATTATGACGTCAGCCGTGAACTGTCCGCTGTAGCAATTAAATTGCTGCAGCTCATGCTGAGTGGTGGCCACGTTGGCAATAACAAATGTAAAGTTTTTTTTTTTTTAATTGATAATTGTCGCATGTATTGTTTAAGTGCAATTTAGAATATATATATATATATATATATATATATATATATATATATATATATATATATATATATATATATATATATAATTACTTCGTCATTTGCTCGAGCCACTGACTCATTGCAATACTAGAAAATGCATACTAATACAATATTTATTTTGTTTACTTGAGGAACAAGATATACTTGTTACTTTTAAGTTATGTACTAGAATTACTTTGTATAATTTTACAAGCATCATTGAAATGGTTAGTTTAACTGGCACCGAGTGACTAGCAGTAGCCTACCAGTGTACTCATAGCGGCTGTGTAATTTTAACTGTATGCAGTTATCTCGAACATCGTTGAGTACCACAAATGGGTTATGTCCCAAGTTTAAAGCGGAAGCGATTTGAAAGGCAATAAATATTCGCTTGAGTTTATGACTTGAAAAATGTATTTTGTCATTGATAAGTCTTCAATACAATTTAAATACAATTATTTTTATGCTTTATTTGATATTTATTTTCCAATACACACATTATGGTGTTCACCATATAAACCATGAGCGTGGACTGTAACTTGCCGATTTCTAATTTTTTCGGTCGCAGGTCGCAGGTAGTAAAGTATTATTGTGGAGTCATATAAATTAAAAACAATTAAAAACCGGTACTCCTTTGAATTAATTTATATTTTAAATGGCAACGCATGGGAGGTATCATGGGCGAAACAGTATACTCTGTTATATCCATGGTACTGCTCATGTCTATAGGCGACGGTTACTACTTTCCATCAGGTGGACTGTCAGCTTGTTTGACATTCTAAATTGTATATAAAAAAAATACATAGAGTACTGAGAGAGAGTCACACTTCCAACAGTGTAGATTGCCAGAAATGGCTATGTTGCCAACTCGTTAAAAACTAAGTAATATAGTAATCTTATATATTAACACTATGAGATTATTATTAGTAACTAGCTCTGAAAATTACAATGAAATTTGGCATGCGGTAATTTTTTTAATGCTTTTTTTTTATACGACTTAGAATGGCAAACAAGCTGACGGCCCACCTGATGGAAAGTGTTAACCGTCGCCTATAGACATGAGCAGTACCATGGACATAACAGTATACTGTTTCGCCCATGATACCCCCCATGCGTAGCCATTCCTGAGGATTCAGGTGTTATTCCTCTGTACCCAGTAAATTCACGCCATATCCCACCCTTCAAACCGAAACACAGCCATGTAAACACAACTGCTTCACGGTTGAAACAGGAATGGGACAGAGGTACCCAAGCAATTGACTTTTGTACAAAATCTCCCTCTGTAACTCCAGTACGCTATCAATATTCACATGCAGGGTACTAGTGAAATATTTTTACATGGGATCCGCGTGGACGTCGATCTGTAAGGGTATATTGCTAGCAATAAGGCTATTAGAGCGCATTATTAACAGTCCTTTCCTCTAACGCTTTAGAATTGTCATAAGCGTATTTAATCCGCTCCTCGTTTTACACTTGCACTAGACCCCTAGCGGCGACATCGAGATCTTCAACTGGGAATGTGACGTGACCATTTCGATGCTAATTTTATTGCTCCAGACCATTGCTAGCAACAATAAATGGACCCCCCCGTATTGATTGATATCTTAATAGCATATTAGGTAGGTCCGCCTAGCGCGTCTCGCTGGCTCATCATTTGCATAATTCTTGTTCACTCCATTGTGTGATATTTGTTTTGTGATAATTCCTGCTTTGTAAGTGTAAAGATTATTGCTTTATGATCAGTTGGGTGATGAAGATATCTATATCGATGATTATACTATTAAATGTCTCTTTTGCTTCGACTCAATATCAAATAGTTCGTGTGGTCCCTGCATAGAATTGGTCACCGCTTCTTGTCCAGTGGGTGTCGTAAAAGGCGACTAAGGGAAGGTGAGGGATGGACAGCAGCGTCCTTTTTAAAACGTCTCTAAGGCGTAACTGCGGTTGCCAATCCGAATACCAAGCGTGGCAACTAGCAAAACCCCTCAAGAGGGAAGGGAAATATTAGTAAGGATTGTGAGTAATTCTTATTGGTTAAACGATTTTCGTTGAAACCGAACATAGTTGTCAACACACTAATAACGACACGCACATAAATAATTACACCTTTCACGAACACAATCGGGTAAAAACAAACCGTGGTCGATAACCCAGCGAACTATATACCGATCTGCACAATAGAACATAAATATCTTTAACGATCAAAGACTAAGCACGTCTCAGACGCGACAGTACTATTTTACCTACACTCCATGACTCGATCCTGTAATTCCGCGCTCACTGTTAACCGTTTCCTTTATAGCGGTTCTCACTCAGTGCGATTGGTCGCGCTCGAATGTAGGAAATTGTCTATAATAAGTTACGTCTAATAGCGGAATTGTACAGTTTTCTTATCCTCAATTCCCTTAAAAGCGATTTAAATTTTTGATGTCTGTTCCATCCAACCCAGATCCGTTCGTGTCACTAGGTTTCAAATGTGATTTTGTTTTACAGCGCAATAATATAGCTGAGATTTCTAACTATATTGTGTTTATTTATTATTATTTTAAGTGATAGCAAATAATCTAAATTATCTCACGATTTATAGAGAAGTTACAAATAAATACTATTTACCTGCAAAATTTTTCATCGCCCTCAATCTCCATAGTCTATTTAAATATGTGTAAACAACGGTAAAGTTTAAAATTAACTATATGTTATAATTTAAAATAGATAAAATAGGTATATATATATATATTTTATTAGAATCAAAACAAAAGCCAAAACATTGGTGAAAATGAATAAAAACATATTACGCCGACCCTAAAATTCATATAATTGGGATAAGGATTGCAGTACGATAATGATAATGATAGTAAGTGCAATAAATAAATAAATACATAAAGAGTTAGTTTTGAAAGAACATAAATAATAGAGAATATAGATATTTATTTTATATAAAATATTTATAAACTTATAATAATATAAATTATACGATATTTTTATAGTACTGAATACATTTGCACCTACATAATATTATTATTCTAATGGTTATATTTTCACAGTATACTTGTAAATCCCATTTCTATAACTATTGATAGAAAACAATCGAAGTATTAAATATTATCATGTATTTTAACCGGATGTATTAACGTAATTTCCTACAATAAATGAATACTATTTTGCTTTTTATTATTATAAATACAAAAACATTTATTTTATTCGTTATTCTCTCAGAGGGAAGTGCACTGTTCTAATGCCCACATTCAGATCTGCGGCTCTATTCTATGGCAGCAGGCTAAGTATTTCACGTTTATGGCAGTTTTCACTCAGAGCGATTGGGCCCACCTTTCGTAATATTGCACTCGTGCTAGTGCATTTTCTTGTATGTCGCATGTGTATGTGTTTTAGATTACTAGTGATACGTGCGGACTGGTTTCCATTTATTTTATCTTTGAATATCAAGAAGTTAAATATATTTAGTATATAAGTGTATATAATGAGTAGGGATATATATTTTACATTATTACATGTATATATTAAGAAATAATAAAATTTCATCGTGCCTCCGATCAAACAGTTTATAATTACTCCTCTCCATCCAAAGGTTGCCTGGAAGAGATCGCTCTTAGCGATAAGGTCGCCCATTGTTTTCTCATTGTGATTATTTCTTGTAATTGTTTATATTTATAATAAGTTTAATTTATAATAACCGGGAGATTTTGTACAAAAGTCGATTGCTTGGGTACCTCTGCCCCATTCGTGTTTCTACCGTGAAGCAGTTGTGTTTGCATGGCTGTTTCGGTTTGAAGGGTGGAATGTGGCGTGAATTTACAGGGTACAGAGGAATAACACCTGAGTCCTCAGGAATAGCAACGCATGGGGGGGTATCATGGGCGAAACAGTATACTCTGTTATGTCCATGGTACAGCTCATGTCTATAGGCGACGGTTACCACTTTCCATCAGGTGGGCCGTCAGCTTGTATGCCATTCTAAGTTGTATAAAAAAAAACAAGCAAATATGAGTATCTGATGTAAAGAGGTTAATTTGAATCGTTACAAACATTGGAATTTCATTACAATGTTACATTAATTATTGTAGATACAAAAATATACAGACAGATCACGTACGCACAGACAGAAAAATAACACAAGTGTGGTAAGAATGTTAATGTATTATTAGAAAAAAACCGGATTTAGTTATCACTTTAGGAGCCGCGTCGCAACAGACAAATAGGTAGATAAAAGTTACCATATTTTATTGCTATTTTTTGTTTAATTATTTGTTTCTCTGTCTGTTTATACGGGCTAATCTCCGAAACTGTTTTTTTTATGGGTAAAAATGGTATGGTAACCTGCGCTAACGGGATACGCTGGCGGAGCACCAGTGAAGGGTGATAGATGAGAATGAAAACAGGCCAGTTAGCCCATCATGATGAATTCATCAGGAATTAACCATGATAGTTTCCAGGGGGGACCGCGATAATTTATTGGTCTTATTTATATTTATTTATTTTATTTATTTATTCATTAGTACAAATATGTGTACATGGTGGACTTAATGATAAAAGCAATCTCTCCCAGTCAACCTTAGAGAAGTGTCAGAATACTCGAATGCGATACTAGTAATTATTGATATATGAATAATAAATATACTTACACATATATGACATATACTATATTATACACGAAATTGAGAATAATATAAAGCACTTACTGCTCGGATAAAGTGAAGAAGAGAGCGTGAACGTTTTTTTTAAAAGACGGTTTAGTCGGTAGTCTTTTAATGGCATCAGGAAGCGCGTTCCAGAGTCGTGAAGAATGTAGGAGAAAAGAGTTTGAAGCGAAATCAGTACGGTGAGAAGGGAAAGATAGTTGGAGAGTATTCATAATCTCCGTGTTAACTTGTATTTTTGAAATAAATATATCATAATTTGTAGGCAATTCGTGCGGTGCACTAGATACAGCGGATGCTGTCTATTAAGGAAAAGACAGCGCCATCTACAAACCTATTCCATGCGAAACCACTCCGTCTGTTTTCCTATGTCATTAGCCTTGAATTAACATTACTGTACCCAGTTATTATCGTTGGCACAAAACAAACGTATCACCAATGCATAAGGTTCAAAATGACTAGTGCGTTCACGCGGTAGTTTTGTCTAGTCTACAATATTATTCTTTGCAGTTGTATGATCACTGTCGCGTTTGCTTAAAGTTGAAAATTGCCTGACGTGTTTGTACTGTTGCATTGTAGTGGAAAGCATGGTAGGTAATGCGACAGTTTGTAAGCATGAGCTCCGAATGGAAGGGTGGTGCGGGGGCGCGGGCCGGGGGGTGAGGGGAGTCGTAAAGAAATACTTACAAAGTTGGGTATACCTTAGGAGGCAGCCGTAAATATTTCTTATTTATCCGACCATCACAGTACCGTCTCGCTGTTACGGCCTAGACAGTTCTGAAGGTTACCTTCGAGAGCAGCCATGCTACACCGGCCCTTTTCTTCATAGTGGTACTTTGTTTACGTATTACGATTACCATATTACCATTTCCAGGGGATTGTCCTTGGAATTTTATTAAAATAATAAAATAACGAACAATATCGTTGCGCGCGTAATTCCAGTTGGGATTTTTTTGTAGTGAATTCGTCTACGCTACCAGGTGTCAGTTAAGGATGAAACTACTAGCGTCATGGTGGGCGAATTAACCTGCTTTCATCCTCACCTATCGCCTTTCACTGGTGCCCCGTCAGCATATACTGCTAGCGTAGACGGGGCTACCGTTCCATTATCACCCATTAAAAAAAAAACAAGCAAATAAAATTGTATAACATAGAAAAAGATACACAAATCTGCACATACGTGCGTGGGATGAATCATGAAAATGGATGAAACAAGAAGGTAATTTCGATAGTTGCTGGTATTCGATTCCGAAATATGGCATAAAACAATATTATACCGGTTTTAACGATGGGATATGGCAGTAAATTTACTTACATATTTATAGAGGAATAACACCTGAGTCCTCAGGGATGGCAACGCATGGGAGGTATCATGGGCGAAACAGTATACTCTGTTATGTCCATAGTACTGCTTATGTCTATAGACGACGGTTACCATTTTCTATCAGGTGGACCGTCAGCTTGTTTGCCATTCTAAGTAGCGTAAATATATATATATACGTACTTACGTTCCTCCATTGATATCAACTAATTGATAAAGTCACCAAAAGAAAACATAAGGAATCAACCCTCTCAATACCTACTGTAGTATTTTACCCGATTACCGCGACTCGGAGTCGTTCGGACCGACTAACAAATGTACAGCCGCTAACAAAAATCGTTCGATTTTTAATTAGGAAACCGGAGGCAGTGGCACGTGATCCGAATGAAACGATCGCTCATTACATAACTCGCGTCCTCGTATTAGCGGAGCGACGGAAATAAAGTTAGGGACCTTTCGATTTGACTGCGCAATTAGTGATTGTGCCTAATGAGGTACCCCACGCTTTTTTCGCCTATTTGCCGTTCGGGCGCGACGTGATGTAGTTGCGTTTATTTTGTTCGGAAGCTTATTTGCATAAGGAAGGGGATGCCTTCACTTGTGTTTACTTATATTTCTGTTTTGTTATTCAAGAAATAGACTGCTTGAAGAAAGTATTCTTGTTTTATATATTGTTTTACATAAATATACGTAAGTACTTTGAGTGCAAATTTTTAGTTTTAAAGATATAATAAAGTTTGAATCAAATTTTAAATTTGATTCGGAGTTTATACATCAAATTTTATATTAGTTTAATATGTATAAGGGTATTACCAGAGGAAGACTTTATACAAAAGTCGATTACTTGGGTATCTCTGTCCCATTCGTGTTTCAACCGTGAAGCAGTTGTGTTTGTATGGCTGTGTTTCGGTTTGAAGGGTGGGATATGGCGTGAATTTACTGGGTACAGAGGAATAACACCTGAGTCCTCAGGAATGGCAACGCATGGGAGGTATCATGGGCGAAACAGTATACTCTGTTATGTCCATGGTACTGCTCATGTCTATAGGCGACGGTTACCACTTTCCATCAGGTGGGCCGTCAGCTTGTTTGCCATTCTAAGTTGTATAAATAAAAAAACATGTATAAGGGTTTGTTATCAACAACTTTTGTAACGTTAAGATAATAGTCTAGTAGTGTTACTATTATTTTGCATATACAAGTAATTTGTATTACATGCGAATCTGTCTATGCCTTTGATGTCTGTATTGAAAATGTTGGTTACTGCATCTTATTCTGCGAAATAGATTTTATAAGTTTTTCAGTCTAAATTAACATTTCGTCTTATAATTATTATTTTTATTATTTCCATTAACTGTCCACTGCTGGACATAAACCATAAGGGGACTGATCATCCTGTTTACCAAGCTACATCTTTAATAGTTTCCTATTGTTTTTAGTAATTTACGCTTTCACAATATGATCATCATCGTCATCAGCCTGTAACTGTCCACGGCTAGATATAAGCATCCCCCTAGAAGGGTTTTGCCAGCAGTTGCCAAGATTGACAGGCTGGTTAACAACTGCAGTTAGGCTTTAAGAGATGTTTTAAGAGGGACGCTGCTGCCCATTCCTCGCCGTCCCTTTGTCGCCTCTTACAACATCTACGGGAAAGAAAGTGGTAGCCTATTCTATACCGGGGCACACACGGCGAATAATTATTTTTTACATATATCTAATTTAGTTAATTTATAATTTGTCACTATGTTTATGTTTTAAAAAATGTGGAATAATAAAAACAAAATGGTTGCATACCATCATTAGCTTGTTAGCCTTCGTTGGACATAAAAATGTTAATTACATCAGGGTACTATTCAACATGTTAAAGTGCCAATGCAACTGGCAACAAGCCAGTTGCTATCTTTAATGAGCATATTTTGCATAGGTCCCGAGAGGCACAATAATGGCGAAATGACTATAAGTAAACGTGGACGTTAAATAGCAGTATCTATATTTCATTTATTTATTTATTTATTTATTTATTGGAAAACCAACAGCTTACAATTTATAGCTTAAAACAATAACAAATTATCCATATAAAAAGCCAATAACAGGTTTTCACTGACTTAGCAATATAAATTTGACGTGGCTAGAGTAATTATAAAATTTAGAAGGAAATAAAAATAAAAAACTACACTATAGTATATCATAACAATAGTTACTAGATTGTGTGTGTGTGTGTGTGTGTGTGTGTGTGTGTGTGTGTGTGTGTGTGTGTGTGTGTGTGTGTGCGTGTGTGTGTGTGTGTGTGTGTGTGTGTGTGCGTGTGTGTGCGTGGGTGTGCGTGTGTGTGCGTGTGTGTGTGTGTGTGTGTGTGTGTGTGTGTGTGTGTGTGTGTATATGTGTGAGCTCTTTAAATGGGTATATGTATATATATGTTTCAATGGAAATGACGAAATAAAATTAGAGGTTTTGAAGAAATATTTCAGAAAGTTTTTTTTTATAAGTTTGTTTTGAAGAGTATGTAAAGAGATCCACTTCTTTAAAAAACTTATTATAAATTGACATTATACGTGCAAATATAGAGTTTCTACCATAATTTGTATTAAAAAAGGGTATTGAAAATAACGGTGTTCCACGCACACGACGGCGAGGAACATAGAATGTGATGGAGTTAAGGATGCGTGGACTATCAATATTCCCTCTGACAATATCATACAGAAATGAGGCATCCAACAGTTTGCGACGTTGGTCCAAAGTGAAAAATCTATAATATTTGCAGCCTTCTTCATAGGTCGGAAATCTATTCTTCCGCTTAAAGTTAAGGTATTTAACAAAACGAGATTGCACCTGTTCTATTCGATCCTTATAGATTTGGTAATGAGGTGACCATATACAACTAGAATATTCCAAAATGCTACGTACATAAGCAAAATATATAGACTTCAAACACCGTATGTTATCAAAATGTTCACAAACACGTTTTATAAAACCTAAGTGTTTGAATGCTTTAGTCACAACAATATCCACATGTTTGTCCATTAAGAATTTGTCATCAAAATATACACCGAGATCACGTACAAGATTGACACGATGGACAGGGACACTATCTATGGCATAATGAAATACAATAGGAGTCCTACGTCTAGTGAAACTAATAACTTGACATTTGTTATGGCTTATAGTTATTTTATTTCTTTTATAGAAATTACTTAGCGAAATCAGGTCATTTTGCAATTTATAACAATCCGAAGTATTTTTTATAACACGGTAAATTTTTTTATCATCGGCATATAATAAATGTTCAGAATTATTAACACATGTGTAAATATCGTAAAGATAGGCATTGTAAAATAAGGGTCCCAGATGTGATCCCTGAGGAACACCAGAAGGGACATCAACAAAATCCGATCTAAAACCTCCTAATACAACTGCTTGAGATCTATTAGAGAGATAGGAAATTATCCAACGAAGAAGATCACCGTGTATACCCAACTTATTCAATTTTTGTATAAGTATACCATGGTGTACGCGATCAAACGCCTTCTCAAAGTCAGTGTATACCACATCCACTTGTCCCCCGCTTTCCATATTTTTCAAAACGTAGGATGAGAAAATAGCTAAGTTGGTTGTGGTAGATCTAAACCTAAGAAAACCATGTTGATTATCAGTGATGTTGTGACTTACTGTGGGGTAGATTACAGTATACACAATTTTTTCAGCGACCTTACTAAAACCATTTAGAATGGATATAGGTCTATAATTTTCAATTTTAGTTTTGGAACCTTTTTTGTGGATAGGTACAATAAGTGCTTGTTTCCAAATTGAAGGAAAAGAACCCTCCCTTAAGGATCTATTAATAATTATAGCAAAAGGTCGTGATAGTGCTTTAGCACATTTTACTATAAAATACGGATGTACTCCATCACTGCCAGCTCCTTTTGTTGCATCCATATTAGACATGATACGAAAAGCTTCACCTTCAGTAACCTGTACTGATTGAATACAATCCATGTTACCAGGTAAAGGTATATCGTTATTTACATTATCAATGGCTTCTGTTTCATTTAGGAAAACACTGTGAAAAAAGTCATTGAACCCTTTAACTATTGCAGCTCCCTCGGTAAAAATGCCAAAATTTGATGTTAAAGTTTGTGGGTACGAATTATTGGATCTTTTAGATTTTACGTAGGTCCAAAATTTTTTTGGATTCTTGGTGATTTGATCTTGTATGGAATTTGTATAGTTTTTATAGCACACCTTCTCCTCTTGATGGAACCTTTTTCTAAATAGTGAAAATGTATCATAATCTCTTAAGTTATTGGTTCTCCTCCAACGTTTGTGAGCCGTTGCTTTATCTTTCAAAATGTGTATCAGCGATTTATTATACCATATCGGATATTGAGTATTAGTTTTATGACATATGGGAATATTTTTCTTAATATTTTCATAGATTATATTATAAAAATTTTGAGTAGCTTCTTCAACTGTATATTATTTAAAATACAATTCCAATCTTTTTCGAATAATGTAGTATTAATTTTATCATAATCGCCTTTATAAAATTTATATTTAGGTATGGAATTTTCTCTGAGAGTTTTAGACACAACATCACAACTATTAATCTCCAAAACTGGATGAAATGTGTCTTCTCGTACTAGAGGACAATTACACTTTCGCACTTCAAGGCAGAAATTGGAAAATACTAAGTCTAATACATTACCATGAGAGTAATTTTTTATTACTCTCATGGTAATGTATTAGACTTAGATATTTCGATATTCTTCATCTCGTTCGATATGTAAATGTATCGATGTATTTCTTTCTTATATATATAATATAATATAATCCTTTATTAAAGAAGTAGCATAATAAACAATTCAATGTAATTAATATTCAGTCAGTAACTGTTCTGTCACCCCTCTCTTGTCCAAAGACATAGGCCTCCTCCAAAGTCTTCCGTTCTATTCTGTTTTTGGCTATCCTTGTCCAAAGTGCACTTGCTACTGCTTTTATATCTGTAACCCATCGTGTCAATGGTCTTCCCTGTCTTCTTTGGCCTATTCTAGGGTACCAGTCTGTTACAGTTGTTGTCCATTTTTGTGTTATTCTCGCATAATATGTCCTGCCCATCTCCATTTTCATTTCATTTCTTTCTATTATATATATATATATATATATATATATATATATATATATATATATATATATATATATATATATATATATATATATATATATATATATATATATATATATATATATATAATATAAAGGTTCCTTTATTGATTTCCACTTTTGTAAATTCACAACGATCTATTTCGAATCAAAAGTTTTTTAATTTGAAAGGATTACATTATTTTGTTGTAGATTTGTTTTATGCAATTTAGAAAGTGATAATAGCGTCATGACCATCACATAATTCGCTATGACTGTAAACGACCTCTCTATAGGTTAAATTCGTAATTGTAAATTAAATTTTCTAAATGTATCCAATTTAAAGTTTATACAACAGCAACTCTCTTGGTACCCCTCATGCGTATTAATCACTAACTCTTTTTCTATAATTCTATATTTACCAGAGGTAGACTTTGTACAAAAGTCGATTGCTTAGGTACCTCTGTCCCATTCGTGTTTCTACCGTGAATCAGTTGTGTTTGCATGGCTGTGTTTGGGTTTGAAGGATGGGATATGGCGTGAATTTACAGGGTACAGAGAAATAACACCTGAGTCCTCAGGAATGGCAACGCATGGGTGGTATCATGGGCGAAACAGAATACTCTGTTATGTCCATGGTGCTGCTCATGTCTATAGGCGACAGTTACCACTTTCCATCAGGTGGGCCATCAGCTTGTTTGCCATTCTAAGTAGTATAAAAAAAAATATAAATTCTATTGCCATATCAAAAAAAGAAATCAGGCATTGTGTTCAATTTCTAATATTAATAAAAGAATTTGTCTCGAAACACTGTTATGTTAATAATCACGTTCCAAATTCTTTGTTCGTCAGATGTCACAATTTAATTAAGCCAAGTCCAGCTTTCACCCGCATTCTGTTCTGACTAGGTATATAACTTTTTATAGCTCCATCGCATCTACGCCTTTGTCTCGACAAAATAAAATGCGTGTTAATAATTTAGTCACTTTCCTATTCGTATGTACTTATTTAGAACGGTAAAGACATAAATAGATATTTTGTTTTTAATTTATATAAAAAAGATGCCTGTATTGTTTTATTAGTGACGTTGTAGCAACTTATAAGTCTATTTTAATTATTCTTTTTACATACTTTGTCCATTTTTATGTGCATTTTAATATTAGTAGTTTTTTTTTATCAAGCAGATATTTTTGGGTGCATCCCAGAAATATCAATATAACTATATTAAATGTTATTTTATGGTAGTCTGTATCACTAGCATAGTTATTAGTGGCGGAATTATACAAAATCTGTATATTAATATGTGAAGCAAAAACTTTGTACCCCTTTTTACGAAAATTGCGTGGATGGAAAAGTATGAAATTTCGCACACTTATAGTTTATATAGAGAAGGAGTGTAGAATGATAATTTTTTTTTGATGGGTGAAAATGGTATGGTAACCCCGCCTGCGCTAACGGGTTACGCTGGCGGAGCACCAGTGAAGGGTGATAGATGAGAATGAAAACAGGCCAGTTAGCCCATCATGATGAATTCATCAGGAATTAACCGTGATAGTTTCCAGGGGGAACCGCGAGGAGGTGAACCTGGTTGGGTATATTGCTAGCAATGGGATTCTCAGTCTCCAGTACTAACAATCCCTTTCCCCCACTACCATGTATTTGACACACACGCATATATACTTTTTTATTTATTGTTAAAGTCTGTGGTCAAATTGAGAATAGATTAATATTGTCTGCCTTTAATATTATTTGCCTATAGTCTTACTGAATGTCAGACATAACCGTAATACATTCATTTATTACAATATACGTTATGTACGCTAGTTATTCTAATAATCTCGAACTACCCACTGAAAAATACAATGAAGTAAACATTTCTTTAACAAACTTTAATATTGAAACGCCAAGTTTTCCACAGGGTTCAGTAGCGCGAGAAAGTATTTCATTATAAACTGGACAATCTATACAAAGTGGGGGAACGTTGCACGACCTCCGTCGCAACCTCAAAGGCTGTCCGGCCGTCACTCACGGGCTCACAGTCCACCCCCAGCGCAAATAAGCTAAAAATAAACCTTACCGTAGTGTATGCAAGCATTTCTTTGCGCGCGTTCGCTTTGAGGCGATTTTAATTCGCTTATTTCGCTAGCGGGAAATTGCTAGTGTGTTGCCGAATTAACGCCCAGCTGTTAGTGATGGGGGTCGCGGCCTCGCGTAAGCGACAGCGTTTTTATATGACTTATACGGTATAACTATAACTCAGATTTTCCGAGTGAAAATTTTGGAAAAAAAATAATAAGTGTTATGAATTATTCACTTCGTATATATGATCCTTAGCTATTTAAGCGGATTGAGTAATAATAGAATTGATGGCATACAAAATCTTGATTGACTTAAATATATTTGAAATATTATCACATACTTTTACATTTATTTTATTAAGTATCTGAGATATTTGCTAGTTTTTGTTAATACACAATTTAAACATTATTACAATATAAATAAATAATAATAAACTTAATACGTACATACATACATCTCTCTCTGTCACGCCTGTCTCCCATTAGGGTAGGCAGAAACAATGGAACGCCAAATGCTTCGATTCAAACAAACCTCTTTCGCTTCTTCCACATTCATCAATCTTGTCATACACGCTCGCCGGTTACGGGTACTTTTAATTTGTCCCTTCTTCAGCACGTATAAACTTAATATTTGTTTTATTTAAATTATTATTATAAAAGTCAGAACAATAGACTTTAGACAATGCTCGCAATTTACTATTTTGTGAGAGAAACGTCATGCAGTAAATCTCGTACAATAAGTCAGTAGATATTAAAAAAGAAACTCCACAGTGAAAAAAACAAAAACGATTAAAATTTCTCCTATTAAATAGTTGACCGCTGTCCGCTTTTAACATGAACCGCGTCCGGCGCCTGATGGAGGAAATCTGCGAGCGGCAGCTCTATGATTATTGTAAAGCGCGCTATGATTCTAGTGTGCAACAAAGAAATGTTAAATAAACAAATTAAATTATTCTTTTATCTATATATATTAATAATAATAATATATATAAGGTAAGATTTGATTGTTTATTTATAACGGATAAAATCAAAAACTATTGAAGCGATTTTAAAAATTCTTTCACCCATAGAAAGCTACATTATCAGCTGAAAACATAGGTTAATAGGGTAATATATATTATTTTCGAAAATTCTATTTACCCGGGCAGAGCCGGACCGCGTTACTAGTTACCTATTTAATAAAAAGATACTGTGAGCGATAACACACACTATATGTATTTATTTGATGTGTGTATGTGATGATTTCATACGTCGGCTTTTTTTATGGATGTCTCCCTCCAGTGTTAGGAGTTTCGACTGTCTTAGTATAATTCTACTCTGTACTTGTTTTAGAAGCAGAATAGTAGTAATTTTAAAGTAACTAACATTAAAAAGGGATCCTAACACATTTCGTTAATAAAATGGGATCGTTTCCTGTTCAATCCATGTTTCCTTTTTTATGTACAACTTAGAATGGCAAACAAGCTGACGGCCCGCCTGATGAAAAGTAATAACCGTCGTCTATAGACATGAACAGTACCATGGACATAACAGAGTATACTTTTTCGCCCATGATACCCCCCATGCGTTGCCATTCCTGAGGACTCAGGTCTTATTCCTTTGTGCCCTGTAAATTCATGTCATATCCCAGCCTTCAAACCGAAACACAGCCATGCAAACACAACTGCTTTACGGTTGAAACACGAATGGGACTGAGGTACCCAAGCAAACGACTTTTGTACAAAGTCTCCCTCTGGTAAATTGTATTGTTATATATATAAATCTCTAAAATATAGACATTGTTATAGTGACTTTAACATTTATATCCACTGTTGAACATAGGCCTCCCATGCGGGGGGTGGGGTCGCCAGTAGGTACCACGCTTGGCAGACGGGTTGGAACCTGCAGTTAGGCTTTGACATTAGTTATTGCACATTATCTATTTATTTACACTTAATGCAAAAACAAGGATTAGAGTCTTACTAAGATAATAAAATTGTAATGAAATGAATTGGTCTGTACGTAACACTTAATATGAGGAGTCCTAAGATAAAAAAAGGTCAATAGATGTAAAAACTACATATATATATATATATATATATATATATATATATATATATATATATATATATATATATATGTATATGTATATGTTTTAAATTTTACCATCACACAAAATCTACTTCAATAAATTGAATGCGGTTGAATTCAATTAGTTTTAATAGAATATAGATGATAAAAAAAAAACAAAAAATAAATATAGTTGATTAAATTGGTAACCGTGTTGTATACAATATACTTATATGATACAATTAATTAAGTCCATATACATATATACAATAAATTCTTAACAATGGCAACACATGAAGGGTACCGTGCGAATGATGGTGTTCATCTCTATAGAGGATGGTTACCACTTTCCATCAGAATGGTCCACTTGACAATATAATATGTCATAAAATATGTTAAACTCATCAATTACTCTTGTCTAATATAACAAGAAAATGATTTAGTGCCATCTATTGTCGCATATTGTAATCTGTAAGAGTTAAAAAGAATTCACTGGTTTATCAGATAAATAACGCAAATCGCTGTTCGCTTATAACTTGCGCCACATTTGTCGTCTGGTAGAGGAAGTCTGCGCGCGTCAGCTCCGCGATTGTAAAGGCGCGATGTGATCCTAGCGTGTGCTCTCAACCTAAAAAATAGAATCTGTTTGCTGTTACATTAAGCCAGTGGTCGCGGTTTACACAGCGTTTTCAATTTAAACCAGAAGATGAGTTTTTTTTCGTAATTCTCTTAAATGAATTGCACTTTTTATGACTTGCTCAATGATGTCATCATCATGAGCTAACTAACTGTCCACTGCTTACAGTTAGCCTTTGGTGATGTTTCTTTTTTAATGGATGATTATGAATTGGTAACCCTGCCTGCGCTAACGGCATACGCTGGGGGGGGGGGGTAGCAGTGAGCGATGATAGGTGAGAACGAAAGGCAGGTCAGTTAGCCCATCCTAACGAGTTTAACAAGAATTGTTCACAATGGTTCCCAGGGGGAACCACGCGGAGGTAGACCTAATAGGGCATATTGCTAGCAATGTGGCTGTCAAACTCCATTGCTACCAATCTCTTTCTCTCCTGAAAAGGCAGGTCAGTTAGCCCATCGTGAGGAATACACCTGGAATTTAGTACGGTAGTTTTCAGGTGGGACCATGTGGAGGTCAACTTGATAAGGTATTGCGCTAGCAGTGGACTTGGTGGTTTGCATTATTAATTATCCCCATAAGGAGGGTTTTGCCAATAACTTATAAATTTGTCACGCTTGGCAGGCAGGTTGGAAACTGAAATTAGGCTTTGGTCATGTTTTAACAGGAACACTGCTGCCCATTCCTCGATCATTAAGTTCTTTTAGTCGCCTCATACGACACCTACGGGAAAGAAAGGGGTGGCCCATTCTATGCGGGGACAACACGGCAAATGATATAAATGGTTTATTTTATTGTTTATTTTTCGATTAATATTTTTAATGCAATTAATATACTTAACAAAAAAAGAATATTTCAATCAAGAGTAATCTACCCACAACACTAGCTCTTAGCTTTGTACTAGTGTTGTGCATTATCGAATTACAAATTTATAACCTCACACCTTTTGCTTTTGGAATATGTAGTTTAATAAATAAAAAAAAAAACACATAAATATGTGTATTATATTACGTACATATATGTATATGTGTATCTAGTGAGCTCATTAAAACTCAACATACAGTCACCGCGCCTTATATAGAAATGTAAATACGACGGTAAGCGCACATAAAGACGGAATGCTCGTATTTGTGGCAACAAGAAAAAATTGCACGCGGAGACAAAAGGAATTAATGCGGCCAACGAGGCACCTTGCACAAACAAAAAGTGCAACACTAGCCGTGCGTCGATCTGAAAGAGTAGGGACAGACCGCAGCGGCGGGAGGGTTATGTCCAGTTGAGACCGGTTTTGTGTTACGTGCAATATCGTGGTGTATTAACAATATTTTGATATTTTCGATTTTAAAAATCAGTCGATACTGATATTTGTAACTAGCTTTAAAATAGATTTTTTTTTATTAACTCTTTATTGCACCACTTAAAGAATAATACAAAAAATATATGTATTATACTATTTAGATTGCTCTTTTTTCAGCAACTTTTAAAACAAGGTAGGATTGATTTAAAAGAGAGACGAATTGAGAACAATTCGTTAGATTTTTTTTGTGACTGTGCTAGCCGATACATCGCCAATTTTGAACTGTGCATCGATCTGAAAGAGTACTGATAGATCGCAGTAGCGAAAGGGCAGTTTGAAACCGGTTTCCTCTTACGTGAAATAATCATATACACCTATTTTCAAATAATTAGTAATTTTATTTTATTTTAATATAAATAATTAACAACAGTTAACAAAAATTCGAAATTTGAAATTCGAAATTCGAAACATGAACAAAATATTGATTAGTAATCTTCTTATTCATATTTTAAAACAAAAAGCGCCGTTGGACAATCGGATGTTTCAAAAACACGTTTAAAAAAATATTTGAATTTAGAATCGTGTAGGTACTATAAGTACTCCTGTATATTAAAAAAAAATTGAATTTCGAATTGTACACTAAAATAAAGTAAGTCGTGTATAAGCAGAATTTACCCCTTCACAGGTAGTATTTTGGTCCACAGAGAAAACCAGCAGCGGTCATCGTGACAAAATTAGTATGAAACCAACAGGGAAGTAAATTCTATTTATTCGAAAAGAGTTATCAATATCAGTTCTGAACTAGCAACGTAATCATATGACATAGCCATTAAAAAATATAGACGAAACGCGAAGTTCTTGGAAGTCGCTTCAAAACTTGTTCCAACATTATTCTCTTATAAATATTTCTCATCATTTTCCGACATGCCATATTTTTATCGGGAACCTCGTATGAAGACGGCAAAATAAATCCACATAACGTCCGTCACAGGCATCTACGTGACAGACGTATAAAGCTGTGACGCGTACTCGTCACATTGTCACAGTGACAGGCGAGTGTCACTTCCGTGCAGAACGGAACGGTCGCGCGATTCGATCCGCGATTGACAGCTGTCACATTGACATATAGATAACGTATTTTACTTTTCTATGTCTACAGATACTCATAAAGAGAAAATACTTCATTTTTGTATGTTTGTTTGTATTTGATAAACTCAAAAAGTTTTAAAAATTTTTTCACCTACAGTAAGCTACATTTGTTTATTTATTTGATTTTTATTGCACAATAAAACTTTGTTCAAGTGGCGAGCTTAATACCATATGGCATTCTCTACCAGCTAACCATTAGGTAAAAACAGAAAGCGTATGAAGGGCAGATGTGGTGAAAAATATTTGACATAATTATAGTAACATACCGAAATAATAAGCAAGTAACATGAGCTACATATTATTAAAAAAAAAAACAGAGATCCCAATAAAAATCAAATATTTGCCTATTAGATCTAATATTTTATCTTTTTATCTCTCTACCTTTATAAAGCTATCATGTATGAACCATTACTGAAGGTTACGTATTAAATTACAACTTATGAAAATATTATTAAAATAATGTATATTGTGTAAGTGTGTGTGTATATATATATATATATATATATATATATATATGTGTGTGTGTGTGTGTGTGTGTGTGTGTGTGTGTGTGTGTGTGTGTGTGTGTGTGTGTGTGTGTGTGTGTGTGTGTATGTATGTATGTGTGTATGTATGTGTATATGTATTAATGTTGTTATTATATTCATAACCAGAACAAATTGTGCCAACACCGTGGGGTGAGGACTTGGTGATCTGTAACACAGGTTTATCCTACTTCAGACACCAGTTCTTCACAATACATTAAATTATGTAACCTCCAAAAATAAATGTATTAGAATATAATAGATGTACAACTGGTATTGTGAAGAGAATAAACTTTATTATTATTATTATTATATCGCCAGTATGTACAAATAAATTAATAGAAAAAGTAGATTTGCTATTGTTGTGCAGTAAACAGAATTATCGCTTATTCTAATAGATTTTATATATTTTTATTATTATTGTTTTAAGCCTTCATCAACCAATTCTTTGGTATAGGCTAGAGGACTTCAACTTCCTCAATTTTATTCTATTTTGGACAATCGAGATCCTATTGCGCCCCATCAGCTTCACCATAATTTTTTCACTTCGTCAGTGGTGTTCCTATGAGTGTTTTACAATCTTATAGTCCCCATTTACATACATACTATGATTTACACAAAATATCAAATCTGAAATATACTAGTAAATTAAAATGGTTTTCTAGAAAAATATATTATCAATTTAAAAAAAAATATTTCTAAATAAGTAATAATTTTTTTTAATACTTTTACATTTTTATGTTATAACATTTTTGTCTTAAACATCATCAAAGCCTACCAGTTTGCCAATCCGCTTACCAAGTGTGGCAACTACTGGCACAACCCCCCTTATGAGAGAAGGTAGGTGTATGTTCTACAGTAGACAGTTAACGATTGATCTTAAAAAAATAAAAATTATAATAACCTATTGATAATATAAAATCAGACGGGCCGTATGCTTGTTTGTCACTTTCGTGGTATAAAAAAATAAGTAATAAATTAATATATTACGCGTTATTATTACCTGAGGGAGACTTTGTACAAAAGTCGTTTGCTTGGGCACCTCTGTCCTATTCGTGTTTCAACTGTAAAGCAGTTGTGTTTGCATTGCTGTTTTTCGGTTTTAAGGGTGGGATATGGCGTGAATTTACAGGGTACAGAGGAATAACACCTGAGTCCTCAGGAATGGCAACGCATGGAGGGTATCATGGGCGAAACAGTATACTCTGTTATGTCCATGCTACTGCTCATGTGTATAGGCGACAGTTACCACTTTCCATCAGGTGGGCCGTCAGCTTGTTTGCCATTCTAAGTTGTATAAAAAAAAGTATTATTATATTTCATTACGGCGTTATTCACTTTTGGTTTTTGCTAACAAATACCATCTGTAACGTAGCAGAAGTGATTATATCTATCGGGAGTCATTACTCCTCATGATTACGGAAACGTGCCGTATCCACTAATCACATGTAACGGTCACCCATCCATCACAGTCTCTCGCACATCACTCACTAGACATCTACCCGCAAATTTACTCTATCAACCAACATCACTCTTAATACGACCCCGTAAAACTCATATTTGTTCGTCACGCGAGCACTTGTAAACTTGCCAAACAGAGATGTCCAACACAAACTGATCCCCAGTTCGGTACGTTCCAATCAGTGGTGTAGTTCTTTCGGTGCGGTCACGTCGAACGTATGTCACGGTACATTATCTGCGCCTCTTAATTGAAGATAATAAGGGGGGACATGTGTCTTTGTCGTGTTTTTATGGGGTGCACCGGGATGAGGTGTGTCGCCTTTTTTTAACTCTTCACTATTAATAGTTCCTGTCGCTCCCATTCGCTGTTGCCGGCGTCTTGTCTCGTTAATTTACACATACGTGTCACTTTTTATGATGGCAGTTTAATTCGCTTTGCTTCTGTACTTGTACTTCTGTATAGAAAATAGTGGTTTAATTAAGAATGCTACTTTGTTATTTTACGATAGTTGAAGATTAATTTCGTGTATTTAGGGGTCAATAATATATAGCAATATTTATATATTTTAGTTACAATATTTATATACGTTCCAGTAACATGTTAAATGTCTGTTAAATATGAAATATATTTATATAGTAAAGTCTTATATTATATAGATACTCTCCATACTTTACAACTTTTTCATACAATTTTGAGTAACAAATAGTCATGAGTGATTCCTTTATAACTTCTATATTTGTTTTGTCATATAATTTCTGCATCTTTTTAATGAGTAAACACTCATTTTATTTATTAAATAATACGTCAAGATACATTGTAAGCGTAAGTATATAGAACACTGTTAAAAAAGAACGAGTCAGCTAATTTGACAATTAGCTGACAAAATATTGACCCGTTTTTGAGACTCGCGGCTCTATCTATATAATCTAAGAGTACAACAGAATATTCGTAGTATACTCGTTACATGGCAGTCAGAATCAGAATATATAACAAACTGCTAAGAAATCTTAGAAAATTAAACTGTAATAAATTAAAAAAAGAACTACATAAATGGCTAGTAAAAAAGTGTTACTATAGTGTCCAGGAATATTTACAAAATTATAAAATATTGACACATTATAAAAGATTGACATTTCTGTACAATTATGTTACAATTATAAACTATAATTAAAAAAAAGAACTGCATAAATGACTAGTAAAAAAGTGTTACTATAGTGTCCAGGAATATTTACAAAATTATAAAATATTGACACATTATAAAAGATTGACATTTCTGTACAATTATGTTACAATTATAAACTATAATTAAAAAAAAGAACTGTATAAATGACTAGTAAAAAAGTGTTACTATAGTGTCCAGGAATATTTACAAAATTATAAAATATTGACACATTATAAAAGATTGACATTTCTGTACAATTATGTTACAATTATAAACTATAATTAAAAAAAAGAACTGTATAAATGACTAGTAAAAAAGTGTTACTATAGTATCCAGGAATATTTACAGAAATATAAAATATTGACACATTATAAAATATTGATATTTCTGTACAATTATATTACAATTATTATTATATCTGTAGAATTATCGTTTAAAAAAATGACATTATTTTATTATATTATTAATATGTAATTAAAGAATTATTTGATCATAACTTTTGTAATGACTGTTGCACGTCAGTAATGAGAAAATGTGTGAAACCATTGTGAAATTACCATATGACCTTATTGTACCACATTTTTAGCAATAAAATTCATTCATTTATTCATTCATTCATTATAATACAACTGTGTAAACAGTTCTTAATCACTATACCTCACTCGTGACACGATGTTGCATCAGTTACACCAAGACAGGATTTATAAATCGCCATTGTTCCGAGATCGCCTTCCCTGCCCACCTGCATTCGTGGAGCAATATCAATCCATCTGCTGCGACGGGGGGCGGCGGGGCCGCTGGGGGCGGCGGCAGGGGGCCGGTGACCAGGGGGGCGTCCGGTGAAGTTGACGGCACGTCTTTGAAAGGTATTTAATTTCGTGCAAATGACGAGCCCTGTTCACGACACTGACAGACTAAATTCATTCAATATTACACGACATTTTTATTTCGCCAATTTCTTTTTATTTTTAATTAATAGTTTTCTCTTTGTGACGTTTATAATATAGAAAATGGCGGTTCTAGACAATATAACTGGACTTGTACACTCTGCAGTTGGCACTCTTATAATCTGTGGGTGGGGGTCAATATGCACCCCCTCGGGGCAAGTGGGGGTTCGTCACGTCACTGTCGCCGGGGCCCGTCACGCCGTCGTGGCGTCTCGTTTGCGTCCACTACTTCTCAACTTGAAGGGTTGAATGTAAAATATTTTCTCGGTATCGATATTAAGTTTGTTCGGGTCTTGTACATTCAGGGAGCGTTCGCCTTTCAATGATTCGTTTTCAAATTTCAAATGTTTTGTTTTCAAAGTTGTTTTAGATTCTAACTCTTTTGAACCGACTTTAAAAAGAAGAATAAATGAAGGATCATTCTCAAGTCGGTTGTATGTTTTTTTATGGTTGTTACCTCATAACTCCGTCAGTTGTAAACCGATTTGGAAAATCCTTTTTTTTTATCTGAAAGGATACGCTTACAGATTGAACCTTTAAAAATTTTATAAAATAAGTTCAGTAGTTTGATTTTTAAATAACTAACTAAATAACAGATTTTTTCTTCTTTTTTTTTTGTGGGACACGATTTAATTGTATATTTAATTAAAAAGTAAATATTATAAAACTCTATTAAATTTAAATTTTTGTGCATTTTTTTAAAGAGAACGTTTGAAGTAATATCTTCAGAAATGTTACAATACAGAAATTGCGTTTTCTGTGCATATATTAATAGAAATCCTAATGAACATAGGAATGAAATCGAAAAGTGTATTGGATTCTAATTTAACACAGTACGTACTATCTGGTGAATTGTATGACATCACACGTCGAATCTAATTTTGAAACGAACCTGATAATTTTCCTACGAATCGTTTCACTAGTTTTACAATGAGAACTCAAAAAGTAAACATAAGATAGATAGATAGATAATTTATTTGCATTACTTACTTACAGCACATAAATTACAACATAGATATACAAAAAAAGCGAGATTAACATAAATGATAAAAAAAAATACACAAAGCTAAATACAATTTTCATTTGTGAGTGTGTCATGGCAATACAAAATGGCCACAACTCAGTTTATTGCTTCGCCCTCAAAAGAGCAAAGCACTGATATTCATAACCTAGTAAGTACCTATTACTTTTTAATTTAACATCTTTTATAATCTTTACGAATATTATAAATGTGAAAGTGAGTTTGTTTGTTACCTTATTACTTTAACGGGTTAACCAATCACTCTGAAATTTAGTATACGTGCTACGTAGCTACGAAGAAAAGATCGCTCTTAGCGATAAGGTCGCCCATTGTTTTCTCATTGTGATTATTTCTTGTAATTATTTATATTTATAATAAGTTTACTATTGTAATCTTTTGGAGGAAACAATAAAGAGTATCTATCTACTGCTGCTGGCAGAGCTTCAGTGCCCCACCAGCGTAGCCTATTATGATTGACACACCTGGATTTCAGCACGATGATTTCCAGGGTGTCTACATTACTAACACCCCCCCCCCCATTTTATTTTGTGTATTGTCATTACTGTATAATATAATTGCATCTGGGATCTTTATTATGTTTAAGGTATAAAATAGCTTATGTCTTGGGGGAAAGGGATTGTTAGCAATGAAGTTTGACAGCCCCATTGCTAGCAATATGCCCTATTAGGTCGACCTCCACGTGCTCCGCCGGTATTCATTCATTTAAATATTAGAATATTTAGATTTGCAGATTGTCGGTTCCGAGGGTTCAGTACAAATGGTGTACGTAACCCTGTATGCAATAGCTCCGTCGTGCTGCTCAGCGCAGCAATATCAATCCATCTGGCGAGCGGGAAAACGGGTGGGGTGCAATACCTCCCCTCCTTGTCCACCCCCCCCCCCCCTGCTGCGCGTCACGTCACTGTCTTAAATGACTGTCACGGGCGCACTCGAGCGCCATCCACTCGCTTGAAGAACGCTGGACGGACAGCTTAACAATCTCCCTCCCTCGGTTTGATATTACGTCGTTACTAGTTATTGTATGTTTTGGTGTTGCGACGTTCTGCAAACACTTTACAGTGATATAAAAATGTATTATATTGTCATATATATATACATATGAATGAATGAGTATACTTTATTTGCATTATACAACATAGGAAATAAAACAATTTACAAACACAACAATACAATTGTATAAGTACAGTAAGGCGGTCTTATTGCTGAGAGCAGTCTTTTCAAGACAACCTTAGGGTAATGGACTAATTATTGTACAAGTAGATATGATAGTACTGTATAATTAAGAAAGTATATATATATATATATATATATATATATATATATATATATATATATATATATATATATATATTGACATTATAATGTCTCCGATCAAACAGTTCATAATTACTCCCCTCCATCCAAAGGTTGCGTGGAAGAGATCGCTCTTAGCGATAAGGTCGCCTATTGTTTTCTCATTGTGATTATTTCTTGCAATTGTTTATATCTATAATAAGTTTACTGTTGTAAACTTTTGGAGGAAACAATACAGAGTCTCTATCTGTCTGTCTATCATACACATCTAATGAGACGATCGCAAGCCTGCTGTTTATAGGTGAGTAGGGTATAAAAAAATTGCATCTTATACGATCACGTGACCTTTTTTTAATCGGTGATAATGGAATGGTAACCCCACCCGCGCTATCGGTATACACCGGCGGGGCACCAGTGAAGGATGATAGGTGAGGATGAAGCAGGTCAGTTAGCCCATCGTGACGAATTCAACAAAAATTGTTTACGATGATTTTCAGGGGGAACCACGTGGAGGTCGACCTGATAGGGTTATATTGCTAATAATGGGGCTATTTGACCCCATTACTAACAATAAAAGACGAGTTAACTCGTCACCGGTCAGCAAAGTGTTAATATACAAAAAGTTATTTGTATTACATAAATAATAACGAATACAGTATTTAGCGAGTGCAAGTTAAAACATAGCTGACGTTGTACCGTCTACCGTCTACCGTCAGCCGGGAACACTCAGTTGCATTATCAACTTGCACCGAGATGACGCGCGCATCGCTGTCACTCCCACGTCGCCAAGTTTACTTGACTCCGTTGGAAATTTCACTCTAGACTTGCTTGTGTCGGTGCAAGTGAAAGGCGCGGAGCGATATTGATTTATCAAAGCCATACAATCAATAAATCAAATTGTGATACTGTTTTCTGCGGTTTTATGGCTGAAATAAACGTAACGCTTATCATTTTCAGTTAGTTCATTAGCGATAAATTACATTAATTGTTTTGTTTAGAAGTTTTTAAGCTACTTAAAAAAAGAAGGAACGTTTTTGTGGTTGAATTACGTGGGTACGATGCAATACCAGATGTGTTGCAGGCCATTATGAGCCACCAGACGGGCTATACACTATCTGTCTCTTTTGTAGTGTAAAACTAATCCACTTAAGATATCCAATTTAAATTTGGCCACGATTGATCTTGTATTTTTTTTTAAGAAGGATAATCCTGTATTGATGACGCTAATCTCATGTCTTAACCCATAAACTAAGTGATCTCTCCTGTCACGTCATTGCACCGACTTATCTTGCAGTGATGACAAGCTGCGACTGAACTGTTCCGCGCTGTCACGTTGTTGGCCTATTTTTATTCAATAGTGCCCCCTATTGATTTTCGTGTCTAGTAGTGTCGACGTATCACAATATTTGTATACGAAATTTATTAGTTAATAAATTTTATTATACTCTGTTATAAACCAGGTATTAAAAATTACTTAAACAATTTTTGAATTGGTGACAAACAAACTGAAGACACGTTTGTCATAAACGATTACATTCAGAAATGCTCATGATTAAGGATCGAAACTGCGACCATAAGAAGATGAGGCAGTATATTAGGTCGCTATATTACCAAGGTCATCATAAAACTAACAAAACCCATACAAACATGCAATGGTCTTAAAATCACTTTTATTAAGAGCCTTAGTCTCATCCCTTGTTCCACAGTACAGAGAGCCGCTTCTGTCACGTCAGTGCACCGAACTGTCTCGCTACGATGACAAGCCGCGAGTGAATTGTCCCGGGCTGTCACGCTGTCGTCTTAGTTTACCCATTTCTATAGTTCGTGTTATTGATTGTCACGTCTAGTACATCACTATCGAAATCGACTATTTGACGTTTTATGTCAGTTTTGTTGATAAGATTTTACGTAGAAAAGGGATGGTTCAATATTTGATAACTTTGCGTTAATTAGTCTTAATGTAATAAGTCTTAAGACAAATTCCGTGGAATTGTAATCAATCTTATAACTGAACAATAATAAAAAAAATGTATTAATGCATTTGCATAAGACATTAATTACGATATAATATCAAGTCGTTAAAGAAGACGTATTGCAATGACGTGCAAGATCAGTAGCGTGACATATTCCAGAGATCAAACAATAGCGGTAACTGTATATTCAACTGTGACCAAGTTTGCGCTTACATATTACGTGACTGACAATCAGTAAATACGAATATATTGATATGTATTTCGGCGACGAGATGATCAAGCTCAGTGACGTGACATATTCGAGATAAGTTAAGACCAGTGATGGCAGTGTTTATGTCAGTAAGTTTATGATAAATAACAAATTGAAAAAGCGCAAATCACCAGAAACAATATGATTCCATTCCATTCAGGATGTAGCTTGGTAAGCAGGATGTTCAGTGACGTGTTTCAAAGAAGTTTACATGAGAGCGATGACGGAATTATCAGCTATTGCTGTTTTTTTATACCACAAAGGTGGCAATCAAGCGTACAGCCCGTCTGATGGTAAACGACCACTGTAGTCTATAGACGCCTACAATACTAGGGGTTTCACGTGCGCGTTGCCGACCCTGAAGATACCTTAATATACCCTTTTTGAAGAATCCCATACTGTTGTCTCAGGGAGCTTATTCCAAAGCCTAAGCGTTCGTGGGAGAAAATTTCTCTAGAATCGCATTATACGTGACCATTTAGGTTCAAGCGTATAAGGATGAATTCTCTGTCGATGGCAAGCAGTACGATCATAAAAGGTGACTGAAGTCATCATTTTAAACATATTCTCAGAACACAATCCGTTATACAAGCGATAAAACACTGAAAGCGAGGCAAAGTCTTGTTTTAGACTTAAGGACTCGATATCTCTTGTGAGTCTTTGAACCGAGTCAAGAGGACCAAGCTGGTATTCAGGTGCTCCGGTTCACGGATGAGAGCAGTACTCCATGAGGGGCTGGACAAGCGACTTGTACAACAAAAGTCTTTGTCTCGAGCTGAAGTACCGTTTCGCTCTATTGAGTACCCCAAACTTTTTGGACGCCAGCTTGATCCTATCTTCTATGTCACCTTGGAACTCTACAGTGCTAGAGATACCAACACCGAAGATCCCATTTGCGATAACTAATTTATTTCGTGATATTAATGCACTAGAAGAGATATGAATATATTTGAGGAAAATGTTAGTTAGGAGAAAGATCAGTGACGTGACGTGTTCGAGACAAGTTCAGGCGTCAGCGGTGACGCCATTGTCAGCTGTTGCCGAGTTTGCCTTAACTTATACACTGAGATATAGCAAACTAGAAGAGATTAAAAAATTTATACTTTGACAAAAATTATGATGGGATTATCTAGGCGAATGTTAGAAAATAGATTCAGTATGATAGTAAAATATTACACATATTTATAAAAATCATTTTTTATTTTATATATTTATAAATTATTATTCAATAAATTTTATTTAAAGAAATTTGTTATGCATTTTACATTTATTACAGTTTGCGAGATTATGTTATTACAAAACTGTTTGTACCATAAACGTAATGATAAAAAATATTTGTAGAATAGAAGTGGCCATTGTCGCTTCTAGTGTAGCTTTACTGTGAGAAACTTCTGTCAAGTTTCGGCGCAGTTTGATTGCAGATTTAATGGTTAGGACAAGTTAGTCTGATCTAGTTCCATCTGTTTATTCGACACGTATACCATACTCAGTTCTAAAATAATTTATTCATATAGAAATAGACTGTTTACAATTTATAGTTTAAATTAAAATTCATACATTTTATGCAGCTTATGTGGTTTGTAGGTATTTTTTTTAATGGATGATAACGGAATGGTTACCCCGCCAGAGCTATACACTGGTGGGATACCAGTGAGGGATGATAGATAATGATGAAGCAGGTTAATTAGCCAATCGTGACAAATTAAATAACAATTCAATCACTATGTTTTTCAGAAGGAACCACGTAGTGGTCGACCTAATAGAGTATATTGCTAGCAATGGGATTGCTAATTTCTATTACTAACAATTCCTTCTCCCTCCGGTCTGTAGGTAGTACCGTATGCTGAACCCATCTTCGTCACTATTTGATAGGTTAGATAGTTAATGCAATCTTTGACTCTTAACACTTGAAATTTCAGGAGTGGTAATAAATGATTGATCTAAAGTAAGTCATTGTTTTTCTTTATGTCGTTATATAATAATAATGACTTTTTATCAGCTTGTTTATCAATGTAATTTTTCTCAACAAGACTTGGTTATTTCCTATATCTATCTGAAGTAGATACAAATATATGTGTCTTCATGCCGTGATAATTTGAAACATATAATACAGAGGCATAATGCCTTAATATTCAGCATCGGTAACCCTTAAATCCTATGGATATCACACTGTTTTCTATAATGTCCATAGTCTTCATTTTTACCATCAATTGAGGCATCATCTTGTTTGCAATTCCAAATTACATAAATAATCTTTACTACAATATAAAGTGAGTTTGTTTTGTTACCTTTAAAGACTTAACCAATCACTATAAAGTTTGGTATACACGTACTATAAAAATGGAGAAGGACATAAGCAATTTTTAACATGACACGTCAGTGAACTCACGGGTAAAATCTAGTATTATATATTGGAGGCAGCCCTGAGCAACGACACGTCAGTGGCATCGTGTCACGTCACTGCAGCGGGAATGGAGAGAACTGTACGGGAACATCTTCCATTCGTGATGTATAATTAAACAAAGGACGCTGTATTCTCAGTCATGTCAAGTATAGTTCCTATAAGGTTTTCGTGCTAGAACGGGCAAAGTTTCGAACACCCTTATGTCGTATTAAAAATAAAATACATTCCTAGATAATGCAAATGTTTCAATTTGTATAAACATTTTATGTTAAATACTATACTTTTTTTTTATTTTTTAAGAGTCATTGTATTTTGAGTTAGACTTTTTTGTTAAGTTATAACTGGTCTATGACAATAAATTTTTATTGTAAACTAAGCTAGAAATTAATATAAACAGATGTCTATAATATGTTTATATATATCTTCTGAATTCTCTACACAAATATTTTTTTTTCGCAAAAATGGCAGACAATTTGACGGTTCATCCGATGCAGAGTGGTAACCGTACGTCGCCTATAGATATAGACAGTACCATGGACGTAATAGTATCCATGTGTCGTCCATGACAACCTTCATGTGTTACCATATCTGAGAACTAAGGTGTTATGCCTCTGTACACGAAAAAAAACAGTTAAGATTTTTTTTCAAAATAAAATTATCATTTTAAATTAGCCGTTGATTATTTAATCATCTACTTTCCATTTTATAACAGTATTATGTATATAACAAGATAAATTTAGTGATATAAAATATTTGTCATACATATGTACCAGCCCTATTCCTGGGACGTGCCAGTGACAACTTGTCACGTCACTGCACAAAGCTACGGGACAGCTGCCTGTGCTCGTTGCACTAAATAATTTCAATCTTTCGTTTCTCTTGAGTGCTGCTATCTAAAATCGGAAGAGTTAATACGAATGTTTTAGTATTGGAAAAAAGAAGATAATTTTAACATTTAAACGTTTGAGTCATGTGAAATAATTGTGACAATAACTGAGTTTATATATTACTATGTTTCAGTTTAAAGTGTGATATCATCATCACGATTTCAGCTTTTAACTGTCCACTGGCGAACACAAGCCTCCCCCGGGGGATTTTGCCAGTAGTTGCCACGCTTGGCAGGCGGATTAGCAACCACAGTTAAGCTTTGAAGATATTTTAAGAGGAACGCTGTTGCTCATCCCTCGCCCTCCCTTAGTCGCCTCTTACGACACCTACGGGAAAGGAAAGGTTGGCCTATTCTATGCCAGAACCGACATGATAAATGTGGGATATGGTAGTAAAATTACATGGTATGAGAGTACAGCATCATAAATGGCAATGCATGTTGAGCCAAGGGCATCACAGTGCACATTCTGTGGGACATATGGTGTAATTCATGTATATAGGCGACAGTTACCGCTTTCCATCAAGCGAGTCGTCAGTTTGTCATTTTAAGTTGAAAAAAGGAAACGAAATCTTATTAATGTAAAATAATTTTTTTTTTCTTTTTAATAATAGTAGTTTCAAAAAGAACGTACTTACTCAATTCTGTTGTTTGTTTGTTTTTTTTTATGTTTGTTACCTCATAACTGCATCTGTTGTGAACCGATTTAGAAAATTCTTTTTTTTTTTACCTGAAAGGATATTTTACTTACAGATTAGTCCCATAGAAATTGTTACCAAAATTAGTCAGTAGTTTAGTTTTTAAATCGAAATAACTGATTTTGGTACAATCTTGAAATCTTCTTTTTTTGTGAAACACAATATTAATTATATTTTATTTAAAATTATAAATATTTAATATTATAAATTTTTAATCAGCGTCAGTGTGCGGCGCGTCGCTGCCGTGTGGGGCGTGCCACTGACAACTTGTCACGTCACTGCGCAAGACGAAGTTTGCGCTGCACTAAATAATTTCAAAGGAAGTCCTCTTATGGCCGCGTCAGCTGTGCCGCGCTCGGGGACTAATGGACACGTGACCCATGCTTTAATATTATAGTATTTCATTTATTTTATAATAAAACCCTCTTTTTGAAAGAAGCCTACACATTCAATAGTAAACAATTATCAGCTGTTGACGATGATTATGAGTGATATTATTAATCACTCCCCAATGACACATCATTAGTTTCTGCACTGCAACTGTGCGACGCCAGGGCGCGGCGCTAGTAGCAATAATAAGTTAGTACTTATATTATACAAGCAGATAGAGTGTCTCCATAGAAATGCTTCGAGTTAAACGGCTCAACTTTTTCATACAATTTTACGTGATAAATAGTTAGGAGTGATTCCTTTATAACTTCTATATTTACTTTGTCTTATAATTTCTGCATCTTTTTAATGCGTAAACACTCATTTTATTTATTAAATAATACATCAAGATACATTTTATGCGTAAGTATATAGAACACTGATAACAAAAAACGAGTCGGCTAATTTGACAATTAGCTAACAAAAAGTTGACCCGTTTTTGAGGCTCGATGCTCTATCTATATAATCTAAGATATAATAATAATGACAACTTTATTTAAAAAAAAAAAAGTTATATTATTTTTTTTCACCAGAAGTCATTACTAAGTCACCTTTCTTAAAGATCACGCGGACAAAGTCGCAGGTAAAAGCTAATATTTAAATAAGTGCCAAATTATCAATACGAATTGACAGTTAACATCTTTTTTATGTATATTTAATCTCGCTATGTCTTTTTATCATAGCATTAAAAGATTTCTGGGTTAATTTTTTATGTTTTAAATATTAATGATTATATATAAATGACTATATTTTTTTTTATACAACTTAGAATGGCAAACAAGCTGACGTCCCACCTGATGGAAAGTGGTAACCGTCGCCTATAGACATGACCAGTACCGCGTGGACATAACAGGGTATACTGTTTCGCCCATGATACCCCCCATGCGTTGCCATTCCTGAGGACTCAGGTGTTTTTCTTTGTACCCAGTAAATTCACTGCCGTACCCTTCAAACCAAAACACAGCTTTGCAAACACAACTGCTTCATAGTAGAAACACGAATGGAACAGAGGTGCCCAAGCAAACGACTTTTGTACAAAGTTCTCCCTCTGGTATGTTACATAAAAATGTTTGTTACATAAAAAAAATGCAACCAAATTGATAAACTCTTCTTTGAAGTTCGTTGAAAAATATTATATTTAATATATTAAAAATTTATAGCCCTTATAACGGTTTTCTTCATGCCAGGTGCGATATAAACAGTAAGAACTGACCACCAAAAGCGATCACATAATATATATATATATATATATATATATATATATATATTGCGTCATATACTGATAATTTAATATATATATATTATATATAAAGATTCTAAAACACAAGCCTACATACCCATTACTAATGGAACGTGAAAATCGTATCCAGTACTGTGCTCAGAACAAAAAGAGCTAAACAATTAACCCCTTTCGCCCCCGGACCCCACTCGACCCCACAAAGACAAGACACATCAAAGAAAGTCCTCACGTATGCACTTGATCGGGCGGTGCACTAACGTGACGCCGTCCATCGATTGTTGGGGGGTTAAGGGGGGTGGGGGCAGGTGACGGGTTGGGGAAAGAAAGCTTTAAAAACACAGAGAGCCAACGGCGTCTCCGCGACGGCCCAATACGTCCCCGGCCGGCCGTCGATTACGCCAGTGCATATGCGAGCGTAGGGTTAGCAGAATAAGCGATTAAACATTTATTTAGTACGACATTCTGGCAAATTGGGGCTTAAAGTGCAACCGTGTTACTGCCCCTGTGTTATGAGATTTTCCTATACATTTTAAAGTCCATTCAAAATTCGAAGCGTTTCGGAATGTAACTTTTTTTTACTATTTTGAATTCGAATGTGTTTGTTTTTATGAATGAAATGAATGAATGAAAACTCTTTTTTTTCCCTTCAAAGAATGATACAGATAAAAAAGATTAATAATATACAAACAAAATTATTAATAATTACATAAAAACAAGATTGAGAGGCAACAATGGGCGGACTATCGCTAAACAGCGATCTCTTCCAGGCAACTTTAGGATTATTATGAAGATTTTTGTTAAATAAAATATATACATATTTAAATGTATTTACAGCAAAATAAAAACTACAGCTGTAATTTAATATAAAATAATCAGAAATACACATTTAATTAATTTCCAATATTTACCTCAGAGAAGTCAATTACACTTAATTATGTATTTATACATCCTTATTGCTCGCCTTTTGCTATTCACAATTGAATAGATAATTTATACATGTCTATTTAGTGTTAAATGTGTTTTATATACTTGTGAAAATTTTATTGATATTTGTTCATTTATTTATTACATTTACCAACAGAGGGAGCTAGATAGTTTTCCAATTTGATCCCTTAGCAATCACAATAAATACTAAATACAACATAGATAAACATAATAAAATTTAATAATTGGACACTTTCTAAATAATTTATTGCCATTCTGATATATTGATCGACATCGGAGTTTACTCTCATATCCTACAGCCTAAATGGTCACGTACAGCGCGATTTCAGAGATGTTTCCTCCCACGAACACTCAGGTTATGGAATGAACTCCCTGCCTAGGTTTTCCCTACAGTATAGGGTTCTTTAAAAGGGTGGTAAAGAGGTTTCTTCAGGGTCGGCAACGCGTAATACCTCCGGTATTCCAGGTGTTCATAGGCTACGGTAACCGCTGACCATCAGATGGGCCGTATGCTTGTTTGCCACTTCAGTGGTATAAAAAAAAACTTATACATTACAATTGGATCTATTAAGTGTAACGAAAAATTGTTACTCAAATAAAAATGCTATCCTTGTGGTTTTTTTTCGTACACCCATCTTCATATTATCACTGTATCAAGTCAAAAAAGGTTGTGGACATAGTATAGTACATTTTCTTTTACTCACAGTTGCCGTTTTGTATCTGATGAAGTTTCGACTTGTTTTGCAAAAAAATTGTCCTTTTGTCTTAATCTGCTGTCGGTACCACGCGGCCGGCTGCTCACGGAAACACACGAGCATGGTGAATACAACATTCGTTATTTTTCGCCACCTTCTACACCGTATTGATTAGTGCTCATTGCTGTATGTGCTTTAATGCACCTTCGTATCACTACGTATCGTCATAGTCGTAGAATACTGACGGATCTTTATATGTAATATTTGTCAGATCTGTCAGTATTCTACGACTATGACGATATGCCAGGAAAAGGATACAAAGTCTTTGGTACTGCTTCTTTTAATACACGATAATAGAATGGTAACCCTACCTACTTTTGTTTTTTATACAACTTAGAATGGCAAACAAGCTGACGGCCCACCTGATGGAAAGTGGTAACCGTCGCCTATAGACATGAGCAGTAGCATGGACATAACAGAGTATACTGTTTCGCCCATGATATCTCCCATCCTGAGGACTAAGGTGTTATTCCTCTGTATCCAGTAAATTCACGCCATATCCCACCCTTCAAACCGAAACACAGCCATGCAAACACAACTGCTTCACGGTTGAAACACGAATGGGACAGAGGTACCCAAGCAATCGACTTTTGTACAAAGTCTCCCCTGGTATACGCTGGTGAGCACCAAGTAATGGATGATAGGTGAGAATTAAAAGGCAGGTCAGTTAGACCATCGTGATGAATACACCTAGAATTCACCGCGACGGTTTCGAGGGGGGACTGTGGGAAGTTCCTAATCATCCATTAAAAAAACAAATCCTCAGTTGTAATATTTTATAAAAATATACTTGTTTTTATTAACATATTACGTTATATATGTCTTTTATTTCTATATATTATATTTTTAGCAAAAAGAGACTTGTACAAAAGTCGTTTGCCTGAGTTCCGCAGTCCCATTCGTGTTTCCGCCGTAAAGTACTTATGTTTACATGGCTCTGTTTCGGTTTTTAGTGCACAATATGGCAATAAAAATACAGGGTGTAAAACCATGACACCTTAGTTCTTAGGTAACGCTTGAGGAGTTTGAACGGCGACACGAGGTACTCTGTTATATCTACGGTACTGTTCATGTTTAGAGGTGACGAAAACCGTTTTCCATCAGTTGGGTCGTCAGCTTGTTTTCCGTTATTAGTTGTATAAAAAAAATAAGGTATGTGTACAATAACTATACAATATGATAAATGTTGTATAGTTTAAAATATATATATAAAAAATAGTGGTTAATTTGAGACGAAATTGTTCTCTTAATTAACACCTATTCCGCTTCCAAGACCAGTAAAAATGTCATGTCTGAAAAATTTGAAATTCCGAAAAAAAGTTATCGAACATAGTCGCGTGGAACTCCAATGAACTTCGTTCCGTAATAAAAACTGAAACGCTTATTATCTTCGGGACAGACGGTCGGACAAGGAACTTGTAAATGTCACCTGAATTACCAACTTTCCGCTTTCAAGTTGGTGCAACGCGCCGAAATGACAACGTACTAAGTGTTCCATTATGACACGTGTGTACATGGCTTTTTAATTATGGACATAGGTTTTTTATATGCAACTTAAAATGGCAATTAAGCTGACAGCCCACCTGATGGAAAATAGTAACCGTCGCCTATAGACATGAGCAGTACCATGGACATAACAGAGAATACTGTTTCGCCCATGATACCCCCAATGCGTTTTTATATGCAACTTAAAATGGCAATTAAGCTGACGGCCCACCTGATGGAAAGTAGTAACCGTCGCCTATAGACATGAGCAGTACCATGGACATAAAAGAGTATACTGTTTCGCCCATGATACCCCCAATGCGTTGCCATTCCTGAGTACTCAAGTGTTATTACTCTGTATCCAGTAAAATCACGCCATATCTCACCCTTCAAAACCGAAACACAGCCATGCCAACACGACTACTTCACGGTAGAGTCACGAATGGGACAGAGGTGGCCAAGCCAAGCACTTTTGTACAGTCTCTCTCTAGTAGTCTAAATAAAGTCTGTTTGAAAATATTTAATCGTTTATTATAACCGTTTCTTGTCGGCCAGTAATTAACATACGAATACGATTCAATATTGAAAATTAAAATCATTTGAATCGTTCACATTCAATGCAATGTTAATAAGTTATTAGTTACGATATTTCGCAACTGTTTCTTTTCGTTCGACAGCGACTAGCGCAAAACGGTCGTGGTTTTGTAGCGGCCTAAGTTTTAGGAGAAAAGCGGTAATCATTGTTTTACTGGGTGGTTTTATTTTTCTATAATTTTAAGTACAAATTACTATAATATAGGATAGTCTAGTAAGGATTGTTATTAGTATTGGAAACTTGTAAACAAACTAAATACACCTCCGGTGCGAATGATTGCCCAGAGAAACAATATTATTAGTATCTTAATACCAGAGGGAGACTTTGTACAAATGTCGATTGCTTAGGTACCTCTGTCCCATTCGTGTTTCTACCGTGAAGCAGTTATGTTTGCATGGCTGTGTTTCGGTGGATTCAGTGAAGGGTGGGATATGGCGTGAATTTACAGGGTACAGAGGAATAACACCTGAGTCCTCAGGAATGGCAACACATGGGGGATATCATGGGCGAAACAGTATACTCTGTTATGTCCATGGTACTGCTCATATCTATAGGCGACGGTTACCACTTTCCATCAGGTGGGCCGTCAGCTTGTTTGCCATTCTAAATTGTATAAAAGAAATGTAATTATTTATCGCTGTCGCTCTCGCTCTTGCTTTCGTTTTCGCTCCCGCCTGTGCCTTGTGTCCGCACTACACCGCTTTTAAATCGGCAACTTTTCGCTATTTTAATTAAGTTGACGTTGCAGTTACAACAGTTGATTTGTTCGCGAACACTCCGGTACATTCGAGCCAGCCATTCAGATTCCGTAGTGCACGGGACCCGGCCCCGTGCTGCAGCTAGAACTGAGTTCAATTGACTTTGATGTAGCGACGCTTTGTATTTTATTTAGTTGCCGTTTGAACTGCAACTTTCAATAAGATTAATCATAACTTTTTGCTAGCTTTTGTATCAAAGTAAGCCCGATTCGCCGGAGGGGCACCAGTGAGGGATTATACATACATACATACATATCTGTCACGCCTGTCTCCCATTAGGGTAGGCAGAAACAATGGAACGCCAAATGCTTCGATTCAAAACAAACCTCTTTCGCTTCTTCCACATTCATCAATCTTGTCATACACGCTCGTCGGTTACGGGTACTTTTAATTTGGCCCTTCTTCAGCACGTCGCCTATTTGGTCGACATACGTCCGTCTAGGGCGGCCCCTACCGACATCTCCATTCATTCTTGCTCGATAAATCTCTTTCGTAATTCTTCTTTCATCCATCCTCTCCAAATGACCAAACCAACGCAACATTCCTTTTTCGATTTTGGTCACTACATCGACTTTCAGTCCACACTTCTCTCTAATCACACTGTTTCTTACTCTATCTTTTAAAGTAATACCACACATACTTCTCAAAGCTCTCATCTGTACAGCATTTATCTTACTTTCATGCTTCTTCTGCCATACCCACGATTCGCTTCCATACATGAGTGTTGGTATCAGTACTCCTTGAATTATAGCAAGGCGAGCTCTGCTCGATACATTTTTACTTGACATAATCGAGAGCAGTGCACCGTTAACACTGTTTCCCGCTTTAACTCTCCTCTCAATATCTCTTTCACACTTCCCATCCCTCGTAAACAAAGAACCTAAATATAGAAACTCACTCACTTGCTCCACTTTTTCATCTCCTATCATAATCTGGCATGCCGTTAAACTTTCATTCCTCTCAAAAACCATTACCTTCGTCTTCTTCGCATTTATTTTCATACCTTTTCTTGCATACGCTTCATTCATTATAGTCACCATTTGTTGTAATTCATACTCCGACGATGCAAAAAGTACTTGGTCGTCGGCGTATAAAAGAGTCTTAAACAGAGACTCATTCATCCTGAATCCACAATTAGATCCTTTCAAATCGGTCAAGCAACTGTCCATAAATAGGTTGAACAGCCAAGGAGACGCTACACAGCCCTGTCTAACACCGCGTTCAATGCCAAACCAGTCTGTATAGACTCCATTTATTCTGACACAGGCATTTGAATCCTTATATAAAGATTTGAATGCCCGTATCAAATGGCTGCTCACCCCATACATTGCCAGTGTTGACCACAGTTCATTCCTCTCCACTCTATCATAAGCCTTTTCAAGGTCAATGAAGGCGCAGAAAACCTTCTGATGTTGAGCTAAGGTTTTCTTAGCTTGTTTGCCATTCAATAGCTTGTGAGGGATTATAGGTGAGGATAAAACAGGTCAGTTAGCTCATCGTGCCGAATTCAACAAGAATTGTTCACGATGGTTTCCAGGGGGAACCACGTGGAGGTCAAACTCCATTGCTAACAATTCCTTTCCCACCAAGTAAGCCCGATTGTCAGATTGTACAGTTCGTGTCGTGTTTACAATTTCTCTAACTAACAGGTGTCTGTACCCAGTAAATTCACGCCATATTCCACCCTTCAAACCGAAACACGGCCATGCAAACACAACTGCTTCACGGTAGAAACGATATATAGATATTGTAACGGCAATATATAAATACTGTCGTGTAACCACACCTACTCAGCGTACATCTTAATGAGCACTCAGCCAAATTTATTAACACTGATTTACCGTCGCGGGTATTTTAGACCCAAAAGTAATCACCAGTCGGATAAAGTGGATTCTTACGTTCAGTACATGCCCGTAATATGCACTAACAAATTGACATGTACAGAGTTTCCCGAGCAGCTAATTTCGGACGGCCGCCGCGCACGCGACATCAAACTTTTGCCGTGCAGAAAAAAAAAAAAACTTTCGAAATTTTCGACCCCACTCTGTGCAACGACAAGAATTTTGTTAATTTGTTCTCATCGAGTGCAGCTGTTTATCTTTTTAAAATTGTTTCCATTGTCTATGCTTTCATCTTTTTGGGGTTCGTTGGTAAAAAATAAAAAGGGGTCCTTATAATTTTATTAACAAAATTCAGTTTTTTTTTTCCTATATTTATTATTATTATATGAACCGATAACTGTCCACTGCTAAACATAGGACTGTTCCATAAGCTGAATTTCGCCAATAGTTGCCATGTTTGGCAGACGAGTTGGCAACGGCAGTTAAACTTTGGTGATGTTTTAAAATTAAATTAAATTCCCTTAGTGGCCTCTTACGATATCCATGGGAAAAAAGGGGTGGTCCATTCTATGCCGGGACCACACCAATATATAATTCGTTATAATTGAATCCGTCAGTTTTACCAATTATCTGTTAATTCACATTAAAAACGGGAATTAAGCGAAAGTTGGAAAATATCAAATCCATAAATTTATTTCAGTTTTAACATTTGAAAATTATCTCTGTTTATTATTTAATTGAATTCGACTTCATTATTCTAATATAATGTAATAATGTGGTATATAAAACAAAATTTGAAATAATTAATTTACTTTTAAAATCCATACACGTATACTCAAAATAGATTACCAGACTTTGTACAAAAGTCGATGCTTGGGTACCTCTGTCCCATTCGTGTTTCAACCGTGAAGCAGTTGTATTTGCATAGCTGTGTTTCGATTTGAAGGGTGGGATATGGCGTGAATTTACAGGGTACAGAGGAATAACACCTGAGTCCTCAGGAATGGCAACGCATGGGGGGTATCATGGGCGAAATAGTATACTCTGTTATGTCCACGGTACTGCTCATGCTTATAGGCGACGGTTACCACTTTCCATCAGGTGGGCCGTCAGCTTGTTTGCCATTCTAAGTTGTATAAAAAAAAAAATTGATTATATATATATATATATATATATATATATATATATATATATATATATATATATATATATATATATATATATATATATATATATATATGAATCTATTTATAATCTAAACCAGTGAGTATTACAAGTGATTTACGTTATAAATAAATTTTATATGCATATTACTTCATAGTTCTTAGTCCTTGCAGTTGTCTCCATACTAACTCTTTATTACATAAAATATTCTAATTGCATTCACGTCAGTAATAAATTGCAAAACAATCAGCAATACAAGTTTGTAAAGTTCCTAGTTTGTATGGCGTGCTCACCCCCCATTGGGCTAGAATTAACTTTGGCATCGACTCAAACAACGAATAACTTAAAACTAGTTGCAGGAGCTAACAAGAAAAAAAAAGTAATTTTTTTTTTTTACAGTGGCAACCATGTTTAATGTTACACAAGTAGATAATTAAAAGATTATGCAAAACTTGCATGTTTCCATACATGCATGAGAGATGCTAATAATAAAAAAAAAGTGTTTAAAAAGATACATAATTAATTATACAAGTTTGTATGTATATTTTAGCGCGATAATTTCCTAAACGTCACGGGTTAAGCTTGTATAGTGTATTTAACGATTAATAAGTCTTTGCATGTCAAATGAAAATTAAAATTATAACATACTTGGTAATAGCTTCCTGTAGTAAGCATATTAAGATATTCACTAACATCAGATATTTTTTTATGTCGTTGTGCCGAAACAAAAAACAGTGCATTTAATACTGAGAACAAGGAATTACATAGAAGGAATGATAAAATAAAAACTGTAAATCATATAGTTAGCTCCTTTCTTCTTATGCAAATATAATTAGTAAAAAGAGGACGAAAAATACACCCTCAGTTGTCATTTTTCTCAATTCATAGCAGGCTAGTGTATAGAAAATGTTTGATATGTCAATTATTTGACAATAACAAATTTTACATTACTAGATTATATATTCGACACTGTTTAGGTAGAAAGTATGCAAGCAGGTTGTATCTGAATTTGGTAGGGTTATACGGCCGTATAACATTTTCTGTACACTAGCCTGCTATGAATTGACAATTTTGTCCCTCCTGTGCAATTCCTTGTTCTTAGATTTAATACAGACAACTGACGAGATGTTAGAATAATGTAAGTATTTGAATTTAGAATTCCACGTTCTGAATTTAAATTTTTTCGTTGTCCTAACACGTGTCAATAAGTAGATTTTCTTGAAAAATGGTAGCTTCAATCTTTATAAAATAAGCAATAAACAGTATCTATTGTAAAAAGATTTATGATATTACTGATTATATTGTACAGTTTGTTTTAGATTACCAATCTGAATATAGCCTTTCATATAAAATATCATTCTAAAATAAAAAAAGAAAGTTCACATATATTGGAGATCCCGGGTACATAAAAAATAACAACATAAACAATCCAAGCGAATTGAGTATCTCCTCTTTTTTTACAGTCAGTAAAAATAGGTATAGATTCGGCGACCTAATCACGAAATATATTCCCAAATAAAAGAGAAAATCCTAATTTTAGAAGTTACTTAAAAACATGTTTAAACTAGTGTATTAATATTAAATTCCATCTCTCCGTAATTCTGTTGCACGCGAAAACCATGTACGTTTTCGCGAACACCCTATGAATATAAAATTCCGTAATTAATACTTACAAAAAAACATCGGAACCCTCCGAAAACTTAACCCGCAAAATAAGTAACTTCCCAAAGACATAACCCGAAATTGGATTACACTACAAACGCGACCTCTCGCACTGACTCCCTCATAAATATTTTAAAAACTTAGCCCTGGAAACTACCTCTATCAGTGATCTCTTAACCCCTGAAATGCTACGGCAGACATTTTGGGCCCCGGCGATATTAGATGGGCAGGTAGGACCAATATTCGTTGAATCCCATCACAGTATTGCAAAAGAAATCAAATTAGATATACAATAAGCGTGGTCGTGGCTCGATTTACATAAGTATCCGAGCTATTTGGCCGGCTGATACAAGATTGCGGTCGGGTAACAATATTGCCTGTGTTTACAGCGTCTGTCTTGACTTCTGGTAACGTCCGCTGACATGGCGAGCCCGATTTGTTTTTTTTTTTTTTTTTTTTTTTCTATAATACAACACTTATTTGAATGTCGCCCCTTTCACGTAGAATGTGCTCGGATGGACGTGTGTATTTAAATTTTGGAAAATCTCTTTGTATGTATGTACTAATTTACAGGATTTGTAATATTGTCTGTTGATACTTTTTAAAAGAATTCAAATAGAGGAAGATTCTTAATTCGATTGTATTTTTTTAACGTTTGTTACTTCATAACTCCGTCAGTTGTAAACCGATTTGAAAAATTCTTTTTTTATCTGATACATTTACAGATTGATGTCATAGAAATTTATCAAAACCGGTTCAGTAATTTAGTTTTTAAATCTAAATAACTGGTTTAATCACAATTAAAATAGGTTTTCTTTTTTGTGATACTGAAATCTTAATTATTACTTTAAAATCTATAGTAGTGTATTTAACGGATTCCCCTTCTACTCCTACATAACACTCTCGACTTACAGTAAATTTACTAAGATTATAAAATATATTCAAATAATAAAAAAAAATCTATCGCGACACACCCCAAGTCTTTTGTAATAAAATAAAATATATATATATATATATCGGAAAACCCCAAGCTTAAAAGGAACCTCAAATCCTCTAGCTATCATCGGAAAAGGGAATCAAATCCATGCAAATCCACCTAGTGGGCGTTAAATAAAACATAAATACATTCCAATAGGGCTACAAGTAACTGGACCCAATAAAAAGTTCTCACTACGTAAAATAAAATTCGATCACGGGCGGCCTGCGCGACCGTCGAGCGCGTTATAAAATACAGGGGTCGCGGGTGCAGGGTTAAGGTGGTGTAAGGCCGGCGTGCACGGGCGACAACTGTGGTTAGATACGTACTCTTTATTGTTTCCTCCAAAAGATTACAATAGTAAACTTATTATAAATATAAATAATTACAAGAAATAATCACAATGAGAAAACAATGGGCGAACTTATCGCTAAAAGCGATCTCTTCCAGACAACCTTTGGATGGAGAGGAGTAATTATAAACAGTTTGATCGGAGGCACGATGAAATTCTATTATAGAAAAAACCACAAAATAATGATAGGGACAATAACGGGCCATTGTCCATTCGCCATATGTACACTTACTTATATAATTGTGTATTAAAATTAAAAAAAATATATAAATCGTCATTTTGTTTGCCATTGCGAGTTGCATTGAAAAAATCTTTTTTTTTTATACAACTTAGAATGGCAAACAAGCTGACGGCCCACCTGATGGAAAGTGGTAACGGTCGCCTATAGACATGAGCAGTACTATGGACATAACAGAGAATACTGTTTCGCCCATGATAACCCCCTTGCGTTGCCATTCCTGAGGACTCAGACGTTATTCCTCTGTACCCAGTAAATTCACGCCATATCCCACCCTTCAAACCGAAACACAGCCATGCAAACACAACTGCTTCACGGTAGAAACACGAATGGGACAGAGGTATCCAAGTAATCGACTTTTGTACAAAGTCTCCCTCTCCATTAGGTGAGCTGATGCTCGTTTGCCCCCTGAGTTATAAAAGAAATCTTATCTTAGTGACATGGAAAAAGTTTTGTGATTATAAATCGTAAAATCGCAAGTGTGCGGCGTTAGACAAACAATATACTCGTATGCCCAATGGTTGACTGGTAGAGAACATCGTCCGGTGTTAAGTCCGCCAAGTGACACGATATACAACAAACTTGACTTTTAATGTGTTATAACAATTTTAATGATATAAATGAATCAAAATTTTGTATTTTTCTTTTTTTTTTTTGTAAAAATGTAAATATTTGCATGCCTGCATCGCTTAAGGCAATTAAACAGGTGCCAAAATAGCACCACGTGACTTTTGTAATAACTTTAACACTGTTTAATACAAGTAAATTAAATTCATTTCAGTGTCATTTCCAAATGTACATAAAATTTCACTACGCATTAAAGTTTAAATAAATAAATAAGTAAATTATTATATATTCCTTTCTAAAAGGTCGACAGTGTACCTGAAATTCTTCTAGTGTTGCGGTTACTTATAGGTGGCGGTAGTCACCATCAGGTGAGCCGCATGCTCGTTTTCCTTCTGTGTTATAAATAAAAATTAAACATATCTTTGTGATGGAGACAAAGTCGTGCGATTATTAATCGCAAAATCGCAAGTGTGCGGCGGGCCACTCGTCTGCGGGTCGGACACTATCTCTCAATGCGGCATTCCGACCGATATTAAATCTACTTCATTCTGTTAGGAATTCCAATGGACTCCCTCAGTCCCTATCCCGACTGCTGCCTCTGCGGGACAAGGGACTTTGTTTCGATTATGTGTTTAAACTGTTATGTGCTTCATGTATATATATCGATGTAGTTACATGACGGTTTCTCATTGAATTTGAGAACATTCTCACTCATGACATTTAAGAAATAGCATGTATTAGGACATTCTCTACATGGTCCCGGCGTAGAATGGGCCACCCCTTCCTTTTCCGTCGGTGTCCTAATGGAACTTAATGATAAGGGATGGGCAGCAACGTCCCTATTAAAACATTACCAAAGCCTAACTGCGGTTGTCAACTCGCTTGCCATGCGTGGCAACTACTAGCAAAACCCCCCTTATATGGTAGGCATATAGTTCATCAGTAAACAATTTATATATATATATATATATATATATATATATATATATATGTTTTTAATTTTGTCTGTGTTCTTTTAAGAAAGACAAATATTTATATTTTGTATTATATATATATATATATATATATATATATATATATATATATATATATATATATATATATATATATATATATGTGTTCCTGAAGCCTTAACTAAAAATCTGACGTGTCTGTTTATTTCAATAAAATTATTATTTCGTTTAATTCCGCTACCATTAGTACTGCCAACACGTGAAGATGGACCGCCATCATCACTACCAGATGTTCTACAATCTTCCATAGACGTTACGATACCACACTAATATTAAACACTAGGTTATTTTATCTTCTAGACGTTCATATTACTAACATGGACTTTGAAAGATAATGCCTAGTTCAGTAAACTCTGGTGGTGAAACAGTATACTCTGTTATGTCCATGGTACTGCTCATGTCTATAGGCGACGGTTACCACTTTCCATCAGGTGGGCCGTCAGCTTGTTTGCTATTCTAAGTTGTATAAAAAAAAGTATTATTATATTTCATTACGGCATTATTCACTTTTGGTTTTTGCTAACAAATACCATCTGTAACGTAGCAGATACTCCATCAACAAATGGTATGTTTCATTAGTTTTCCTATTTCTAAAATCCACATAAGAAGTAGCGGGCGAAAAGATAGTAAAATATAAGCTTCTAATAATGTTTTTTTTTTTTGTTACAGGTAATAGTTTAATTGCATTTGCATAAACAGAACTTGGCTATCACATCATGGCAGTAGGAACAACATCTGCAGGCGACTACTCCACAACCAGGGTGAAGTAAAACCCTTAAAAAATTAATGATTGTGTCCCACTATTTTTATATATATCTCTTATATATAAAATTCTCGTGTCACGGTGTTTGTTACCAAACTCCTCCGAAACGGCTTTACCGATTTCTATGAAATTTTGTGTGCATATTGGGCAGGTTTGAGAATCGGCCAACATCTATTTTTCATATCCCTCAATGATAAGGGTGACCCTCCGCAAGAATTTTTTTGACAAATTTTTCCATTTTTATTTTATTATGATTTAGCATTGAAAAATACATACAACCTCAAATTTTCACCGTTTTACGATCAACTCCTGTTTTTTAATCGTGATTTTTATATGCTGAAATATGGTTGCAAGATGGCAATCCAATATAATAATTGTAGTAGGATAAATTTTCATGTATAGTTCTAGAAATAATGTATATGGTAAAACAACGTTTGCCGAGTCAGCTAGTAATAGTATATAAGTGTATATAATTAGTAAAGATATATATTTTACATTATTACATGTATTTCTATATTAAGAAATAATAGAATTTCATCGTGCCTCCGATCAAACAGTTTATAATTACTCCTCTCCACCCAAAGGTTGCGTGGAAGAGATCGCTCTTAGCGATAAGGTCGCCCATTGTTTTCTCACTGTGATTATTTCTTGTAATTATTTATATTTATAATAAGTTTACTATTGTAATCTTTTGGAGGAAACAATAAGGAGTATCTATTTATCTATCTATGTTTCCTTGCAAATTAATTATTATTATTATTTAAAAAAAAGGCACTATAAAAACGACTTCAGCTGTGATAAAACCAGTTATTTTGAACTAAAAACTAAACTACTGAATCGATTTTGATAAAATTTCTACCTGGTCCGGTAAGTTTATCCTTTCAGATAAGAAAAAAAAAATTTCAATCTGGTTCACAAGTGACGTAGTTAAAAAATTTAAATGACAAAAATTGAAAAAAAAAAAATACAACCGAATTTAATGCGTCCTCTTTTTTGAAGTCGGTTGAAAAAAGAATTTTGTCCAAATATAACAACATAACGGGACACAAAAATATCAGACGAACGGAGACTCTTAAAAATATTTTTTGGTTGAATACATGTTTATTGAACCACTGAATGAAGTCAGATTTGAAGCTACAATATATTGTTGATTCCCACATTTGCGATATCTAAAACCCATACGCTGAAATATGGTGAGTCCTGATGTTTTTTTTTTAGATTGCGGGGAAATTTATTGGCGTTTGACCGCCCCATTGCAGGCAATATGCCCTATTAGGTCGACCTCCACGTGATTCCCCCTGAAAACCATCGTGAACAATTCTTGTTGAATTCGGCACGATGGGCTAACTGATTTACTTCATCCTCACCTATCATCCTTCACTGGTGTACCGCCGGTGTATACCGATAGCGCTGGTGTGGTAGCCATTCCATTATTACTCATTAAAATAAAAATATATATTTTTAGTAGATTTTGAAATATGTTCAATTACCAAGGTAAAAAGTGGCTTGCGCCCTACTCCATCCTATATATTAACGTGTATACCAAATTTCGTAGTTATCGGTTAAGCCGTTAAGACACTAAAAGATAAGAAACTCAATTTCACATTTACATTTATTTTTAAGCGACACCCCAATTGAAAAAACCTCAGTTCGTCTTATTTGTCGAGGCTCTGTTAAGCGAATTTTGAATCGATTTCGTTAATTATTTTTGCAATGGAAACCTTCGTGTTGGTGGTATATATTAATTAACGATTGAAGCAAAAAAAAGCTGTCAAGATTCTCCTTTCCAAATTAAAGTATTTTCAATATATTGATCTCATGTTTTTTTTTTCCAAATCGAATGTTATTTTGTTGAACATTTCTCTCTCATGTATTAAGATTAACACTAGTATATGTTTTTATAAATTGTTTTTTTATTGAAAATTATAAACTTGTGAAGTGTATAGTTATATTAGATCATAGCATGCAAGTAGTTCTTTTTTTCCTTGTTCACACTGCAAATTCTAATCATTTTCAGCTTGTCCTTTGACATAGACCTCCTGAAGATCCTCCCATTTTCTCTATCTGTAAATATATTACCGATATTATATTTTTTAAATATATGTATAGATAGATAGATAGATACTCTTTATTGTTTCCTCCAAAAGATTACAATAGTAAACTTATTATAAATACAAACAATTACAAGAAATAATCACATTGAGAAAACACTGGTCGACCTTATTGCTAAGAGCGATCTCTTCCAGCCAACCTTTGGATGGAGAGAAGTAATTATAAACAATTTGGTGGGAGGCACGATATAAAATTATGTTAGTTCTAAATATGGATTATATTAGTATTGCATGAAAATTAAATTGAAATATGAAAAGGTACACGAGCGCACCACATTTGGCCGGGCGGGTTGTACACCGCCCGCGACACACCGGAGATCCCATTAAAATTGCCGTTATCCCGCGGCCCGGGATTGCCAATCATCCCGGGATCCCGGGGTCTGATCCCGGCTCCGGGCCCACGTAATAAGTGCATTTTGTGAATATTCGTGCATACCGCGTACTGACTATAAATATGTGGCGGTAATGACTATGAGTGTGAGCATACATATACAAATGTATAGTTGTAGATAGTATATAGTGGCGTGCTTGGATAATTAATTTAACCGACTTGAAAAAGGAGTGTAATGTATAATAAATTTTCGTATGTATGTGTTGTGTGGACAGATTTTTTTAATGTATAATAATGGAATGGTAATCCCGCCTGCGCTAACGGTATGCGCTGGCGAGGCACCAGTAAGGGATGATAGGTGAGAATGAAAAAACATATCAGTTGGCCCATCGTGATGAATACACCGGGAATTCAGCACGATGGTTTCCAGGGGGAACCACGTGGAGGTCGACCTGACAGGGTATATATTACTAGCAACGGGGACCTCCCCATTACTAACAATCCCTTCTCCCGGACAAATGGTAAAAATTTAATAATTTCAGTAACATCATTAGCTTACCGTTAATTTTCAATTATATCTATTTATTTATATTTATTCATTTATCTATGTATATTATATAGATAGATATGCATGTATTTATTATATATATTGGATATTTTATGTCTGTATGTGTGTCTTCATATGTTACACCAGAGAGACACTTTTTACAAAAATCGTTTGTTGGGCACCTCTGTCCCATTCATGTTTCAACCGTGAAGCAGTTGTGTTTGCATGGCTGTGTTTTGGTTTGAAGGGTGGGACATGGCGTGAATTTACTGGGAACAGAGGAATAACACCTGAGTCCTCAGGAATGGTAACGAATGGGGAGTATCATGGGCGAAACAGTATACTCTGTTACGTCCATGGTACTGCTCATGTCTATAGGCGACGGTTACCACTTCCCATCAGGTGGACCGTCAGCTTGTTTACCATTCTATGTTGTATAAACAAAAAATACATTAATCTCATCATACACTCGACGACAAAACTCATCAGAGATGGACGTTTCAATTATTCATAGCTACCAACTGAAACGAAACGCAAAAACTAATTGAATCCATTCCTAACCACGTAGCCGGCGTCGAATGACAGATTCTATCTGTTAATACCCAATTATGCCCCCCCTCGATCAACCCCCCCATCCCCGCCCGTCCCCCTAACGAGGTGTAATAATGTAGTACGTACACAGCCGTGTTCTAGTCCATTCATACGTTCAGGGTTTTTTTTTTATGGATGATAATGGAATGGTAACCCCGCCTGTGCTATCGGTATACACTGGCAGGGTACCAGTGAGGGATGACAGGTGAGAATCAAAAAGCAGGTCAGTTAACTCATCGTGATGAATATACCTAGGATTTAGCAGGATGGTTTCCAGGGGGGGACTGTGTGGAGGTCGACCTGACAGGGTGTATTGCTAACAACCGAACTGGTTTAATTTATTAACGATGTCTTTCATCATCTTCATCATCACATACAATTAGAAATTTCAATTGATACATCAAATTTTTTGTCTCGAGACAAATGACCAAACTCGAACCTGCTACCTTTAAGGTCTATCAATCTAGACAACGATTTACATATAGTCATTTTCATATTGGAATAGTACATAATATATAAACATAAAGGAGTGTACACACCGCCGCAGACGGGCGGAAAGTCCCCACGGAAGCGGCATTAAAAGTTTTGAGTGATTTCGTCCAGTCAAACGCAAGACGGGCGGCGTCCGGAGCGGGACAGGGCTGTCACTTCATACACGTACTAGTGGTCTTTTGACATTACAATGTTTGAATGTAAAACATTGTATGTATAAAGTTATCTACCAGAGGGAGACTTTGTACAAAAGTCGTTTGCTTGTGCACTTCTGTCCCATTCGTGTTTCTACCGTGAAGCAGCAGTGTTCGCATGGCTGTGTTTCGGTTTGAAGGGTGGGATATGGCAGTGAATTTACAGGGTACAGAGGAATAACACCTGAGTCCTCAGGAATGGCAACGCATGGGGGGTATCATGGGCGAAACAGGATACTCTGTTATGTCCATGGTACTGCTCATGTCTATAGGTAACTTACCATCAGGTGGGCCGCTAGCTTGTTTGCCATTCTAAGTTGCATAAAAAAAAAGCCATTTTTGCCAATTTTTGTATGTTTCTATAACACAGGTCTTAGAATATAGATATTTTTTTCATTCTATATTCTGCGTATCGTAGAATGGTGTAAGTGTCGAATTGTATTTTCAAAATTTTTCGTAAATGTGCAGTAAGGTAAACGTTTTGGTTGTACACAGAACTCGTATAAACGTAATTCATATTAAAGTGCTATTGAATGCAAGTTGCACATGTAAACAGGCGGTCGCAGTCCACATGAACTGTTCAAGCGGAGCGGGCGACGCCGTCCGACCCTCTCCACGGAAACGGCATTAAAAGTTTTGAGTGATTTCGCTCAGTCAAACGCAAGACGGCCGACGTCCGAATGCGGTAGGGTTGCCACCTTACAGATAATTTAACTTGTAATTATTGCTAAAATATTACTATTTCACCAGCATAGATATCGTGAAATACATTGTAAAGAAATAAAAGAAAAAATGTTAGAATACTCGTAAATCGTGTTAATGAACATAAATACTTGTAAATCGTAATGCATTATCGTTGAGAATGTCAAGAAAAACTATAATTCTGTAATTAACTTTAGATATTTTATGGCTCCTTTGAATAAATATGATTATATAATATTATGTATATTATATGTGCTCTTTTCAAATGTATATCTATGCTTTCTATCTTATGTAAGTAATATATCTTTTTTTTTTTTCAATTATGGTACCTAACTATTAACTGTATGTAACATTGTGATTTTTATTTTGCGTTAATAGACGTCAAAATTTTTAATGAATGTGACACCCCTGAGACATGTCGAATGTGGTGACGGACGGGACGGGACGGGACGGCGAGGATGGGACACGGCGACTAATTTGAGAAATAGTTGGGCAGTTGATTCCCTCCCGATAGTTTCTCTGCTTCATTAGTCGCCATTGTTTTCAATAGACATTTGTCACCGCAAGTATGTTGATGGGCATGAAAGACTATCATACAAGAATTAGGAGGTAATTGGGTTAATGTAAATGACACTGGATTTTTTCTGGTCTAATAATCTTCTTGTTTATAGTATCTGTAGGAATGTAGTATTTTTTTTTATAATATAATAATATATTTTAATTTGTAATAAAAAATGTATTATGGCGATACAAAATTTCGTAACTAAATAAATATATTTATGATAATGAAAAATATTACGAATTCATATCAACCATAAAATATTTTACTGTAATATTTGTTCTAAAACAATGCCGTAACTTATTTAAAAAGAAATCCAATGGAATATATCACTAAAACATTCAAGTATCATTAAATATATATTTTTTTAACTTATGCCTCTGCCGTGTGGTCCCGACATAGAATACCATTACCCATTCTTTCCCGTGGGTGTCGTAAAAGGCGGTTAAGGAAGCGCGAGGGGTAGGCAGCGGAATCCCTCTTAAAACATCTCCAAAGCCTAACTGCGATTGCCAATCCGCCTGCGAAGCGTGGTAACTACTGACAACCTCCCCCCCCCCCCCCCCCCCCCCCCCAAGGGAAGGCTTATGTTCAGCAGTGGACAGTTGAAGGCTGATATGATGATGATGACAATTTTGTAACTTATGCCTTTCAATACTCGACTTGCCCTGCATATTTTGAATCCATCGTGACAAATGGTAAGCCTTAACCAAATCGAACTTTATTTGTTGTTCGAAATAATTTAATTATTTCTTAATATTATGTATATAAACATTGAATGAATGAATGAATGAATGAGTATACTTTATTTGCATTATACAATATAGGAAATAAACAAGACAATTTACAAACATAACGATACGATTGTATAAGTACAGTAAGGCGGTCTTATTGCTGAGAGCAATCTTTTCAAGACAACCTTAAGGTAATGGACTAATTGTTGTACAAGTAGGTATATATATGCATAAAATCTGTCTATTGATAAACGGTTGCTGTAGCCTATGAACGCCAGCAGCGCTAGGGGTGTCACGTGCACGTTACCGATAATGTAATAATATCGTAATTGTTGTTGATAAATATCAACTTATTTGTATTAATAAAAAACAATCTCAGGTGTTATTTCTCTGTACCCTGTAAATTCACGCCATATCTCACCCTTCAAACTAAAACACAGCCATGCAAACACAACTGCTTCACGGTTGAAACACGAATGGGACAGAGGTACCCAAGCAAATGAAGAAATGGCGCGAACGACATCATGATAATATAAAAACATTTTATTAAATGAAAATAAAACACATTCCAATTCTAAATACAAAATGCCAATCTAAGACAAAGGAGGGTACACACTGGCGCTGTCCCATTTTGTCCCGCGTCGTGCCGTCTCCCATCTCGCGAATTAAAAGTGCAGGTGGGGAATGTCCAGCATTGATCTGCCGGTGACGCGTCGGACGATGGAGACGTCACCCCGCCACCCGTCCCGTCCCACCGTCTTCACCCGTCCCACCGTAAGAGTGGACGTGTGGACATGCTTAGCGATGTCGAATTGATAATGGGGCCCCGGGTTTCTTTTTATTTATTTATACATTCGTATTGGTTTTGGCTTAGTGAATGTTGTTACATTATATGTTATTATTTATTTATTTATATATATATATATATATATATATATATTTTTATTAATTTACTGATGATCCGGTAAAGGCTATTTTGCTTCTCACTACTACCTACCGAGTCTAATTTTTTTTACTGGATTTAAAATACAATCTTTCATGTTGGAGCCAACAAGATTTTAGCGATATTTCTTGAACGTAAATTTACAGAATTTCGTTAAAATATTTGAATGATTTCGGAGATTCACGTGATTTTTTAAAACTTTTTTTCATGATTAAAGATTGTGTCCCAAAAAAAAAACCGTTTAGCAGTAGTCGCCACGCTTGGAAGGCGGGTTGTCGACCGCAGCTATACTTCGATGATGGGATATTGCTGTCCATCCCTCGAACATTAAGTTTCCTTAGTGGCCTCTCACTACACCCGCGGGAATGAAAGGGATGGACCATTCTATGTCAGGACCACACGGCAAATCATGTTTCTTACGCAAATTAATACAGTATTAGTTGTAAGTGAAACAAATCCTTGTCTCGACACATTATCATACTGAATATGACACTAATCTATAAAGACATTCTAAAATAGATTATATATCCTAGGCACTAATAGCTATAATTAATGACGCTGATAATCATTCGACTGGTAATTAAAACTGCATTTTATTTTCTCTGTGCCATTTTAAAATAAAGCTTCTGATACACATATTTAATACTGAAACCGGTCTTTTAAGATTAATTTTTTATAGATTTAGATAAACATATAGTTGTAATATTTTGTTCCAATATTATAAAATGTCATTATTTTATGTTATTTATCTATTTATTTATCTCTAAAAGCTTAACTGCGGTTGCCAACCCGCCTGCCAAGCGTGGCAACTATTGGCAAAAGTTCCCTTATATTTAGCAGTGGACCAGTAACAATTGAAATGATAATTTACTTGATTTTATTGATCAAATCACAAAAAAAATGTTTAATACAAAAAGGAAACTTTGAAATGCATTTTCTCCCAGTCAACCTTTGAAAAAATAGAAATGTATTTTTTTTTATGCAGCTTGGAATGGGAATAAGCAAATGGGTGATTTAAAGTAGTAACTGTCCCAAACAGACTAGAGCAAACACGAGCTACACACAAGAGAGCGATGATTTATATTCTGCTAATAGTTTTATATTTTATTCCTAACATTATTTTTTCTTAAAAGACATAAAACTAAAGCAATAATTCTGGACTGAATCCTCTTGATTGAAAGTAAGGGCGACGTCAATTCGTTTATTAAAGTACAAAACTAAATTTACCCTTTCGAGAAATTCCCTCCGTGCTCGCAGTTTGTTTACCCGTCAACTTTAAATAGATTGTTGACACAAGAGTGACATTTCTAGTAGCCATTGATTTCCCAGTAGTAAAACGAATAAATCCAACGAATTGAAAGGATTAAACTAGTTGGAAAAACTTGGACGTGGGCGCTGGGGGGTTGGGACAAAAACAACACGGGACAAAATCTTAAATGTGGCCGTTAAGTAGTTTTGAAAAGTGATTCTCGCAAATTTGACTTGTCGACCTGTATTTGAAATTTGCGCGGTACTTTTTCCCGCCTGGAGACAATCGCCGCGCCGGACGGTCGTTCGAAACGGCCGCAGATAAGAGGTTTTTTTCGTACTTTTTGCGGAACTCAACCCTTTTGACGTTATCGCGATGACGTCACGGGACGTCTTGTCCCCATCGTGTTGGAAATGAAACTTTTTGAAACAGCGCTCCGTTGTTACATTTGTTATCTGTTGAATATTAGTGTTTTTTTTTTCTTTTTTTTTTTTTTATTTGCGCAACTCGACGTTTTGATACTTCCGATGTTTATGGTGCGGTATCAATTTTTTTTATTTTGTTCATTATATTATAATAAATAAAGCCTTCATCGTAATTTAAAGTTATTATTATTATTATAAATTTAGTTAAATTTTGTCAAAAAGTTGTGATTTATATTACAAAAAGATATTAAATTTAGACAGAATACAATATTTTTTTAATAGATGATAATGTAATGGTATTCCCGCCTGCGCTGACGGTATACGTTGGCGGGACACCAATGAGAGATGATAGGTGATAATGAAATAGCAAGTCAGTTAGCCCATCATGATTCACCTTGAATTCAGCATCATGGCCTCCAGGGTGAACATGTGGAGTTCGTCCTGGAGCTGTTAGGTCCTTATTACTAACAATTTCTTTCCCCAGTTATCCCCTTTAATTAAATTTGTTTGTTTGTTACCTTATAGTGCATTAACGGTTTAACCAATTATTATGAAATTTCGTACGTTTGTACTATATGGGGTAGAGAAGCATATAGTCTACTTTTTATGCCGTTCAACAAACATATCCCGGTCACGCGGAGTCGCGGATAAAACCTAGTATTTATATAACACATCGTCAATACACACAAATACATAAACACATCTAACCATTTGATCGGAGCCGTCAAGCGAACTCCGATAAAACAATACTAGCTGGGAGTGTGTCGCGAAAGTAAATATCTCCCCGTCCCCGCTCCCTGTCCCGCAGCCCCCGTCCCAACCCCCCTGTTCGTTATCACGTCCCGGACATAATTTAAGACGGGAGTCAAAGCGAGTCGGTCCGTCTGTGCCCGTCCATTCGATTCGTCAAATTGTATTTGTTGCATTGATTTGTTTTTATATGAAGTTTGCCAGATGTGACAAATATGTATCTTCAGTCTGAGTTTTTTTTTTAATGGGTGAAATTGGAATGGTAACCCTGCCCGCGCTATCGGTATACGCTGGCAAGACACGAGTGAGGGATGATAGGTGAGAATGAATGCAGGTCAGTTGGCCCACCATGATGAATTCGACAAGAATTAAACATGATGGTCTCCAGGGGGAACTGCGTGGAGGTCGACCTGACAGGGTATATTGCTAGCAATGGGGCTATTAGACCCCATTACTAACAATTTTTTCCCCCCTTAATTGACACTAAGAAAGCAATAAAAAAAAATGATGACAAAACAAAAAAGAATGTTAACATGTAGATCCATTCTTGTTAGTAACAATTGACTTAAACTATGTTAGTAGAAAAAAAAAATACAAAATTCATTTTATGGCCCCTATAATAATTTTGACCCACAATGAGAGGATCGGGCTATCGTTTTTATTACATAATGCCCTCAGAATGCTGTTACTGCTGTATTTCGATGGCATCTAGTGCGGTGACCACTGACGTAATCGAATCGACGACGGGCGACGGTAGTCACTTACCGTCAGGTGTGCCGCATGCTCGTTTGCCCTCTGTGTTGTAAAAAAAAACTTACGATTTCCTTTTTAGGTGTTATCGGGAGTCCATATCTCTAGTTGTTTAATTTGAATTATTTTGTTTAATTCCGCTACCGTTGTTTTGGAAGTCACACTACTTATAAACCTCTATCATCTAAAATTACCTGCATTCTAGCAAAATAAATTCATTTCATTTCATTTCATTCTATTTCATTTAATTTCATTCTATTTAATTTCATTTCATTTCATTTCATAATGCATGACCCAAAGTATGCACTTAGTACTATTAGTGTTTTTTTTTATATATTGTTTAAAATATATAATGAAATTAATAATTAAAATTAAACAAATATATGTAAACTAGCTGACCCTGCAAACGTTGTTTTGCCATATACATTATTTTTAAAAAATAGTTTTCTAGTTCAATCAAAAATAGCTAACACTATAAGTGTGTTAGGATGTGATTATGATTGAAAGAGGAATGAAGTGTTGTAGGCAATTAAAGTATACTTCATTTATGTTAATTAAATTATTCAAAATAACAAATACATATTAAATTACAATTCTTGATAGCTATCTATAGATCGATAATATTTTTAATGGCAATATTTGTATGCTATTTGATGTGGGGTAACGTAATGGATATCAGGTAAACTTGACAAACGCAACATCTTATCTACAATGTTTCTGGCAAATGCAATGCATTTAATTTTATTTCGTTTCATTTCGTTTCGTTTCGTTTCATTTCGTTTCGTTTTATTTCATTTCATGTCATTTCATACATACTAATGATAGCAGAATTAAACAAAATAATAAAATAAATCAGTATAATTGATAAAATAATATCTATAATGTCAATTCATACAAATAGATATATTTTTTTTTGTATAACGTTTTCACCACCACTGCCCTGAAACACGTTCTGTTTTACCTAAAGCAGGTAGCAGGTAGATTAACATCATCATCGATTCATCATCTACGATTAACTTTCCAGTGTTAGAAACACCGTTAATAACTTTAATTCATACTAGTGACGGCGAAAAATGCATCCTGCCATATTGGATTTAAATATTCTCGAAATGTGGCATGACATGTGTTACGTTCATCACAATGGTGACAGTCGACAGATGTCTCTGACTACCCCATCAAGGCTTACTCTAAGGAAAAACTATAGTACCTATATATTTATTATAGTAGAGTGCGCGAATCCGAATGATTTTTTATTCGAATAAATAGTAATTACTAATTTTATAATTTGACTACTAAATTAGTAATATACTAATTTTCGTATTCGAACAATTTTCAAACAAGCTGACGACTCACCTGATGGAAAGTGGTCACCGTCGCCTACAGACATGTACAGTATCACGAACATAACAGAGTACATTGTTTCGCCCATGATACCCCCCATGCGTTGTCATTCCTGAGGATTCAGGTGTTATTTCTCTGTACCCTGTAAATTCACTGTCATATCCCATCCTTCAAACCGAAACACAGCCATGCAAACATAACTGCTTCACGATAGAGGTGCTCAAGTAAACGACTTTTGTATAAAGTCTCTCTCTGGTAAATACATTTAATATTTAGTAATTTACTCTAAACCACTAATACTGAAAACAAATCCTTCTTTAATTAAATTATTTCTTTCTTTCAAAATCCCTTTCAGTAATGATTACTGGACATGTAAATGAAACATATAATCGAATGAAATTAGTATTCGAATGATGTAAAAATCATTCGAATAACCCAATTGAATTGCTTAGTCGAATAATTAGTAGTCTTATTAGTAAAGTCGCTAATTTATAACCATTTAAATAAATACTGCTCTATTTTAATATCTCCGATAGCAAAATATAAAAAAAAAATACTCGCATAATCGTTTATTAAACCGAACTCGACTTGCTATAGTAAAAGTATGCGATTTATTACCAGTTCGAATCCAGCAAGGTTCAATTATTATAAATATGGCGTCTATGTGGGTCAGGCGAATGCGCTTGGGGTGCAAGGCGAGATGGTGGGCGGTGGGCGGCGGTGGGGAGTGGGGGGGGGGGGGACACCCGTCAATCGATTGTCAAGGAGTGCATCGGACGGTACACGAGCTTTTCAAAACTACATGCTATGTACAGACAGACCGATATGACTGCCTTTTAGATAATGCTCCTTTTGGAGATGTTGGCTTGATGCTTTGTGGAAAGGATTTCGGATACCTAATACCACAATATTTTAGTACGAGCAAGTCAGTTGTCTGTCAGTTAATTATTGATGCTAATAGATTGATTGAGGGAGGGGGGGGGGGGGGTATTAATAAACATTGGATAAAATTTACAGCCAGATTCTTTTAGTAAGGAATAGACAAATTTAGCATAGAATAAGCCTTCCTTTTCTTTCCCATGAATATCGTAAGAGACGACTAAGAAAACTCAATGGTTGAGTGATAGGCAGTAACGTCCTTCTTAAAATGTCAGTTGCCAAGTCGCCTGCCAAACGTGTCAATTACTGGCAAAAACCCATTATGGGCGAGACCTATGACGACGACCTGTATCTGTCCTTCAGCAGTGGACAGATTAGGACTGATATAATAATAATAATACAATAAAAATACAAGACAAGCGTATTTATAATCTCATAAGTAGCGGGGAAAGGGATTGTTAGCAATGGAGTTTGACAGCCCCATTGCTAGCAATATGCCTTATTAGGTCGACCTTCACGTCGTTACCCCTGGAAACCATCGTGAACAATTCTTGTTGAATTCGTCACGATGGGTTAACTGACCTGCTTCATCCTCATCTATCATCCTTCACTGGTGCCCCGCCGGTGTATACCGATAGCGTGGGTGGTGTTACCATTCCATTATCATCCATTAAAAAAAAATCTCATTAGTAATAATTTATATCATCTCGTTAGACAAGACAAGACTCACAGAATGCACCGCAAAATCCACAATACCCTTCATGAGCTACCATTTTGGGCTATAGTGTCCACGCTCCTCTATCCAATAACGCCACTGCCATATCCCACCCATCAAACTGTAACGCCATGCAAACACAACTGCTTGGCTGCAGAAACGCGAGTCGAACAAAGGTCTTGCAGACGACTCGAAGAACGTCTTCCTCTGTCATTCATATCTTCATCGACTGAATAACTTTCTGAAATATATGACCAGCCCAAAATAAATGTCTTTTAATCTGGAACATTCTATACTGGTTGTATGTTAAAATGTGCTAGTTTGATGACAATAACGCGTGTTTTATTAGTGCTATATCGACGTGGGCGGCACCATGTACAGCTTGCATTAAGCTAAAATAAAAATTTGTGAAAACGAATATACAAAATAAAATGTGTGTGTGTGTGTGTGTGTGTGTGTGCACGTGTACTGTGTGTTGCGTGCGACATCTCTGCTCGTCATATACGGTCTTCGAAGTATAAAGATTGGATGCGGCAATCGGTGCTCGTAGGTCAATCACCTTACGAAAGTTTTGACTACAAAAAAATTGTTGCATTAAAAATGTTGAGGGTATAGTGTTATGTATGAGTGCAGTGTTGCATTAGGAACTTTATATGTTTTTCATTTGTTTTGCATAGATTGATAATTAAATTCGAGATTAAACAAGAGAGATAAAGTATGTCTTATTGTCTAGTCTATAAATGGAAGCTATCTGACAGTGAATAAGAGAATCTCCACCTTTTAAAATGTTGTCAAACACTTAATTTTCAAAGACATATTTGCACTGATGAGCTTAGCCTCTTGTGACAAAGGTCTAAGGTCAGAAAACTGTTATCAGTATTGGCGAAACAGGAATTTGCACAATAGTAATTAGTATTATTATTCAAGTACTAACAGTGCATTTTATTAAGTTACTTTTTTGTATTTACTATATCTGACCTGAGTCATCTACATTTCTCTCTGTACTTATCTACTATTTACACCAGGTTGTCTGTACGAGATTGCTTCTAGCAATAAGGCCTCCTTTTGTATATGCACATTCTGTATAAATACTCCTTGTATTCATCTCTATTGTGCGCGATAAAGAGTTTATTATTATTATTGTTACATGACGATGACAACGATGATACTAATTTAAAAACAAAACGCCGAATCCATGCTGTTTTTACTAGTACATAAACCAGTAGCTACAACCACATCCAAACCTTCCAACATCCGCTTCCCATAATCCCAGTCTTGAGCGACACGCATCACGAACTATTCTCGAATACTTCTAGCAACTATAAATATAGTTTATAGCTCTATCAATCGGACGCACAACAGCTGGGCCACTCGTTAACGCGACGATGATTGATCTGGCGACGTCGCGCGACATTGTACAAATAAATCGTGACGGTATTTCTAGATGGGATTAGGAGTTTTTATCTATTCTTACATTGTGTCAGAATGTTCGTGATATAACTTGTTTTGCTCATTCCATTTCAGTTTATGTCGCTTCCTAAATAGTTTGCTGTGGTGGAAAATTTTTTAGAGCTTCTGTTTGTATTTTGTTATCAATGGGAGATTGTACTAAATTATCTACATATAATCGTATGTTACCTATTTTTGCTATCACGCCGTTTGGTTGTTATTCGGGTTTGTAAGGTTTGCTAGTAAATTTCTTTTATTAAGTATAATACCTCAAGTTCTCCATGTCATAAGGATAGATAAATGTAACGGTTACACTGTTTATCAGGCAAGATTAATCTAGAAAAATATTTGAGACCAAATTTGCTATAATGACAGAACGTAAAGAGAATGCAGTAGAAAATCTTAAAAAAAAATTGAGGCTGCCATGCTAATTTAACAGATAAATGCACCGTGTTGATATAATCATCATCGTATCATCCGTTAACTGTCCACTGCTGGGCGTAGGCCTTATCCTTTAAAATTGCCAGTAGTCGCTTTGGGGATGTTTTAAAAGGGACGCTCTTGCCCATCCCTCGACCATTAAGTGTTGATAAAGAGTCCTTAAATTTTTTATTATATTTCGAACCATGTTTCGTGAAAATTTACAGTTTTGCGGGTAAAACAAAAGAATGCTAATGATTTTGGATTCACCCTTGTGTATTTATAATAAACAACAGCAATATTTTATAATATATTATCTTAATTAAATATATAATTAAGACGACAGATTTAAAACAAAATATATGGCTGATCCAAAAGCGCTTCAATCACAAACATTTGATGTGAACCTTTAGAAATCTGATACATTTGAGAGAGCTCAACACGACCGGAGGAAAGAAAAACTTCAGAAACAAAACCGCGGAAGACATAAAGCATAGTCTATGATATATAACCGAACAGGAGCAGCGGACGAAAAAAGACGACGGCAACGGTGACGTCTCCTTAGTGATTTATACAGTAAACACATAAATCTGACTTCTATCTGTCAGTCCGTAGGAACGGTACACGCGGACGACAGAATGCGGCGGATCTGATGCAAAGATAAAAGTTGCTAGAGATGTAAAGCGACACTAGGAGTATATGAGTATCTAATTCAAATGTTAATGTAAATAAAAACAATGGGATTTTTCAGTTAGTCCCCGAAACTACTTTACAGTTTTTATAAATATGTATTGTTTGTTGTAACTTGAGTGGTATGGTAGTTTTTGCTCGGTAGGTGGTTATGGGAGACAATAGCGTTTGTCATGTTAACATGTTTGAATCTAAGATTCCACCTGCTTGTTGATATGATTTGCTGATTAGTCTAATTTTGGGAATTGAAATTCGTCAATAATTTTATTCCACAGTCTACTGCGAATTCTCAAACAAGCATTTATTTAGGATCAATTTTTGATCACTGATTTGATATTTTTACCTCTGACCGTATTTTTGTAGAAAACGTGGCTGAATTAAAAAGAAAACAAATTTCATTGACAATTGAAAAATGAAAAAACTAGGTAAATTACATCAATCCGCGATTGCTTCAGAGCAAACTAAAAAGAGAAAAAGAGGACGTCGATAAAATAGATTTGAAAGGTTTAATACAACAGTTTTACCTCCATTCGCTGCGACTAGTCTTTCAGTTATTCGTAGCCTAAAATTGTCGTACTTCGTAACGAGTTGAAGCGAAAATATAACAATGTGTCAAGATTAGTGCAAACGTTTTGACACAATACGGCATTTATGTCGATAGTAATTGGTCATGCAATGTCTGTAGGAGCAATTCTGACATGTCTTACTTTAAAATGCTTCAATTTTTAACAAAAGTGCTGGCGAACGTTATTGAATGCTGTTTAAAAGTTTGTGAGGCCACTTATATTAACATAACACTTTGAGATTTTTAGCAGTAGAGGTTTTAGTAGAGAGTTTTGTAATTGTATTAAGGGTTGGCAATGTGTCCATTACCGTGTGGTCTCGGAATAGAATGGCCACACCTTCCTTTCCCGTGGGTGTCGTAAGAGGCTAGACTAAGGGAACTTAATGTTCAAGGGATAAACAGCATCCCTTTTAAAACATCACTAAAGCCTAACTGCAATTGTCAACCCGCCCGCCAAGTGTGGCAACTACTAACAAATCCCCCTTATGGGTGAGGTTAAATTTTACAGTGGTCAGTTAATGATATCATGATAATGATGAATGGGTTCATAATATCTCTAGTTTTTCCGGCATCCTACAGCTGCAGTAATTGTTTACCATCAGACAGCTCGAATGCTTATTTGCTACCATAGTAGGTGTAAAAAAATAAATGAATAGAAATATATTCCGATATTAAAAATCATTAAAATCCCAATATTTGAAATTCATCAGTTAAGTTTGTCAATGCAACACAGTTGGTTGCGAGATTGGTATAATGACATAGATACTTCTACATGGTAACAAGTTAGCTCCGCTAGACGCATCCGAATCGATCCGAGCCGAGACAGGAACACGGAAACATTACCATATTTTTGCTCATTCCTACAGCCATAAACATCATACAAAATGAGTACTAATTCGGGGCCCCGCTCGCAGAGAGCTGGGCGCTTTGCATAAATTTGTCATATTCCTACGCACTGATGCTTGCCAAGTTTTAAGTAAGCATTGAGTGACGTCTGAGATTTGCAGCGTCGATTTGTGATCAGATAATGTTTACAACGATGAATGAAGCTGTCATTTCTCAAATGAGGATCTTTGGATATTTGGTGAGGTGTTTAAGTGTTTTGTGTTAAAATGTTTTAGAAAAATCATATTGGTTGATTATTCAGGTCTCATCGTCACTTCTTCTGATGTTTTTCTGTTTTTTGGGGTCGGTTTAATTTTTTGCCTTCCATTCTCATTTTCTTTCACACTGTCCATACATGTTTAAGTTTTTAATGACAGTAAGGGTATAAGAGTGGAGTATATTTCTAACCTGTCTTTCATGTTTAAATTTTACATATTTCATGTTTCCCCGTTGATGAAGACCAGTATAACCATCTATGCGCTAGCAATCTATGCGCCATCTACCGTATTTACTGATTTTTTGTTTTGAATACAATAATATAGTTACAATATATTAATATGTTTTGTGTTTATTTACAGGTAAGTTCCAGCTACTAATGTTACTACCAGTTAGAATGGTAAGTCGTGGAAACAACTTGTTTAAATAAGTAGTCCAAATTTGATTTGACTACATTATTTTTAAGATTCCGTGCCATTGTGTTAGAAAGGCTGTTTTGGGTAATTATCATTATCACATTCATTGTTTTATTTCTTATTTATTTAAAGGAATGTTTTGGAACATTATGGTGCCTAAGGAAAAAGTGTTTTTTAATTACCTTGTTAAAGTTTCCCTTTTTTAAACTGTGGTAGGGTTTTTTTATTATTAAAATTACTAATTACAACACTAATACAATTTTAAAAATGCTCCATTTTATAAATATTTTGGCTGTTTTTGTATTTGTATCTGTAGAACGAAAAGTGTAATGAATAAATATTGAGATGTTTTTGATCTAAGTTCCTGATCTAAAATCTAAGGAAACAGAGCCTAGTAGTGGGTTGTATATGTATAAAATATACGACAGTATTCTGCTAGATGCCTTTGTGTAGCGTAATACATCTATTCAAAATGATTCACGTTCGTTTCATGGCCTTCTTGCCCGGTGCACTGTCATAGATTAGAAATATAGGTTTGGTAGATACGTCGACCTGTGTATTTTTATATTATTTACCAAGTGCGGTATATATCATAGCTTAGTTATGATATTATGCTCTCACATGATGGAGACATGCTAATTCTGACCAGCTTTTCCAAACTGATTCCAAAGTGATTTCCAAATTGAACAAATTGAAAAACTTTTCAAATAAATGATCTGATTATCTGTAAATTTTCAGAAACAGTTTCATAATTTTCAATGTTTTTGATTCATTGTTTAAAAAGTGCTCGGATAGCAAACTATAGTATTAACTATAGAACTACGTTACACATAAATCTACTACTAAAGACTTTCCATCGACTTCATATTTTTCTTTGGAATTTTTCAAATACTTTTTTCCAATAAATAAATAAATATTGGGTGGGACAGGTTATCAATGCAAGAGCGGTATGACCGCTCATTTACTAACATAGGTTAAGTAAATTTATAACAAACAAAATGGACCTTATGTTGTCTGAATAAATAGATATTATTGTTATAAAAATCAAAATTTTCAATGACAAATTTATAAAAATATTATTGCATGATTAATGTTTTAGTCCACCGACCGACAAACGATGAGAAAGAAAGGTTTTTGAGTGGCGACACCATACGGGCAAATGCAGTGTAGGACAATGCCTCACTAAATAGAGTGACTACCTCAAATGCAATGCATGGAGTCAGTGGATGCAGGTAGCTCGAGATTGCTCCTTATGGCAGTCTATGGAAGAGGCTAGTGTTCAGCAGTGGACAGATAATCATTGAGATGATGAATGCTACAACTCACTATCACTTTTTGAAAATCAGTCAATAACATTGAAAAATGTTTATCTGTTTTTGAAGCTTGACAGATAACTGCAATATTGCAGTGCCTTCGTTGTGAACATTCTTAATTCGTATACATGGTGTACATTGTATTGTTTTTGACTATAGGTAGCGATACCATTTTTTCACAGGTTAATTGTACTGGTTGTATAAAAAAAAAAATGTTGCAATTTCGTCAGACGTCATAATTTTTAATGGATTTATTGAAACGTATGTAAACTCAAATGGTTAACGTTATTTATTTTTAATCACAATAAATCAAGAAACACTGCATTATTATGATGAAGGTAATATCTTAAAAAAGTGTTTGACGCGTCTGTTTTCAATTACTCTCTACTCTTTGCCGCTGAAAGTGCAGCGATGCCATAAGTCAGTCAGTTCGTGGCCGGGGATTTACGTTTTTTACTAGGGACGTGTTACCGCACCGTGGGAGTCGGGAGGCCGAGTGATTGAAAGTAATGCTAAAATGTGTATATTTAGTTTACGTAACTTTGTGTTAAATAGTCCATTTATAATAATTTTGTATGGAAAAGAAAATATAATATTTTTTATTTTTATACTATCTGCAACACTCATCTTTGGTTGCGTGTAAAGTTTTTTTTTTTATGGATGGTAAGGCTTGATAGGAGAGAATGAAAAAGCAGGTCAGTTAGCTCATAGTAATGAATACACCAAGAACTCTGCACAATGGTTTCCAGGGAGGATCACGTGAAGGTCGACTGTCATTTGGAATTCTCTGTCGAATATCTATTATACTTTTAATGTTTATGCACACATTACATACTAGTCATATCCCGCGGCTTCGTTCGCATGATATATATAAAACATCCTATTTTTTTATATAGCTACGAATGGCAAACAAGCTGACGGCCTACCTGATGGAAAGTGGTAACCGTCGCCTATAGACATGAGCAGTACCATGGACATAACAGAGTATATTGTTTTGCGTATGATACCCCCCATGCGTTGCCATTCCTGAGAACTCAGGTATTATTCCTCTGTATCCAGTAAATTCACGCCATATCCCACCCTTCGAACCGAAACACAGCCATGCAAACACAACTGCTTTACGGTTGAAACACGAATGGGATAGAGTGACCCAAGCAAACGATTTTTGTACAAACTCTCCCTCTGGTATTATTATATCCTTATTTACTAACATGTCCCACATTTCATTCGAAACCGTTCAATAGTGTTTATATTACATTTTTTTCATAATAACCTACTATTGGCAACCCCCCCAATAGAGGGAGGCCTAAGTCCACTGATGGACAGTTAACGGCTAATATAATACGCGAGTTTGTATTTATTTACGTTTGAGAATGGTTACAAGAACATGGATTATTTAAACGCATACAATGCACAAGACAAATGTCATCGAGTCAATTAATCGAACGGATTCATTAATTGATTCGGTTTTTCTAGCTATATGGCCTATTGTCACTTCAATTTGCTAATCCTTAAGAAGGAATAATATCATCATCACTGAGCATAGGCCTCCCCCTGACGGAAGGTTTTGCCAGTGGCCACGCTTGGTATTGGTTGAAAACCACAGCCCACAGGCCAGTCAGGCTTCAGTTTTAAGAGGGACGCTGCTGCCCAATCCGCAACTATTAAGTTATCATAGTCCTCTTACGACACCCACTGGAAAGGAAGGTGTGGTCCATACTATGTCGGGACCACACAGCTGAAAGTAAGGAGGAATAAACTCTACTAATTATAATTAGCTTAAATTTCTAATATCGAGATTACATTGATTTCGTTTCGAAATAGAATTATTCGTTTATTAAATGGCTTTTTAAATAAGAAAGTATTCTGGACGAGTGGCGGTCCTCCACCGTGCGTTTTCAAGGCACTTTCTTCCACGCACAACCAATCTTTGGAATCAACTACCAGCAGCAGTATTTCCGAACCGATACGACAACATAACCTTCAAAAAAAGAGCATATTCCTTTTTAAAAGGCCGGCAGCACACCTGCAATGCCGTTGGTGTTGTGGGTGATCATGGGCGGCGGTAATCACTTACCATCAGGTGAGTCGCATGCTCGTTTGCCCCCTGTGCTGTAAAAAAAAGAAAGGGGGAGTCAATGTTCAGCACTAGACAGATAATGACTAATACAATGATGATGATACCATCTTAAAAGACTGGCCATAGCCAGTCATTACTGGAATTGATGACTTTTCGCCAATCTTGCTTATATAAAAAAATGGTGAAAGATGCCTTATTTAAAGTCAGTGTAATCTACCTAAAAATAAATAGTGGGAGACGATCAAACCCAGAGATCACATCATTCCCATTCTTAAACCCCACGCGGAAAAAGGGAATAATTTCTTTGTAAATTATTACAGTCGGCGAGAATTGAACTGATATCCTTCAAAGGCGAAAGAGGGGGCGCAGGGTGGGAGGGCGGCGCCGAGGGACGTACAGCGTGATTTATTGGGCTATAAAGTATTATAATTAAAAGCTGGAACGAGGGGGTGAAACTATACGGGGCCAGGGGAGGAACTAAGGCCGTTTGTTGGCCACAAACGCAGTAATAGTGGCTCGGCGATGATCGGTCACTCCGGCCACCTTGTTATAAGTTGTCGCTTCTGCGTTTTGGGGTTTTATTCTTTATTGTAAACATTTAAGTGCGTTCGTACCGAAACTCGCTGATGTGTGGCAACGTCGGAAATTATCTGTCAATTTTTATAAATAATGGAATAATTTTGAAAATTTTTAATTGTTTTTTTTTTTTATAATAATTGTTCATGAATGCTATCAACCGAAAAGAGTATGTTTCGATCTCAACGCCAAGCTGCACTGTACCGGCTCAAAGTGATTTTTCATGATATGCTTGAAATGAAATTTTAAACTTCATTTCAAGCATGTCATTTTAGTCATTAATTAAGATTCTTATTAAGCTGTCACTGAAAATAGATAGATATAGATATTGTTGGCGAAAAAAAATATTCAAGAAGTAGAGAAACAAAATATGAAATAAGTGCATTATTTTTGTTTTTTAATTCGCAATAAAAAATCAGAATGAATTTGTATAAAATTTGCTACACTGATAGATTATTTCCTAATTTAGAACACAAGATGCTCATTCACGCGGGTGAAAAAAGTAAATAGTAATAAAAATTGTTAATTTTTTTTTTTAATTAATAGAAAATTTCGACGTTACCAAATGTCGGCTAGCTCTGGTACGAACGCTCTTAACGTCTGTCCTTGATGTAAAAGGAAATACAGATTAAATTATATTTAAAACCTGTTTGTTTGTGGGTGTTAGGTACTGATTGATACCGTCGTCCTTAGTATGACAATCACATTTAATTAAAACTAAGTGTGACTCAGTAATTATATCGATTTATTTCTTTTAATGTCGCCAAGATTGTGAAGTCTATTAGTTTTTTTTTTTTTGTATTTTTTTTTTAAGTTGTAGCTATAAATATTTTCAAACGACTGTGGTTGTTCAATTTAGTGATACTTATATTTCAATGGTGTGAAGTGAATCGTGATCCATGGCGATCTAGCACATCGCCACATTTTCCGATGGTTGCGGGTTTGATCTTCGTACATTAGAAATATTTGTATTTATAAATACAACTTTGTTGTTGGGCATTAAAATTTTTTAATGCGGAATTTGAAGTGCCCTGTCTGTACAGATAGGTAATCTATGTAATAACGTTCTCATCAACTGATCACAATATCACTTCAGAACGCAGTGTGATCTCAAAAATACTTTTTTATAAGCATATTGTTTATATAATATTTTAAACAAGTTTAACAATTGCACCATTTTAAGTGGGAAGGTATATGTACATAATTATTAATTACATTATTTTGTAAATCTTAGGGTTGCCATTTTTATCGTTTATCGCTATAAACGATAAAAATGCAATAAAAACCTTATTTCTTATGCAGTCTACAGGGGTGGGGGGGTGTTCAACAGTGGACAGATAATGGCTGGCATGATGATATGATTATTGTTTTTTTTATTTTATGTGCATCCTAAAGTAGGACTCAACTAATTTCTATTAAGTACTTACTAAAAAAAATAGATTTCCGTCAATCACCCTAATATGCAGTGTAGATGTCAGTTCGACCGAACGAATCAAAGAAAAAAAAATAACGGACAATTTCTCCTTGCTCTCAATCGAATTCATAAATCAATTAATTAATTTACTTGCTTGGAAAAAAATTAATTTAGTCGACGTGATAAAGGTGTGTGCCCACCTGACCGCAGCGATTCTGGGACAACGCGAAACTCTGGCGCCGCCCCGTCTCAGCCCTGACAAACGTTCTGTTTATTAAAGTCAAAACATAATACGGGAGTGGCGTAAATCATGCGCCACGGCATTGTGCTTCTCCCACGCCCCCCACGGCGACCTCCCACCCCCCCACACGTCCACTAATTTTCAGAAATGGCCACTGAAGTTCAGACAGTCTACGAGGAACGCTTTGAAATCTGCATGTGATGTTTACTGTGGATATATATTTTTTTTTCAGACAGAGTAATTAAGGTCTGTTATGTTGAAATGTAAAAAAAATTATACTGTTGAAACAAAACGCACTCTTGTGTTTTTGCGTTTCGTTCTACGTTAAAGAACGGATTGAATGCATCTTTGGTGAATGCATTATTGTTGTATTTTAAATTTACTATCCTTTTCCTACTAGTGAAGAAATGAGTTAAGATTTTATTTTATCTTATACATATGTCATCCTGTTTAATTTACGATGTATTTTATATAAATCGTATTGTGTTCAGTTAAAGTTAATTTCAATAAATTAAAATTATTCATTTTACTATTGATTTGTTGATTTATATATTGTTTTGTACAAGGATATAATTGAATATGTGACTAAATTTGACATTCCAAAGTGCTGTGTTTGATATTACAAAATTTAATAAAATTTACTATTTATTTATAAAAAAAATCCTTAACAAAGTTTATCGTAAACTTTAGTATGTTGATACATTTATTTTATAATTGTCGTATTTCTATTTAAAGACAAATTAAAACAATGAGAACGTCTACTTTAATTTGTATTTTTTTTTTAATAAAAAGTACAAACTTGTAGATATTACTTTTTTTTTTAAATTGATACTGCTTTAGATATAGACATTTTCGAAAGTGTCCATTCGACGTTTGAGAAGAACACTCGTACGTAGAGAGTGCAATGACCCCCACACCTCACAATAGGGCAGATAAACAAAATGGCGCTAATGCGAATTCAACGATGACTCATTAAAATAATTCAAAGATTTGCGACTGTATCCACGGTGGCGGAACGAAATTAAATTCTGTCACAAACGACACAACAAATCATATTTATTTAGACCTAAAAATACCTCGGGTGGCCATTATATCGTACAAAACGGCGGACTGCACGACCGCTCAGGAGATTAGGCAAGGAGCGACATTAAAGTGAAATTATTTATTTAGGGCCCCGCTAGCTAGATTACATTACTCCATACACATAAATAACCGAAACAATAAGAGCTATTCTAATAAATTATCTTTTTATTGCCGGATTGTGAAAATTTTAGACACTTATCCGGGGCGGGGGGACGCCCGGGACGGTTTTGTCCCAATTATTTATGGCGGTCGAGACGCGGGGGATTTTGAATTCGTCGGCGCGTCTGTGTCTCTTTTCTTATGGAAAGTTCACGGTTTTTTTTTAATTAAAACTTTCGTGTGGGTTAATTAATGGCTGTGCATAATAATTCCTTTGCCGATCGCCACGTTCCGAAGAGTGATATTTTTTACGCGGGAATTTTTTTCACAGAGTAATTATATGTCATTTTGATTTAACTAAAGTCACTAAGATTAACTCTTATACCTGAAAATTATAAAAAAAAAATTATTAGTCCAATTTAATAGGCATCACTTAATATCCTTACTAATATTATAAATGTGAAAGTGAGTTTGTTTCTTTGTAAACTTATATTTTTTTTATACAACTTGGAATGGCAAACAAGCTGACGGCCCAACTAATGACAAGTGGTAACCGTCGCCTATAGACATGAGAAGTACCATGGACATAACAGAGTATACTGTTTCGCCCATGATACCCCCTATGCGTTGCCATTCCTGAGGACTCTTAATAGGTTAACCAATCACTAAATGAAATTCTCTATAGACGTACTATATGGTATGGGATGGAGAAGAATATAGGACACTTTTTATCTCAGCCAACAACCGTATCCCAGTCACGCAAACACAGGTGTGGGTACAAGCTAGTAACGGCAGTTTGAAAGGCCGGCAGCACACCTGCAATGCCGTTGATGTTGCGGATGATCATGGGCGACGGTGGTCACTTACCATCAGGTGAGCCGCATGCTCGTTTGCCTCCTGTTGTAAGAAAAGTCACAAAATTGAAAGTTAGTTTTCAGAATTGTTTAGTTCAAATGTGACTTAAGTACAAATTAAAATTAATTTTAGGTTAAACATGAATTAAATATAAGTTATTCTATTTATTTAAGTTGTAATAGTATTAGTATAAATACCATTTGAGTACTGAAAGTTAGTAATAAAAAATTTAAGATTGCGTTCGACAAAGAATAAAAAAACGGACTGCAGTTGTGGCAAAACCAGTTATTTTGATTTCAAAATTAAACTACTAAATCGATTTTGATAAAACTTTTATTCTACTAATCTGTAAATATATCATTTCATATTAAAACAATAATAATTTTTCAAAACAATTTACAGCTATCGCAGTTATGAGGTAACAAACATAAAAAAAAATACAAACGAGTTAAGAACATTCTTCTTTTTAAAGTTGATTGAAAATACTTTAAAGAAAAAAAAGTACATAAAATGCTGATTTATCAAGCAGCGATACCTATCTAAAAATCCCAACCCTTTACCCCATTGTCCCGTCGCAACGAACAACGCAAATCAATCGTATTATAAAAAAAAACTACAACCACTAAATGTCCTTCAAACCAATACGGCACAGGCGTACCTCACCATGAATAAATCTAATAAATAATCTTTTCGAAATTTATTAGCTACGGCATTATGGGACGGAAGCCTCGAAGACAGAGAGCGACGCGCCACGTCGGCGCGTTAGAGCGGGACGGCTGTAATGTCGTCCATCATAAATAACGGCGGACAAAAACAATGGACAATAGAAATGGAGATACGTCTTCTTTAGACTACCCCCCTTTCGGGGCGGGGGGTTGTTTGATATGCAGATGAGGTGAGCGCGTGCGCAACAATGTGCTGTTTAAGAAATTGAAACAATACGAAACATTGTGGTATTTTTCACCGACTTTAAAAAAGGAGGAGATTACATTTGAATTTTTGTTTTTACTGTTTATTACTTCAGAAGTGCATTCATTATTAATAAACTGATTCTGCAAATTTTTCCTTTTTTTTGTTTTTATTATTTATCTGTAAGAATGTGCTTTTAGATTGGTCCCACAGAAATTTCTTCGAAATCGGTTAATTAGTGAAGATTTCAACTTTTCCCTTGATCTGCCTGACGCACTTTCTTCCACGCACAACCATTCTTTGGAATCAACTTCCAGCAGCAGATTTCCGAACCGCTACAACAACATAACCTTCAAGAAAAGAGTATATTCCTTTTTAAAAGACCGGCAGGACACCTGAAATGCCACTGGTGTTGTGGGTGATTATGGGCAGCGGTAGTCACTTACCATCAGGTGAGCCGCATGCTCGTTTGCCCCCAGTGTTGTAAAAAAAAAACGTAACTATATCTTGGTCTCCTCCTTCCTCTTCTTCCTTTTATCCTACCTTCTATTCTTAAATTATATAGAGTCTTCATAGAAACGTTTCGAGAATAACGGGTCAACTTTTTCATACAATTCTGCGTGATAAATAGTTATGAGTGATTCCTTTATAACTTCTATATTTATTTTGTTTTATAGTTTTTGCGTCTTTTTAATGCGTAAAAACTAATCTTATTTATTAAATAATACGTCTAAATACATTTTATTTGTAAGTATATAGAAAACTGATAAAAAAAACTAGCTAATTGTCAAATGACAAAAAGTTAATCCCTTTTTTAGGTTCGATGCTCTATCTACATAATCTAAGTTTCTATTATAACGTTCATAAGTTTGTCGTGTCGTACCTATCCTATCCTAACATTATTTCCCGGGGAGAGAAAGGGATTGTTAGTAATGGAGACTGAGAATCCTATTACTAGCAATATACCCAACCAGGTCGACCTCCTCGCGGTTCTCCCTGGAAACTAGCATGGTTAATTCCTGATGAATTCATCATGATGGGCTAACTGGCCTGTTTTCATTCTCATCTATCACCGTTCACTGGTGCTCCGCTAGTGTATCCCGTTAGCGCAGGCGGGGTTACCATACCATTTTCACCCATCAAAAAAAAAAACATTATTTCCCTTCTGATCTCAATAGTTCTTATAAATTTGTCTCGTAAGTTAATAATCTATCCTTACTATATATAATTCAAATCTATTCAGTAGTTTTTGCGTCAAAGAGTAACAAACATTGTCCATTCATCCATCCATCCATTGTTACAAACATTTGTTTTTAATTTATAATATAAATAATTAATTTAAGGATTGAAATTAAGACAAAACTTTTGTATAAAAGTACGTACTTAGAAGTTTTTTTGTACAACTTAGAATGGCAAACAAGCTGACGGCCCACCTGATGGAAAGTGGTAACCGTCGCCTATAGACATGAGCAGTACCATGGACATAACAGAGTATACTGTTTCGCCCATGATACACCCCATGCGTTCCCATTCCTGAGGACTCAGGTTTAATTCCTCTGTACCCAGTAAGTTAATGTCGGAAACATAATATGCACATTTTATAATAAATATTTAATTTTTATTCTCTACGGTGACAAAACTAATTGAATATATTGTACGTTAACACGCAATGAGGTATCGGCTTTCGTTAATTTATGGTGTATGAAAGCCATAAACACCTGTTGAATTTTAATGAGACGATAAAACCTATTGACACGTATGTGTACGTACTAATCACGTGTATATCGCTGTGTCTCTTTTACAGTTTCGTTCTAATTCTACGAACTGAGTTAGTTTTTTTTTTCCAAAATTACATCTTATCATCTGTAGCTTGTTTTATATTAATTTTAAAAATATTTATTTATGTATATACATATATGGACAGAGTGATCCCGCCATAGAATAGGCCACCCCTTCCTTTCCAGTGTGTGTCGTTAGAGGCGACTAAGTGAGGACGAGAGTTGGACAGCTGCGTCCCTCTTAAAACATCTCTAAAGCCTAACTGCGTTTGCCAATCCGCCTGCTAAACGTGGCAACTACTGGCAAACCCCAGGGGGACGCTTATGTTCAGCAGTGGACATATATATATTTTACAATAAAATTTCTCTTATAACCCTATTTTATCGGGCGGAAAGGGATTGTTAGTAATGGAAACTGAGAATCCCATTGCTAGAAATATACCCAACCAGGTCGACCTCCTCGCGGTTCCCCCTGGAAACTATTATGGTTAATTCCTATTGAATTCATCATGATGGGCTAACTGGCCTGTTTTCATTCTCATCTATCACTCTTCACTGGTGCTCCGCCAGCGTATCCTGTTAGCGCAGGCGAGGCTACCATACCATTTTCACCCATCAAAAAAAAACCCTATTTTATCTATATATGTTTTGTTCTTTTCTTTTGCACATTTTTCAATTTGCAAACACAACAAGTTTAAATTTTTTTTTTTGTATAATAGTCTAACTTTTTTTTTTTTGTATAATTAAAAATAATTTCACTTACCCTTTGCCTTTAGTTATGTAAAGAATATACAATTAAAAATACAATATAGAAAAGTGTTAACATATTATATGTAAAAAATATAAAAAAATACAATATATTATTCACACCACAGTTTTATGTAACAGTAAAGTGTTTTAAATTTAAATTTATTTCCTTCAACGGTTCATTATTATAATTTTCCACTTTATTTTAAAATTGTTAATAATTACTAGTTATGAGTCATTCCATTTAAAATCGTCTAAAAATAAAAAAAATTGTTGCCGACCCATTTTAGATTTTAGTGTAACTTTGAGGGACTCTTCTCTAGGGTTCCTAAGAATGAAATTTACACGAATTTGATTTTTATATGCGCTTGATTCCGCGCATTTAAATAAAAACTTCAAAATATCGATTTTTTTTAGATTAATTAATTTTTCCTCAAAGTTTTTTCTTTTTAAAGATTATTCCATTATTGAACCGTAATTCTTAGGTGAATAGATAGTAGTTTAAGTATACCAACTAATAATTTGCTCAATAAATACCTACCATTAGCGACAGTGCTGAAAATGAGTGTTTTTTAGTCATTTTTCGTGAATTTTAAGGGACTCTAGTGTTAATAATAAATAAATTTATAAACTATATACGTGCTCTCTGATATTTATTATAATATAAAATAATTAAATGTGTTCGTTGTAGCCATGAAATCCTTAGTCGGTTTAATGTATCGTATTGTTTCATTATTCAAAATTACTTGTTAATATTATCACTAACAATTATTTGCAGAACTTTTAAATATATTAAGTTTAACAATACTTTATTTATATTAAAAGCTATTTCACTTTCTCTTAAAAAAATGCTATTACACAGTTTTTGAATATTTAAATGACAAAAAAAATTATAATAGATGTAATATATTAAAAATTACTTTAAATATGAACCATAATTAATAAACCGTCTTTCAAAAAAGCGTTCACGCTCATTTTTTATCTTTATCCGAGCAGTAAGTGCTTTATATTATTCCCAAATTCGTGTATAATATAGTATATATCATATATGTGTAAGTATATTTGTTATTCATATATATTTATTCGTTTATATATGTAATTTTAGTATGTATGTATATCAATAATTAGTAGTACCGCATTCGAGTATTCTGACACTTCCCTATGGTTGACTGGGAGAGAATGCTTTTAGCATTATGTCCGCCATGTACACATATTTGTACATACTAATGAATAAATAAAAATAAAATAAATAAATAATTTTATATGATAATTTGACATAAAGAATATTGTAATTTGGAAAATGTTTGTACTTTATAATTCTAATATAATGTAGACTAAACACAGTTTAACATTTGCATAGCTCTACGGGGTGCTGCATGTAATGTGCCTGTATATATAACTTCTTATTGTACCATGTAGCAAGCGAATAAATATGATTTAATTTGATTTGATAATACAGTTATTTGTATATGTTATGGGATTTGGTATTGTAAACAAACGGACTTATAAATAATATTAACCACCACGTGACACCAGTGAGGGATGATAGGTGAGAATGAAAAGGCAGGAAAGTTGGCCCACCGCGATAAATACACCTGGAATTCAGCACGATGGTTTCCGGGAGAGACCATATGGAAGTCGACCTGAAAGGGAATGGTAATCCGCATTACTAAAAATCTTTCCCTTCCAGGACTAAGATGTTATGCTTCCGTACCATATTGTAACATTTTGCGAATTTTGATTTAAAAAATTAATTAATTAAATAGATTTATGGGTTTAATATAACGTTAAATTATGACTGCTAACAATTTTACTGTCAAACGATCACTTGAATAAACAGTTGTCAAGGATACCACTTTTATTAATCAGTATGTATCTCAATTTGTTGGAAGTTGACGTTACGAAATTTGTAATGCTTGCAGTATTTAGATCGATGACAGAGAGATATTGTTTCTTACAGAATCATTTTGTATGAAATTGGAAAGGGAATAAAAAATATTGTTACACATCAATGTCATCTGTCAAAATTAAAAAAAGAGGAAAGAATATATGTTTATAGCAAGGCAACAGATTACAAATTAATACATTAATAAAATAAATATTACATAAAACAGCTTTAAATTTGTACTGAAATAACTGCTCTGCGTAACATTCTATATTAGAAACATTAAAAAAATATCGGCTTTAAATTTAAAGTAACAAAATGGCAGCCTTAATGTAATGTAATGTAATGGATGTATGTATGTAATATGTAGTTACAATATTTAGTCTTGCCTCATGGTTGACTGGTAGAGAACGCCATGCATAGCCAACGCAGCCATGCAAACATAACTGCTTAACGGTTGAAACACGAATGGGACAGAGGTACCCAAGCAATCTATTTTTGTACAAAGTCTCCCTCTAGTCCAGTTTCGACCAGTGCATAAACCTCTTTACATTGTGAGTTAACTTTTATCATATTTACCCACATACTTAAAAGTTGAAGTGATAAAAGTAATTGACTGCCTCCATGCATGTTTATTGTTAGTGCACCGCTCGTTAAATTTTAAACACATAAGTAATTATCATGGTGTTCATTACCATACGTACGGGAATAAAATGCATGAATGAAAATGTATTAGGTTGTAAAAAAAAATCGTAAATATATTTTTTAATGTTTATGGAATCGTCTATGACAGGGTTAGGTTTTATTGCGTTTTTTTTTTTTGTATTCACGTCAGTTTATTAAGTGGGCCGATAAGACAATATCTAGCAACTGTTCATTGTAATGTCACAGTCTAAAAAATGTGTGATGTGTTATGTCATTGTCTAAAAAATGTGTGTTATGTTATGTCACAGTCGAAAAAACGTGTGATGTGTTATGTCACAGTCTAAAAATCTTGTGATTTGTTATGTCACAGTCGAAAAACTTGTGATTTGTTATGTCACAGCCTAAAAACGTTGTAGTGTAAAGAATGTTATGTATGTTTGTTAAATTACCTATTATTTTAATTGTGTATTCACAAATTTACAATGACTTACTTGTCAATATGATTGACGTTGTTGGCACGATTGACAATGTTGTTTTTTTTTTTTTTATTTAGAAGCAGACATAGTTTTAAACATTATGTTTTTTGTTCTTTGGAATTTATAATAAAAAATGTTATTTAATATTTGCCAATCTATTCCCGCCAAAAGCTTAATAAGAAATTAAAACAGCAGCGTGAATACAAAATTGATGTTAGTAAATTTGACCTTGACCTTGCTTTTTAGCATGTTTTATCGGATTGTTCTTAGCTACTCCAATTAGGTTATAAGGAAAATAGAACAAAACGCGTAAGATTAGAAAAGTTGAAAAAAAAAAAGAAATTAATTGGCTTTAATTTTGATCTTACGTTAAAAGATACTCGAATTATTACGCAGTTTATATTTCTTTAACTGTCGCGACCAAGAATCGAACCTGAACTAGGTACTATTTTACCAAGATGGTTTTAAGAACTGTTTACATTTGTTTTTTTTTTTTTTTTGATGGGTGAAAATGGTATGGTAACCCCGCCTGTGCTAACGGGATACGCTGGCGGAGCACCAGTGAAGGGTGATAGATGAGAATGAAAACTGGCCAGTTAGCCCATCATGATGAATTCAACAGGAATTTACCATGATAGTTTCCAGAGAGAACCGCGAGGAGGTCGACCTGGTTGGGTATATTGCTAGCAATGGGATTCTCAGTCTCCATTACTAACAATCCCTTTCCCCCTTGTTTACACTTGTTAATATGTATCTACATATTTTTTTTTTTTTTTGGACGGGTGAAAATGGATTGATAATCCTGTCTTCTCTGTCGGTATTTAATATTACTAATAATAATAATAATAAATAAATAATATATAGCAATATTTATATATTTTATTTGCAATAGCTATATACTGGTCCAATAAGGAATATATTAAAAGTATATTATCCAAAAAATAATATTGTATGACAGACTTTTAATATATTCGAAAATATATATCCGACCGATATGGGCGATATCGATATGGGTGATGACCTTTTCACCCCCATCAATGCCAGAATAATAGGCATGCCTAGGTGAAGTCGAAGTCAGCTCACCACGATAGTCTCCATGGGGCATCATGTGGTGGAATATCTAATAGGGTGATATAGCTATTTTTCTCCAATTTCTACACGTTTACAATGCCTCTCTTGAGTCTCAGGTCTTTAAAATATAATTGTATAGTTTTACAAAATTTGTTATTGCTTTTTAAGTTTTAGTGAAAAACTTTTGTTGAGTTTACATACATGTCATCAATAATTTAACCCTGTTTGCGATCGAAATATATTAAACTGTCCAAAGCGTCGAAACAAATGATTTATTTAAGAATTTACACACGCAAGTTAAATGCGTTAAGAGCCACAATGCTTTATTATTTTAGATTTTCTGTTTTTTTTTTATTCTGTCTAAGACAGCAAATATTTTTAAATGTCAAAGTGAGTTTGTTTGTGTGTTACCTTTTGACGCCTTAACAGTTGTTTTCTTTTCAATCGGTGGAACTCCTTTAATTTAATGCATTAAATGTTTTACATGTGTTCAATGTAAAATATGTACAATAAAGATTTTACAATACATTATTTTAATAATTGAAAGGAAATTTAAGAGAGGGAACTTTTAAAATTTAGCATACTATATGAGTAAATACAAACCAATTAGTTTGTATTTATTTATTTAGTATAATTGTGACCTATAAAATCAAAGACAGCTAAATCAAAGTCTGTCAAATGTTTAGGAAACTACAAAAACTATTTTTTTTTCAAGGATATGGAACGATATTCAATATTTTAATTCAGATTAAAAAAAAAATTAGTAATAATTTGAATTTTAATTAATAGAAGTTTTAATTAAGAGAAATATTTCAGTACAGAGTGAAAATGAAATCGATGTTAATGCATTTAGCTGCCTTTGATTTTACACGCCTCAATTATATAAATACTGTGAATTTTTTATAAACTTTTAAAAGAATGTTCTAACACTGAAATTGTTCCTAAAAGAGTCGTTATATCAAATAAAAGAAGCCAGAAACTTTTGACCTCCTATATCGACACATCTCTTACGAGAGTGTATATACAATACCGAGTTTGGTAACAATCGAATTAACCTCTGTAAATCTTCGTGCCCAATTAGAATATCTTGCCGATAAATATAACAGAAACTAACACGTCCCGTCCCACTGGGACACCCACGTGCATTATACGTTTGCGCCTGCGCAGCTGTCACCCGCAATTAAAAGATGGCGCTGCAATCGCTCCCGAACTAATTGACTTTTCATGTTCGATACACGAATTTAAATGGCCGCTACCTGCTTGTGCGGGCACTGTCGATGCGTATGCGCATTTAACGATGCAATGTTTTTATTTAATTGGTGGTTTCACCGCAAAAGGGAAGTGTTTTTTTACTGTCGTTAACATTGAATAAAACAGATCATTCAGGTTCTACAGTTCATAACTACCATTGATAGAAAGAAATATTTGTATTCAATTAAAATTAATTTAAACATTTTTAAATAGTTATCTTTAACTGACTTAAAAAAAAAAGGCGATTCTCAATTCGTTTATATTTTTTTTTTTATGTTTGTTACCTTATAACTACGTTATTTTGACCGATTTGGATTTTTTTATTTTCATATATACTTACAGATGAGTTCTATAGAAATTTTATCAAAAACAATTCAGTAGTTAATTTTTAAATAAAATAATTGGTTTTGCCACAATTGAAGTCAGTTTTTTGGAACATAATATGAGAGAGGCCTATGTTCAGCAGGGTACATGGTCAATATGATGATGATAATAACACTTAGATCTTAGGAATGGCAACATATGAACACCATTGGCGTTGCAATTTCTGAGGCATTCACGATACCATTCATATCTGTAAGTGACGGTTAGCATTTTCTGTCGAGCCAAGGTTGTTGCTATTTCAATTGGCATAAAAAATACTACTAATAAAAGCTCATCCCACAGCATCGACACTTAGCATTAATATGTAATTAAATGCTCATTTATCAAATGATATGTGAGGAATTTCAAATTACCCACTCAAAGTGGGAATTTATAAGTCGATAAACGTCTGTCCAGTAGCGACAGACAGGAATAACCGGTGTCCCAATCGCGGGACACCGCGGGACACGTTTTAAGACATGTACTTATGTGACGGATTGAGCTTGGAGGATTTAAAAAGTATTTTCTATGTCCTTGGGGAAAGCTTTTAGTTACTTATATAATTTCTAGAGTTTTGATTGGGATTCGAAATAGCATAAATGTTATGTCCCAAATGTCCCACGATAAAATTGTACTGATATTATAATAATCATTACTAACACTAATGAAGAAGGTAAATCTATTGTGGGGTTAAAATCAATGTTTGTAAGTTTGTTTTGGTGTTACGCGAAAGCTACTGCACCAAATTAGAGGCGGTTTCACATTTGTGTTTCTGAAGGTTAAACAAAAAATCTTACTAATGTAATAAAATTATAAATGGTCAGTATTTGTACATGGAAGATATTTAGGAACAAATGATATAAGATGTGTTAATTGGAACAATAGAAGCTAAAACATTAATTTTAGAAATCTTGTCTGTTTCTCCGTTTGTTTATATGCATGTTTGTTCCAGTATCATGCAAAAACTTGAAATTAACGCATTACAACAATTACAATTAGTTGCGAATTCCCTAATCACACTTTTTCTGGCCTGTCCTCTTTCATACAGTCCATCCATCTCTTTTTGGGTCATCCTCTTCACTTATAACCATCCACATTCATACGTAATACCTTTCTTATCAAATTCTCTACTTCTCTACAGCTCACATGTCTATACCGTGACAAATAATTTACTTCTCATCTTCTCTATTATTGGCGCTACTTTCAAACTTCCTCTTATATGCTTATTTTTAATCTTTTCTATTCTAGTCACACCACACATCCATTTCAACATTCGCATATCAGTTATATGATTTAAAATTGTAAGTACAAATGTTGCGGGCAAAATCTAGTTAGTACTAGTTGATGAATCTATATTTCGAATCTAGGACAAACTGACCCTTTTACTACCAATGATACGTGTTCACTTTAAATCTTACCTTTTAATAGAATCGAGATATTTACATGTAATAGACTAATCTACAAGTAACACACAATTCATGGAAATGAAACAGCTTAGCAATTAACAAAGGAAGGGGCAAAGTACGCCCAAATAGGGCCAGAATATTATTGTGGCATGTCTCGCGAAGCCTAAAGCTCAGACATCTCAAATTAGAAAGCTCAAAAGTAGCAAATAATAACTGGCTTTTATTGTCAGGATTAAACCACTATAAAGCCCTGATTAAGGGTTTTCAGAAAAGTACTCAAAGAAATTAACTCTCTTGAGTAAAAACAATATCTGTGTATTAATAAGGACTCTCACTGAATACTGCAAAATAAATAAGGTCATGGCCCAACTAGGTTTATGCCCAAAAACCTTTTGTAGATTTTGTCACTATGAGGAAGAAACGCCACAGCACATAATTCGTGGCTGCAGCCCACTCATGCACAAACGATATGTCTCCTTTGGAAAACGCACTTTATATCTTGGGTGGATCATTAACATCGCTGCTAAAAACATCTTAAAATTACTATCACTGACAGAACTTGACCCACTGAAGCTGCGCAGAGATGTTGTATCTCTGTGCATCTTCTACCGAATTTATCATGGGGAGTGTTCTGAGGAATTGTTCGGATTGATGACCTGTTGCTGATTTTCACCACCGTACAACCTGCCACAAACTAAAGTTTCATCCCAATCATCTGGACGAGTGGCGGTCTTCCACCGTGCGTTTTTCAAGGCACTTTCTTCCACGCACAACCATTCTTTGGAATCAACTTCCAGCAACAGTATTTCCGAAACGATACGACAACATAACCTTCAAGAAAAGAGTATATTCCTTTTTAAAAGGCCGGCAGCACACCTGCAATGCCGCTGGTGTTGTGGGTGATCATGGGCGGCGGTAGTCACTAACCATCAGGTGAGCCGCATGCTCGTTTGCCCCCTGTGTTGTAAAAAAAAAAGAAATTGGCATCGAACTTTGAAAAAGAGCAAGCACAAGAGACCAAGTAGGCAGTGTCACAGGGTTTTCTGTCTGGCAAAGCCAATTTCTCAATAATAATAGGAGAAACTGACCCTAATATCGACTAGAAATAACTGAAATAACGATGACGGCTTTTACTACCAATGAAACGTATTCACTTTAGGTTAAATCTTACTGTTTAATCGATTCAAGACATTTACAGTAATATAACAGGCCAACCGTCTAGTAACATCGTTAGATACGCGATCCAATTATCTTTTGTACTGTCACCGTCTGTCACATTTATAGTAAAATTTCAAAGGGATTCCGGGCGAGATAGAAAACAGAAGTAAACGTACGGACGGACACTATTTCTACTCGTGTAACGGACGAGTTGAAATGTCAGTGTGTTTGTCTTGGCCATTATGTCCTCGGAGGTGCCAAATGTGTATGACATCTGATGTGTAAATACTGGAGTAACTCATAATGACGTCTCTCGGACAAGTACTAATGTATCTTTGGCTTTAGGTAACTGGTACAGAAATGAGAAGAGTTTGGTTATTTTTGAAGTATTATTTGGTGTAATTGACTGTAAATATTTTTTTTATAACACAAGGGCCAAGTGAACATGCGGCTCACCTGATGGTAAGTGACCACCGCCGCCCGCAGCACGAGAAGCATCGTAGCTGCGCTGGCAGCCTTTTAAAAAGGAATATACTCTTTTCTTGAAGGTTAAGATGTCGTATCGGTTTCAATTGTTTGGGTTGCGTGTACAGTGGACATGAGTAATGTCAGTACAGCTTCGATATCTGTTTTTTGGGATTTTCTGGACGTTGGTGATGGAAAAGTCATCACCCGTTTCGATATCGCCCATGCAAGTCCAATTGAACAACAATTAACCATTATAGTTTCCAGAGGGAACCGCGTGGAGGTCGACCTGAAGGTGTGTATTGCTAGCAATGGGATTGTTAAATCTCATCACTAACAATCCCTTTCCCCCCAGTGTACACTAGTAGGATATCATACTCGTAATAACTGAGAATAAAAAAAAAGAAAATTACGTATTTTACATTGTAAGTGTATTTTAAACGGTTAACTCTTTAAATACCATTTTAAAGCGACTGCAATAAAATATCGTGGAAGAAGAACTGTATTTAATCCAAATAATGAAACAAAAATAATGAGAAAAAAACATAAATATATTCTTTTTTTACTTTATGTACGTGTAAAAATAGTTATTATACACTACTGTACTGGTCATTATTTTCTGACACCTTTGATATATCCTGAACGATTACATGACAATTCGGGACACATTATCTATTTACACGTGTCATCACAACTAGGAGGAAGTCTCATAAAGTAATCAATTAATTTACACTCGCGTGCATAACAATCGTCTCAGTTAAACACAGTGGGCGTCACTTAAATCTGTCAGTGTATGATCGCAAGTGTAATGCCAGAGGTGACTGGCTCGTAGCCAGTGCAGTAATGCCCGGAAATGCCGATTCTTAAGTTATGGTAGGTTATGGACCGAAATTATCGTGAATGCTTCACGTGAACGATCGCCTTGTGTTTACGAACACTTTTATATCTTATCGTGTTTTTTACTGTACTCTGGTTATGTAGTATAAACATGTTATTGATAGAAACAATTTTTTTTTATTTTCTATAATTAATTGCAAAAAAAAAAAAGAGAAGGAAAATGCTTATTGAATTCTTATCTGGACAACCTGTAGAATAAATCAGCAGTGAAATAGTAATGTGGACAAAATATCAAATAAAAGCTTGATAGTAGCTTAATACGATCTATTTTTGTGTAACTCTAATATTGTTTTCTTTTTTTATACAACTTAAAATGGCAAACAAGCTGACGGCCCACCTAATGGAAATTGGTAACCGTCGCCTATAGACATGAGCAGTACCATGGACATAACAGAGTATACTGTTTCGCCCATGATACCCCCCATGCGTTGCCATTCCTGAGGAATCAGGTGTTATTCTTCTGTACCCAGTAAATTCACGCCATATCCCACCCTTCAAACCGAAACACAGCCTTGCAAACACAACTGCTTTACGGTTGAATCACGAATAGGACAGAGATACCCAAGCAATCGACTTTTGTACAAAGTCTCTCCCTTTCTCTTAAATATTGCTTTAATTATAACAAATTGTTAGAAATAATCATGTATCAAATGATCTAGACGTGATCCACTATCATAGTGAGTCACGTGATTAAAATTTAAACTTGTGTAATATCTACACGATTGCATTAATTCCCATGCCATAAAAAACATAAATCAAACGGAGAATTATGAAAACAAAGTAACTATAGGTAAATACGTAATATGCGTAGATTGGCAACGTTTTATCCAAACAATATCGCGATACAATATCCACCATATTCTGTAGTTTGACTGCATATGTCAATCATGGTTACATACAATCAAACAAATTTATTCTCTTTATTGATACGCCCATGTGTGTACTATTTTTTGCGCCCGCATTGCAATTCGGTTTATTAATTTATTTACTCAATTTTTATACCACATTTACTATGCACCGCGACAATTAATTATTGTCAAGTTTAATTGAGTTCTAGATAAAGTTGTTTTGATTTTTAAATTGCTTTGTGTCCTTTGGGGATTCATATCGGTTAGGGCTGTCACTCGTTACATATTTTATGAAGTTTTTTTTTTTTATACAACTTAGAATGGCAAACAAGCTGACGGCCCACCTGATGGAAAGTGGAACCGTCGCCTATAGACATGAGCAGTACCATGGACATAACAGAGTATACTGTTTCGCCCATAATACCCCCTATGCGTTGCCATTCCTGAGTACTCAGGTGTTATTCCTCTGTACCCAGTAAATTCACACCATATCCCACAGATTTGTATAGTCCTAACATGTTTTGCTAACATTAGCGTGCAAAATATTATTTCAAGGGCAGTGGCAATTTCAAGTGCCTTACAAAGCAAATCCATGCCCCCTATCTATCCCTGCCTTACAAAACATATTAATATTTTGTGAAGATTAGATATAAACTAAATAAAAAGTCAAATGGAATTACAATGTCAATAGCAAATGTCGAAAGAGAAACATATTAAAGGTTGTCATTTAAAAATTCGTCAATATTATAATAACATTTGTCAATCAGTAGCATTTTAAGTTTTTTCCGGAAAAAGTTTGTGTTTAAATTTTTATATACATCTGGAATTTTATTATAAATTTTTGGGGCCATACATATAATGCTTTTTTGCAATAAAGTGGTTTTGGCTGGATGTATACATAATAGATTTTTATTACGTCTATTTCGATAATTTTTATCAGATAGACGTGGAAATAAGATTGGATTTAACTTCACAAATAAGGCCATTTCAAATATATATAAGGACGGAAGAGTGAGGATATTATGTTTAGTAAATAATGGCTTACAGCTATCTGTGACATTCAATCCAAACATGGATCTTATACATCTTTTTTGCATCTTAAAAGCCATATCTTTATTTGTTGAATTACCCCAGAAAATAATGCCATATCTTAATATCGATTCTACTAAACCATGATAAGCTGTAAGTAGCACGTTATTGTTTACGGTCCTAGACAGCTTGTAGAGTAGATATGCCAGGCTAGATATTTTTTTGTTTATTTCGTCTATATGAGTTTTCCAGTTTAGTTTTTTGTCAATATTTAGACCGAGAAATTTAGCCGTGTCAACTTCATTTATAATATTATTATCATATATTATTTTAATATTAGATTTAGATTGTGTTCTTTGATTAAAGTGCATAATATTAGTCTTTTTTAAATTAATTACCAAATTATTATTTTTTAACCAAGCAATTATTGATGTCAGAGATTTATTTATAATATATCCATATAAATTAATATCATTACAATTTACAGTAACTGTACTATCGTCAGCGAATAACGTCATAGGTTGGTCAACAAAGTTAGGCAAGTCATTAATATATATTAGGAAAAGAAGGGGACCCAGCACACTACCTTGGGGTACACCAAATGTTACAGTGCGCTGTTTTGATGTAAACGTTTGTTGCTTTTTTGTTTTCCAATTTAATCTTGTCACTTCTGTAATTTGTTGTCGATCTGATAAATATGATTTTATCAAATTAAGGATATTACCCCTTATCCCATATGCCTCGAGTTTACGTATTAGGATGCTGTGGTCTACATGATCAAATGCTTGTGTCATGTCGCAATATATAGAACAAACAGGTGAGGTTTTATCAATTTCGGACATAACTTTTTCTAAAAAATCATAAATCGTCATATTTATAGTTTTATTTTTTCGAAAACCCTTTTGTTCATTACAGATAATGTTATTTTTCTCTAAGTAGGCATTAATTTCAGTATATAGGTATTTTTCAAATATTTTTGAAAATATAGATATCAGTGCTATTGGTCTATAAGATTCCATTACCTCTTTATCATCCCTTTTGTAAAGAGGTTTAACTATGGTCTTTTTTAGTTGCTGGGGGAAAATGCCTGTCTGTATACTTAAATTTATAATATAGCTTAAATGAGTGCATATATGTTCATTTACCTCTTTAATAATTTTAGTTAAAAAACCATCATATCCAACACTGTTTGTATTTTTTAAGTTTCTTATGATTTTTTTTATATCTTGGGGTGTACTTGGGGCCATAAACATAGAATGTGTTCTATGATGGAGCTTTGCAGTTATATTTTTTCCACAGTTAGTCGTACGATTAATTCTGTCGATAAAGTAATTGTTGAAATGATTTGCTATATTTTTAGGGTTACTAACGTATTCATTGTTTATTTTTATTGTCCGGATAAAATCTTTAGGTATATTGAATTTAGAATTGTTAATAATTTTCCATGTTGTTTTAGCTTTATTATCTGATGTTTTTATGTCATAGTTGTTTTGTGCACGTTTGGTTAGTTTAATAATCTTTTTGAATACTTTAGAATAAATTTGATATTTTAATTTATTATGGTTAGTCGAATTTAGTCTGTACTTCCATAATAAATGTCTTTTCTGTTTACTACAAATTTTTAGACCGCGGGATATCCACTTTGACTTGCGATATGTTTGTATGGTAATATATTTTTTAGGAAAACATAATTCATAAAACATTTTAAAGTTGTCAATGAAATGTTGATAGGCACTCGTTGGATCATCTATTTCGTAGAGTTCAGAGAAGGAAAGTGTCTCTAAACATTCTTTAAATTTGAGTATATTGCGTTTGCTATAATCTCGAATTGTTTTATGCCAATTATTTATTTTTAAAATCTTTTTGACAGGAAGTTTTATTAACTGAGCCGTATGATCTGATAGACCAAATTCTAATACATCAGTCCTACATATTTTTTTATAAGTATGAGCAAAATTATCTATACATGTACCGCTTGCTAATCTTGTCGGTTGCTTCAAAGCCAGTTTTAGGTTGTAATTTAACAATAAGCATTCTAGATTCAATGAAAAAAATATTTATTTCTGATTAGATTTTACATATTTGTGTAGTATGTCAAAATATACGTGTATATTGTATACCAATAATATCTCAATCCATATCATCATCATCAGATATCAGCCTTTAACTGTCCACTGCTGGACATAAGTCTCCCCCTTGGTGGTTTTGCCAGTTGCCACGCTTGACAGGTTGGATTGGCAACCGAAGTCAGGCTTTGGAGATGTTTTAGGAGCGACGCTACTGCCCATCCGTCGACCTCCCTTAGTCATCTCTTACGACCGACTGTCAATACCTATATTGTCTAATTATTACTTTTAATTGATTTTTTTTATGTCACTGAGGTGGCAAACAAGCGTACGGCCCACCTGATGGTAAGCATGTACCGTAGCCTATGAACGCCTGTAATACCAGAGGTATTACGCGTGCGTTGCCGACCCTGAAGAAACCTTTTTACCCCCCTTTTGTAGTGAAGTAGTGAATTATATTATTATAGACTAGCGAACCATCCCGGCGTCGCACGGGTGGACATTTTTAAAATTTCCCTTCACTGCTCTGCTCCTTTTGATAGTAGCGTAATAAAAGTATACTATAACCTAAGCCCAGGAGTATGAAGAATAATTGCACCAAATTTCGTTAAAATCCGTCGAGTAGTTTTTGTTTCTATAACGAACATACAGACAGACAGACAGACAAAAATTTTACTGATTGCATTTTTAGCATCAGTATCGATCACTAATCACCCCCTGATAGTTATTTTGGAAATATATTTCATGTACAGAATTGACCTCTCTACAGATTTATTGTAAGTATAGATAACTCTTCCGTCTTTCGTGTAAACGCATTATGTTTATTCTGTGATGATTGAATCCAAATTCGCATGTTTATGTGTGGATGCACTGCACATTTTCACCTGCGCAGGCGCAACTGCCGTTCAGGGTTGGCAATGCTCATTTTAATAATTTTATAATTATGAATTTAAATTAATCCTATTAATTGTTATGTCGTAATTAAGAAATGTTGTTAACTTTAATAAAATAAAAAAAAAAAAATGAACAAGAAGATAATTTATACCGATAATAAAAGTACTACTAAATATAGCTTTACCATTCGTGTTTCTACCGTGAAGCAGTTGTGTTTGCATGGCTGTGTTTCGCTATGAAGGGTGGGATATGGCGTGAAATTACAGCGTACAGAGGAATAACACCTAAGTCCTCAGGAATGTCAACGCATGGGGAGTGTCATGGTCGAAACAGTATACTTTGTTATGTCCATGGTACTGCTCATGTCTATAGGCGACGGTTACCACTTTCCATCAGGTGAGCCCTCAGCTTATTTGCCATTCTAAGTTGTATAAAAAAAAAAACATCGTGGCTAATTCTAGTTGAATTCGTCGGGATGGGCTAACTGACCTGCTTTCATCCTCATCAGTCATCTATCACTGGTACCCCGCCAGCGTATATCGATAGCGCAGACGGGGTTACCATATCATTATCACCCATTAAAAAAAAATACTGTCACAAAAGTGGTGATAAATCTAATTTTTAATCCGCTATAGCAAATAACAATTGCATTTGAGTTGCCAACCCTGATTACGCCACATCATAAAGCGGTGCATACACAGCGGCGCTGTAAGTCAGCGCACCTGTTTTGTTTCATTCGCGGCGCTGCTCGGATGATAAGCATGTTGCGAGTGATGATAACTGACACGCTTAACATAATACGCTAAATTATAGTACGAATTAATGTGCATTCGGCCTTATTTATCTGTAAGAGAAAGTGCACGCTTTTTCGCCAGAGGAGACTTTGTACAAAAGTCGATTGCTTGGGTACCTCTGTCCTATTCGTGTTTCAACCGTGAAGCAGTTGTGTTTGCATGGCTGTGTTTCGGTTTGAAGGGTGGGATATGGCGTGAATTTATTGGATACAGAGGAATAACACCTGAGTCCTCAGGAATGGCGTATACGCATGAAACGAATACGCATGGGGGGTATCATGGGCGAAACAGTATACTCTGTTATGTCCATGGTACTGCTCGTGTCTATAGGCGACGGTTACCACTTTCCATTAGGCGAGCCGTCAGCTTGTTTGCCATTCTAAGTTGTATAAAATCCTTCGAGGAAGTGCTCAATCCTTGGCTTCGTTTAAAGGACAAGTCAAATCACATTTTCTTTCACTGTAGTTACTCTTTTCCATTCCTTTGTAATTTTTGGACTAGATTTGTCATACTTCTTTGTGTGTGCTATGTATGTATTTATATGTGTATGTTTATGTATTTTGTTTGTATGTATATATATATATATATATATATATATATATATATATATATATATATATATATATATATATATATATATATATATATATATATATATATATATATGTATATATATATATATATATATATAAAGTTGTTATTGTAAGTAGTTTAATAAATTATATGTATTTGATATTTTTGTGCATTACAGGTTTTTGTATTTTATGCACGAAAAATTATTAATTCACTCTTGCCCATTTCTATCTGTTCTCCTTTAACCAAAGGTTGTCTGTAAGAGATTGCCTTAGCGACGAGACCGCCTTTTGTACCTTTATGTGTATATTTCAATCTGTATTTGTTACTGTATTTCACTTTAATTATTCACTTGTCGTTGTATATTTTTATTTATGGTGCAATATAAAGCGTTAAATAAAATAAATATTTTTTTATAATTTTATAACCTTTTCCTCTTTATACAAATTTTAGATATATAGCCAATCAATCACTTAATCCGCGTCCGCGAGCCTTGCGCGAACATTTCGTTCTCTCGTACACCTCGGAAGCAGCTCGTATTAAATCAAAAAGCGCCCATAATTTACACTGCAAGACAAAGTAACGACCTGGCTTCTCTTTTATCGTCTATTATCCCGCGAAAATAACACTACAAATCGTTGCAAAAATAAATGTTACACTGTTAGAGAGCTGTCGACGCCGTGTCGCACGGGTTTTATTGTTCGCCGGTCGCCCACCGCACCGTTCGGGTCTTATAAAATATTAAAAGTAACGCGTAATTTCTCTTGCTTTATGACAACATCACATTTGATTTTTGTCATCGTAAATAATAATTGTATAGTTACGTTTTCGCGGCCGGCGCCCACGTGGTTAGCATTGAACCGTTTGCGACGGCCCGTCCGGTACCCTGACGCGTTATCAGAAATAAAAGATCGCATTTAATTTGTCAATGTCAATCTTAATGGGTCGTTCGTATTAATTCACATCATTTCTTGTTAAATAGCCCCGACTTGAATGTTTCCTTCATTCGTATGAAATACAATTTTCCAATTGTGCCCACTTGGAGTTTAGCATAAATAAAAGTTGTTTACTTTCTACCATTCCATTTTTGAGCGATTCTCAAGATTTAATTGGTGTTTAATTAAAATTGTAAATAGTTATTATTTATTCTTTATTGTACACAAAAAATTACAAACATATATAAAAAATAAAGATGTACAACATGCGAGCTCAACTCTTACAGAGTTCTCTTCCAGCAAACCCTGAGTGTAAAGGAGCATTAATTACCAGCGGGCAGTGTGCGTACAATAATAGAAGGAAACAGTATAGTTGTTTCTATTAAGAAATAATAAATATGTTGACATATATATACAAAGTAACTCATATAATTAAAATCAAAATACATACATATCTGTATACATTAATACATAAACATATATACATAAACATAAAATATCTCTTCACATACAAAATACGTACATTTTTTTTATACAACTTAGAATGGCAAACAAGCTGACGGCCCACCTGATGGAAAGTGGTAACCGTCGCCTATATACATGAGCAGTACCATGGACATAACAGAGTATACTGTTTCGCCCATGATACCCCCCATGCGTTGCCATTCCTGAGGACTCAGGCCTTATTCCTCTGTACCCAGTAAATTCACGCCATACATAGACATAATAAGTTTATGAGGATAGAAGATGCTCTTTTAATCTGCTCTTGAATATATTCAGCGATTGACTTTCACGAATATGCAGTGAAAGAGAGTTCCATAGTCTAGCCGCATGAACCATAAATGATCCACTATAGCATGAGGAGGTATGAGGAGGGATTTAAAGAATAAGGGATGGTTATATAAATTATATTTAAATTTTTTGTTGTTATTAAAAAATGTAGCGAAGATGAAACTTTAATTTTTTTTTTATACAACTTAGAATGGCAAACAATCTGACGGCCCACCTGATGGAAAGTGGCAACCGTCGCCTATACACATGAGCAGTACCATGGACATAACAGAGTATACTGTTTCGCCCATGATACCCCGCATGCATTGCCATTCCTGAGGACTCAGGTGTTATTCCTCTGTACCCAGTAAATTCACGCCATATCCCACCCTTCAAACCGAAACACAGCCATGCAAACACAACTGCTTCACGGTTGAAACACGAATGGAACAGAGGTACCCAAGCAATCGACTTTTGTACAAAGTCTCCCTCCCCTTCTAAAGTTGGGATCCAGTGTGCCCAACAAATTATTTACAGTGTGTATGGGATCATTACTAAGCGGCGGTTTGAGGGTTCAGTTGCTCCATCCAAATTACCGAATTATTTCTTTCTACTAAAGACTGATTAGTTGATAATTGTTTACTAAACAGAAATAAAAAAATCACTTTTAGTCGTACAGTCATTAACTTGGCCAGCAATACTGTCGCAGAACATTTTCTGTGGCTTGTAATACCTAATAATATTCCGCGCACATAAAAACCCTCGTGTTGAATAAACGCCAATATAAAAACGCCAAATCAAACACAACTTGTAAATGATTCGTCATGGCAGTGACAGGTTTATGAGAGTTACAACGGCGGACTGTGGGCCCGTAATAACTATAGCGTTTTATTGTCGGATACATATTTTTATCGTTCAGAATTAGTCGTGTTATTTAAATATAAAAGACCCATTGGCCCCTCAAAATCTTGCTGCCTTATAACTAGTCATCCCGGGGTATAGGGATCAGTAATGGGGTTTGGTAACCCTATTCGCTAGTAATATACCTTGTCAGGCCAACCTTCACGCGGTTGCCCTGGAAACCATCGCGGTATATTCTTGAATTCGTCACAACGTGCTAACTGACCTCGCCTATCTCCCCCTACTGGTGTTCTACTAGCGTATACCGTTGGCGCAGGTGGGGTTACCACTTCATTATCATCCATTAAAAAAAAAAAAACTATCCTATTCACCCCTCGAAGATTGACCCACTTATTGATTGGCAAACAAGCTGACGGCCCACCAAATATCATGGACATAAAAAAATGATACCCCCCATGCGTTGCCATTCCTGAGGACTCAGGTGTTATTCCTCTGTACCCAGTAAATTCACGTCACCCTTACGAAACACAGCCATGAACAACTGCTTCACGGTTAATTAATTGAATTTCCTTTCGTCATACGAATGAAAATTTTAATTAATTAAATTTAAAATCATTTTAAATTCTTATAAGGCATCATCTATCTATCCTATTTAAGAGCTGCGCTCTTGTCGGTGGAGCTCTTGCCACTCACTACGATTTTCAGCGAGTCTCTTCACCTCTTGATACGACACGACACCAACTGCTTCCTTGATCTGCTTGATCTCCCTCTCCCCCTTCTTCCTTCTATCTTACCTTCTATTATAATGTTCATAAGTTCGTCGTGTCGTATCAAGTGTCCCAACATTTTTCCCTTTCTGTCCTCAATAGTATGAGGCATTATAATAAGAATTTTATTGTTATTGTAGTATTCCATAGTATAACACATGACATCTGCGCAAATTCTGGACCAATTTTATCTTTTTTATGCATTCAAAAGAATTTAATAACACGGTGCCAAAACATGAAGTTTTGGCATTATATTAAATAAATTTTTGTGGCGATCTAAGTCAGTTCATTTCTACGACAAAATATATATCTAATTACACTGGTGGCGCCCTCTATCTGTTGTAAATCCTCAGCTTGAAAGACACGTAACCTTATACAATGTCACGTGATAAATTACAAAAAATGATATTTTGTAAATATGATTTATAGTTATGCTAAAAATATGATAATAATTTACCACACTGTAGATACTATCAGTTTTGAATATACATTTGTATCACCCACCTATTATGATTGTGTTCTCAGAATATAAGATCATATAATTTGATGGCCAATTCTGTTAAACGGTTGATGTAACATATTTGATTTTTAGACGAATCGTTGCAAATTTACCTCGTGTCTTTTTTAATGTGTTCTTTTAACATTTTAATGTCTTTGAAGGAAGGTTCTTGATTAACCTTCACCATGATTATCCTCGCCAACAGATTTTAATTTTTCTTTTGCAAACGATTATTGGTTATGTATATATTGGTATCACATTAGTTTTGCTACGATTAGAAGGGTTACTTTTGCGAAACGAAATCCCTGATTGTGACACAATTTAAATTCAAATTTTAAACATTTGAGCAATTTCCAATGAGTTATCTCCTCACTTATACATGCGTTTTATTGATTTTGAAATAAGAATAGGGTAATTACTTGATTTATAATTTCTATATTCTAATTTTAAAACAAGTATATTTTATTTTATTATTGTTTTTTTTTTGTAGTATTCTTTTTTTTAATTAATGGCCTTATATAATTTTTTTTTTCGTTACACATGCGGCCAGTGAATAAACTCATTGTAGTAGTGTGCCACCAGATGCTTAAAAAAGTAAAATAAATTTAAATAATGTCATTCATAAAAACTGAAACTTCCTACAAATATTAAGTATTTTAAATGTTAGTGTGTTTTGCCACTTCTATATTTAAAATTTTGATATTAAAGAAAATATTCGAATCAATGTGTAACATAGGGTCATATACGTTTAACAGTTTTAATACTATAAAGAGAAAAGATTTAACCGTTTCTTTGTAATGGATAAACTCAAAAACTATTTAACCGATTTTAAAATTTCTTTCACCTATAGAAAGCTACATTATCGGCTGAAAACAGGCTATGTATTTTTTTGGAAAATTCTATCTACCCATGCCAAGTCGGGTCGAATCGTTAATAGACTATAGGGAAGGATTTTTTTCTGTTAAAACCGTATTAACTTTATAAAAATCTCGCAATCACCATGCCAAAGATTCCATTCTGTCGCGGCGTTTATCGTTTTTTTTTTTATCTCCTATAAATAATATCACGTCGTCGAATTGGAACCGGTGACATTTGAATGCTATTTTTAAATATTTAAAATCCGAACAATGTGGTTTTCCACAGTGACTCATATAAATCATCTTAACTACTTATGATGTAAAATATTTCTCGCTAGTTTTTTTTTTTTTTGTCCGTTATTTTTTACACGTGGATTTCAGAAGTAAAAAAAGCAATGAAACAGACCAATTCTACATAGCGCACTACACTTCTACACAGCGCACTACACTTTTACATAGCGCACTACACTTTTACAACATTTCACTTATAACTATACCTATGTTTATCCAAATAAATGATTGATTGATCACATGACGTTTGCACGGTGGAATATGGCAGTGAATTTACAGAGTACAAAGGATTAACACCTGAATCCTCGGGGGAAAGGGGTTGTTTGTAATGGAGACTAAAAATCGCATTGCTAGCAATATATCCAACCAGGTCGACCTCCTCGCGGTTCCTCCTGGAAACTATCATTGTTAATTCCTGATGAATTCATCATGATGGGCTAACTGGCCTATTTTCATTCTCATCGATCACCCTTCACTGGTGCTCCGCCAGCGTATCCCGTTAGCGCAGGCGGCGTTACCATACCATTTTCATCCACCAAAAAAAAGACACCTGAAACCTCAGGATAGGCAATGTATGGGGGGTATCATGGGCGAAACAGTATGTTGTATCCATTCCGCCGCCAGCGTATACCGATAGCGCAGGCGGGGTTACCATTCTATTATCATTCATTAAAAAAAAATACATTCTGTATATAAAACCATTGACCTACACAACTAAATTTTAAATAAATAAATCATTAAAACAACGTCACTAAACGTTTATACCCGACATGAATATATATAATTTATTAAGTAGTCAACTTTATGGCCGAATGTTAATTTTAACATGATATTTTTATGGTCATAATTAATTCAACAGTTTTTGTCTAAACCGATTTACATGTCGTTAAGTGATAGACTGTATTATTCATTCGGAGATTAGACGCCGAACGGTTAACACGAGGCTCCGAGCAGCAGTCTTAATAATAATTTGCCTAAAGGTGCTTTCGTTTAGAGGTGAAACACGTGCCGCAAAACGTGCGTGGATGAAATGGCGGTCGGAGATTATTAGTAATGCTGACTCTAGATTCTTTTGCTAGCAATATATCCTGTCGGATCGACCTTCACGTGCCTCCTCCCCTCGTCCTCTGGAAACCATCGTGCTGAATTCTAGGTGTATATATCACCTATCATCCGTCACTGCTACCCCGCCAGCGTATACCGTTGAGGGGAAAGGGATTGATAGCAATGGAGTTTGACAACCCCATTGCTAGTAATATGCCCTATTAAGTCGACTTCCACATGGTTCACCCTGGAAACCATCGTGAACAATTCTTGTTGAATTCGTCACGATGGTCCTTCAACTGCAGGTGGGGTTACCATTCCATTAATTTCGTGTATCGTTAGTGCAGGCAGGGTTACCATTCCACTGTTTTTATGTTATTCCATTAAAAAAAATAGTGTATATTGCTAATTAAGCTGTTAGTCCAGTTACTAACATTTGCGATCTCTCTCAGATATTTGTATAGATTTTTGAAAACTCGAGATCATGAATTATATATATATATATATATATATATATATATATATATATATATATATTATGTGTGATAATGGAATGGTAACCCCACCCACGCTATCGGTATACACCGGCGGGGCACTAGTGAAGGATGATAGATGAGGATGAAATGAGCCCATCGTGACGAATTCAACAAGAATTGTTCACGATGGTTTCCAGGGGGAACCAATGATAGAACAAGCAGAAAAATCACACTCCCCCCATGAATTCGTATTCAAGCCACTAGACTATCTCGTGCATTATGAGCTTACACCACTCACGTGCAAAACACTAGACAATAACCCGGGCAAATATAGAACAAGTAGAAAAATCACACTTGTATTTCGAATTCCGATAAAAAGTGCCCCCATATCGGCCATCCTACCACCCGAAGTTATAGTCACTCGCGTCGCTCAGTTATTGGCCTAACAAAATGGCCTATCCACTATCTCGCTCGTACACGCGCCAAAAACCGTCTAGAACAATGGCGGGGATACTAAAATTTTATTTCTAGCACACGTGGTTACAGCCTGCATAATGCAATCGTAACTTCTCTAAAAAGAAGGATAACTGCATATTTATACTATCCGAACGCGATATTTCGAAGCCAGCGTCATTGTAAAGTGTTCGATTACAATTTAATGTCATTATGGTACTTGGTACGGGGGTATTTTAAAACTGAACAGAATCGAGTCGGCGCGCGAATCTGCACTCTATATTGAGGGCGTTAGATTGAAAATTAAATGCGCTTATTTGTACATACGTCGTTCTGTAATGCAATAGGTAAGGGAATAGGTCGTTCCGTACTAGGCAAGTACTAGAAGTAGTCGCCAGTCTGTGACAGCGGTAGTATGTTCCTACTTTTTTTAATAAGTAGCTTTAAAGAGGCGTTTTTATTAGGTATCTCGTTATTTCTAGATGTGTTGATGTTTATAGCAGATTTGATGTTCGATTCCATTTTATTCGATTTTTGAATTGCGGGTTGCATGAATACAAAATGGAGTATTTACTTTTGCTATGACAAAATGGCGTGACGCATAATTGTCACAACTACATAAACAAATGATGTCTGTACACGCGCAATTGTGTGCGTGGTTGTGTTCTTTTTTCGAACGATCATATTTGAATCACAAATAACATTAGGTTTCGAGCAGCGATTTAGTAATTTGCCTAAAAATGCCTCGTTTTAGATCAAACACGTATCACAAAACGTGCGTGGACGAAATGGCAGTCGGTGATTGAAAGTCAATATGAAAAGTTGTGGATCTTCTGGTAGTGATGATGATTGTCAATCTTCGAGTATTGACAGTCACATACATACTAATGGTAGCGGAATTAAACAAAATAATTCATACAAATAATCAGTAATAGACAATATATCATTAAATATTATTTAATTTTAAAGATTTTTTGTCTATGGTTCAAGTTTATTTTTTTTTTATTACAGGTAAGTAACCGAGACAGTCAAATGATCAAAAGATACATAATACAGTAAGTAACACTTTGAAAGAAACAAGTTCACTCCGATAAATAATGATATGAACTGTCTGTCTGTTGATTGACACGTTTTAGCCTTAATTGACATGACACGTTTTAATTGTGCGACTGCGCTATTTTTAGTATAACTCAAGAGGCTTAAAACCATCGCTTTGGATGGAAAAAAATATAATTTTATCATGTAATAATACATTAATGTTTTTTCTTGTAATTGTTTGCATTTACAATAAGTTTACGATTGTAATTCTATGGAGGAAACAATAAAAAGTATCTATCTGTCTATCTATTTAATATTTTATACGTATATCAATAAGGTTTTTTTTTTATTTCTTACTCGTCCTATAGCTGTCATTTAGTTTTTATTCTTTATCCATTACATAAATCTATGGTTGAGGAAATAAAAATATGTGATTTGACGTAAAATTATTGCTTTACAGTTAGTATTTCGGTTGCAATATTATTAGAAATAGTGTAATGGGTTGACTTATGGTTGACGGTAACCACTTACCATCAGGTGGGTTGTATACTTGTTTGCCACCTCAGTGGTATAAAAAAAAACCTTAGGAATACAATTTGGGCAAAGTTTTTTTTTTTGTTTAGACTACAAAATAATCATAAAGATTTTTAACTAGGTAATACTCATAATTTTATTCGCACGAAGATTTATAACATCATTAAAGAATATTTTTGACACTTTTTCCTTCTAGTTTAAATCGTTTTAGTTATTTATCTGTGATACTTACTAATAAATAGACACGTTTCAATATCTAAGAATAATAACATTATATTTGTAGTAATATTTATCAGTAAATTTTTATTATACAAAATAAGAGTCAAATAAAAAAACGTTTAGATCCTCTTAACGCCCACCATATTTTATATATGATGCGGGCGATGCAAACCAACCGGTCGCGTTATACGTCACCGTGTAATTATGTCAAGTGCATTCGGTCAATCAATATCAAGTCCGTTTGTCACAGTACACTAAGGTCGCCTTTGTATGGGATAATTGTGTATTAAAATGTAATAATTTTCCTTTGGTGATTATTCCATTTTGGTGAAGGACAACAAGGCAAATATAGAAATTTTTTTTTAATGAACGGTAACCTCGCCTGCGCTAATGGTATACGCTGGCGGGGCACCAGTGAGGAATGATAGGTGAGGATGAAGAAGCAAGTTTTTTTTTTGATGGGTGAAAATGGTATGGTAACCCCGCCTGGTAGCCCATCATGATGAATTCATCAGGAATTAACCATGATAGTTTCCAGGGGGAACCGCGAGGAGGTCGACCTGGTTGGGTATATTGCTAGCAATGGGATCAGTTAGCTGGTCAGTCAGCCGATCGTGATGAATACACCACGATGGTTTCCAGGGGAAACACTGTATTGACTTGAAAGACTATATTGCTAGCAATGGGATTAGTATACCGTACTGCTAACAGTCCCCCCCCCCCCTCTTTTCTCGGCTAAAGCTAGTTGCACAATGATGATATTTAAATAACGTGCATAATTGTACGTAAAGCAACAATAATTTTCCAGCCGTGTGAACAGTGCTCAACACAGGGCCGTACTTCTGAACGGCCTTGTAAAAAATTTGCCCACCTTGCTTCTATCAATCAAACGTCAGGGCTCCCCTGCAAAGTAAACACGCGACAGGTCAAGGGTCCCCCTTCTGCCCCCGCGGGTGGGGGCCGGGGGCGGCGGGCGCAAGATTCGGACTTGATTGATTTCGCATTGACGTCTACACGTATTTGGTGAGGTATTAAGATCGTGTGGTTTTGATTGTACAAAGGAATTATGTATTTTTTTCGTATACATTTTTATTTATTTACTAGTGTTCACCCGTGACTTTGTTCTTGTGATTGGAATATATTATTTGATCAGGGAAGTAATAAAAAGCCCGTTAATATTATAAATAAGACAATTTGTAAAAGTAAAAAAACAACGTTCAAGATTGATGTTTGTTCCTCTTTCACGTAAAAAACTATTGAACGGATTCGAATTACGGGTACTTTAGGGTTTAGAAATGGGCAGCAGCGTCCTTCTTAAAATATCACTAAAACCTTGCTGCAGTAGCCAACCTGCCTGCAAAGCGTGGCAGCTACTGGCAACCCCCCTCAAGGGAGGGAGTTTCAAACGTGAAGCAGTTGTGTTTGCATGGCTGTGTTTCGGTTTGAAGGGTGCGATATGGCGTGAATTTACAGGGTACAGAGGAATAATACCAGAGTCCTCAGGAATGGCAACGCATGGGGGGTATCATGGGCGAAACAGTACACTCTGTTATGTCCATGGTACTGCTCATGTCTATAGGCGACGGTTACCGCTTTCCATCAGGTGGGCCGTCGGCTTGTTTGCCATTCTAAGTTGTATAAAAAAAAAATATATCTAAATTCATGTATGACCAATACGATCAATGGCAAACACAATTACCAGAGTCTATTCCGATTTGATTTTCACCGCCGTACAACCCGCCATAAACTAAAATTTCATCCCAACCATCTGGACGAGTGGCGGTCCTCCACCGTGCGTTTTAAAAGGCACTTTCTCCCACGCACAACCACTCTTTGGAATCCACTTCCAGCAGCAATATTTCCGAACCGATACGATAACATAACCTTCAAGAAAAGAGTATATTCGCTTTTTAGAAGGCCGGCAGCACACCTGCAATGCCGTAGGTGTTGTGTGTGACCATGGGCGGCGGTCTTATCATCAGGTGAGCCGTATGCTCGTTTGCCCCCTGTGTTGTAAAAAAAAAACCCGAAGAGGAAGGCTTATTCAGCAGTGGATGATGAAAGGCTGATACACAGAAAAACAGCTGAATTGTGAAGCTCCATCTTTTCGGAGTCGCTCACCTGTTATTACTTACTCTGCCGCCAGACAACGACCTCGCGACCTTGACCTTGTGACCCGTAATATATACGTAAATGCGTTTTTGTGTGTGAGACTACATTAGTGTTTTTGTTTTCTTATTATTGTGTTTTGTTTTAAATTGTTTGCATTCTTTATTTAAATTTGTAGTGGAATTACAAATGAAAGTATTTTTTTTTATTGGAATATGTTATCGCTGACTTTTTATTTTACTTAATTTTGTTTTTATACCCAACTAACTGCATTTCTCGTATGAAACTAGTTTTTTTTTTTGGGATTTCTTTTTTTTTGACAACATAGGGGTCAAACGAGCTTGCGACTCACCTGGTGGTAAGTGACTACCGTCGCCCATGATCACCCACAACACTAAAGACATTACAGGCGTTGATTACCACTATAGTGGTACAAAAATTGGTCTACGCTGGCCTTTATTTTTCATCTATACTTATAATAAATCTGTAGAGAGGTCAATTCTGTACATGAAATATATTTCCAAAATAACCGTCAGCGGGTGATTAGTGATCGATACTGATGCCAAAAATGCAATCAGTAAAATTTTTGTCTCTCTGTCTGTATGTTCGTTATAGAAATAAAAACTACTCGAGGGATTTTAACGAAACTTGGTACAATTATTCTTCATACTCCTGGGCAGGTTATAGTATACTTTTCATCACGCTACTATCAATAGGAGCAGAGCAGTGAAGAGAAATGTTGGGAAAACGGAAGAAGTTCGTCGCGTGTGCAGCCATAATGGCCACTTTTTAAAATGTATAAATGTCCACCCGTGCGAAACCGGAACGGGCCGCTAGTATTAAATATAATTAATGAAATAACAAAATATTTCTAAGAGCAGCAACGATCAAGATGTGTCGTCCGCACTATAACATCTCCCTGAAATATTAATTCTCATCATATCGCGAGTGATTGACGGGTGTCTACGCTAGGATATATCCGTCACGGGCGAGGTAAACAGACCCCCACCCGGCCGGGCCCCACTCGCCCCCACCCCTATCGGCCCCCCGAGTGAAATATCTCAATCTTTAGCACGATTTATTGATTGATAGATTGATTCTGCAGTACCCAACTTTGAATACGGTCGGTATTTTTTTTATTGGTGTTGCCCAACTTTGCAGATAATTCGCAATGGGGGTACTAGGATATTTTAGGTGTTTTATTGAAATAATAAATGTTTCTGTGGATAGAGACGGAATGAAATTTACAATATGGTGTGTAATAATTATGTTCGCGTCACAACTGCTCAAGATTATGGGTTCGGAACGGTCCCGAAACTAGTTGAGCTTTCTCGACCAAATTAAACTGTTAAACCTAGTAGTTATTATATTAAAATACATAATATGTTTTTAATATGCAAACACTATGTATATTTTGTTAAAATAAAAAAATGTGCAACAATTTATTTTTGTTCGACTTTAAAAAGCAAAAAGTTTTCAATTCGAATGTTTTTTTTTATTGTATAGTATACAATCTCTGCGCCATTTTTGACCCGATTTTTATGATTAATTTTTACTCTCGTATTGTGATAACTGGAATAGATACGTAGATGCTTCTTGTTGCAGAAAAACATTTTATTCCCATGGGAAAATATTAAAAACTGATCTAAATGAAAATTATTCAAAAAAAAAGCACATTATTGTAAATTTAAATTAAACTTGGCAGTCGGAATGCGTTCCCTTGGGAACGTCGATACGCGGACGAATTCGCGGGAATTCTAGAAGCTGTATATAATAAATCGTGTTGTCCGTCAGTCCGTTTGCGCGTTGATACATTATTAAGTCGGTATGCCGCAACGCGCGTGTTGCGGGAACAAGTCGCGGAGTCGACTGCGGCGCCATCTGCTTGCAATTTGTCAAACATCGTTTACTATTTTCGTTGCGAGCGCGGAACTAATTTCGTCAGCCGGCGTTTGAGGTGAGAACTTAGTAACAATGATATAGCGACCTATTTTTATTTATTTATATTATACTTTATATATTACTAGTTTTATCGAATTATAGACAAAATTCGTTCCATTGGCGAGCTAGCAACAACTTTAATACCCTTTCTAGAACTATTAATATCGATCTATTTTCGAAAAATATAAAATCAGCGAGAGAGCAACTGAGTAAGCAATTTTTTTGATTCATAGTCAGTTTTAATGCTTATTGTGTGGATAAGAAGGCTGTATTATATTAAATTCATCAGGAATTAACCATGATAGTTTCCAGGGGGAATCGCGAGGAGGTCGACCTGGTTGGGTATATTGCTAGCAATGGGATTTTTAGTCTCCATTACTGACAATCCTTATCCCCCCTGACAAATAAGTTAATTCGCGTCTTCGTTCGTATAACCGGGATATGTTTACATGATATGTCCCATAAAAAACGTGTATACCAAACTTCATAGTGATTGGTTAATTAAGGCAACAAACAAACAAACTTTCACATTTTAGAATATTAGTAAGGATAAGTAAATATTTTTTTTTTACTTAAAGGTTTGTAATTTTTTTTTTTAAATCAGCATTAAATTATTCCTTTGCCTCGTATCTCATTTAAAGAAAAAAATATTAGAGTATATTTCGCTCACATAAACAAAAGTCGCGTTGCTTAATGTAAAAAAAACAAAACAATTTTTTTTTACAACACAGAGGGCAAACGAGCATGCGGCTCACCTGATTGTAAGTGACTACCGCTGCCCATTATCACCCACAACACCAACGGCATTGCAGGTGTGCTGCCGGCCTTTTAAAAACGAATATGCTTTTCTTCTTGAAGGTTACGTTGTCGTATCGGTTCGGAAATACTGCTGCTGGAAGTTATCGATTGACTATATTTTAGTACAATTTTATACCAATTGTTACAGCCGCACCCCTATTTTTTTTCTCTCAATAATTTCCTTCAACACAACACAGACGCAGCGGCGTCTCCTTGACAGTTCTCTGTGACGGCTGACGTGGAGATGACAGCCCGTATTAACTTATCTATTATTAATAACAACATAACTTTAATACTAACAGCGTAGAGTTCAAAATCGATCGAATTGCTAGCAAAATATTTATACATGACGCGCGAAACGTATTCGCGTTCGGTTTCTTCTCTATTATTATAGGGAATAAGGTAGTTTTTCGTTCGTTTACAGTTATGCTTCGTTTGTGTACATTTCAAGGTTGTTTTGATGGAGTGGCCCGTCAATTAAATAGGAGAGGGTTCCGTATGTACGTTTGATTGAGTGCAGTGATGCAGATCTTAAAGATATACCGCGCTAAAGTGACTCATATATATTAATATTTGTCTGAATCAATCATAAATTTTATATGGTTTTTTTTATTTATTCTCTACTTGTTTTTACCCGCGACTTTGTTCGCGTGACGGGTACATTGACATAAATAGTAATATCCTTCTCCATTCTATACAATTTTTCATCATGGATTCACCATGGATGGATGAATGGACGTTTGTTACTCTTTCACGAAAAAACTACTGAACGGATTTGAATGAAATTTGCTACACGGGTAGTTTATATCCTAACATAACATATTATATACGTATTCACGCAAGTAAATCCGCAGTACACAGCTAGTGGTTGGTGAAATTAAAATGAAGTATGTCTAATAAAAATCCATAATACAGTATAAAGTATTAGGGCAACAGAACTATGCAAGAGGTTTAACAAATACGTATCATTGTTGCTGGAAGAGAACTCTTACGGAGTTGAGCTCTCCTGTTATTATACATTTTTATTTAAAATAAATTTAAAAGAATAAAAAATAAATTTTCTTTGAGTTATATTTAAAACCTGTATGGAGAAGTACTGAGGTGCGTTAACTAAATAATTTAGTTGAGTTGGGAATTGATGGAAACCTGATGGAAAGTGGTAACCGTTGCCTATAGACATGAGCAGTACCATGGACATAACAGAGTATACTGTTTCGCCCATGATACCCCCCATGCGTTGCCATTCCTGAGGACTCGGGTGTTATTCCTCTGTACCCAGTAAATTCACGTCATATCCCACCCTTCAAACCGAAACACAGCTATGCAAATACAACTGCTTCATGGTAGAAACACGAATGGGACAGAGGTACCCAAGCAATCGACTTTAGTACAATCCCTCATAATTGGTACACCTACTAATTATATATAATTCATAAAAATGTACAAGTTAGTCGATTTTCTCTAACGAGAATATTAGAAATTTCAAATAAAAAATTCTGAACTGTTTGACAAAAACTGCGCGGTCATGTGATCAATTTAGAATAAAAGGTTGGAACGTTATTGATGGGTGATATCTGATATCTATATATTCAGTACTTCTGGACATTGGTGACCACCCATTGCAATATCGCCCATACCAGTCCGATATCTATATTTATTACGAGCGGGCTCTTCTTTTCTATTATATATTGGATAACCGATATCTAATATATCTGTTATTGGGCCAATGTATATATATATATATATATATATATATATATTGCACTACATATATGTAACTACAATACATAGATACTGCTACATATTATCCATCCTTATTTAAATTTACTTTTTGAGACAAGCCGTAGATATATCTGTTAAAAAGCAACCCAGATAGAATGACCGGTCATATTACGAACACGGCGAGGGGAAAGGAATTGTTAGTAAATGAAATATAAAAGCCCTATGGTTAGTAATACAGGGTGTATTAATATCAGGTCGATCTTCACGTGGTCCCGCTTGGAAACCATCGCGCTGAATTCCAGGTATATTCATCACGATGGGCTAACCGACTTGCCCTTTCATTCTCACCTATCATCCTTCACTGGTGCTCCGCCAGCGCTATTAGTATACGCATATAATTCCATATTCACCCATTCAAAAAAAAAAATACGAACACGGCAAAATCAAGCTTGTTTTTTAGAAAAAATATAGACATATGTAAACAGAAATACAATGTATACATACATACTGTATAATTATTTTTATACTTATATTATGTTTGCGTAATACTTACATGATTTATATTTTATATAGATGACAGCAGTGATGAAAAATCGATGATTAACTATGTCGGACCCACGTCGACTTTGAGATGTCAATTTTGATTGAATCAATTCGGCATAGAGTTACTGTATTGTCAGATCTGACAGTATACATATTTATTGACGCAAATATATGTTTTATTGTTTCAAATTATTTTTTTATAACTTAGTAAAAATGCATTACAAATACGTTTATGAGCCTACTAATAAGTCTATCATTAAAAAATTATAATTAGATAATACCTATACGTAAGAGATATTTAAGTTTTTTTTTTATTATACAGCTTAGAATGGCAAACAAGCTGACGGCCCACCTGATGGAAAGTGATAACCGTCGCCTATAGACATGAACAGTATGATCAGGTGTTATTCCTCTGTACCCAGTAAATTCACGCCATATCCCACCCTTCAAACCGAAACACAGCCATGCAAACACAACTGCTTCACGGTTGAAACACGAATGGGACAGAGGTAAGTAAACTTGGTATCAGCGTTCCTAACGAACACAACAGTTTTTGGAATTTTTGTCTATCTGTCTGGCTGTGATGATATGTATGGCATCATAACCTTCACGAAAAGAGCATATTCGTTTTTAAAAGGCCGGCAGAACACCTGCAATGCCTTTGGTGTTGCTGATGGTAAGTGACCTTTGGTAGTCACTTACCATCAGGTGAGCTGCATGCTCGTTTGCCCCCTGTGTTGTAAAGAAAAATGTGATGATCACATCACATTTTTTTATGAACAAACAAACAGATGTTTAAATACAAAAATACTGATACAATCACACATCAGCATCAAAACTCAAAATTGTGGCAACAAATTAAACGCAGTTTTCACATATTGTATTTCTGAAGATGTAACTTAAAATTTTGGTGCATGTTTTGGTTTGCCATCTGTTTGTATGTATTATCGGTATATATCTGAGGGCCTACCATGAAATATTTTCCGAAATTTCGGAGCCAAACAAAACAGAAATTTGATGTTAAAATTACATAATACATACCGTTTGGAAATATTAAAAATGTTAAAATATTGTTCCTTTGGACTTTTATGATAGGATGTATGACGAACGAAATGTTAAACTCCATTTATTTATATATTACCAAAATCAGAAGATTTTGGTATAAACAAAAACACGAAATAGAGTCCGAAATTTCGGAATTCGATTTCATGTTAGACCGGCTATTTCTAAAATTCACGCGTTGCAAGCAGAGAACTTAGTGAAAAATAAAATTTATATATTACCTTTTTTTTAAGACAGTCGCACTAAACTTGACAATTATCATTCTAATATGACTTTTATGAAGAAAAAAAAATGGGAAAGATTTATGCTGATATCCGCTTATAATAAATGTAAAAAATTAATATTGTAGATGTTAAATATCTAAGAGCCACACATAATGTACTTTTTTTTTACCCAAATTCCCTTGGTACAAACCATATATATATATATAAAGCTACATTGATATATTTTCGTAAACGAGTCTTCTTTTCTGTATTTGTAACAATTTATTCTTTGATTTAGTGGTATTTTCCGCTAAGAGTCTCCTTTATAAGGTGTTTTGTTTTATCAATAACATAGAGTAAATCAACGGCAGAGGTGAACTATTTACTTAATCATGAAACCCATCATAGACCCTGTCGGGATGTCTGAAGGAAGAGTCTCTGGAACTGGCGTATAAGCATGAGACGAGTTACGAAATTGTGTCTTTCGCATTACGAGACTACGCGAATCTTGATAGATTTGTTTTGGTTACTAATACAATTTATATTTATAAATCTATTTTGATGTTTTTTTTAAGCAATTCAAGGTTTGAATCCTATATTTGTCTCGATTATAATCTATTTTCCTTATTAAAATTCAACGCTCACTTTTATGGACGTGGAAATCTAAGAGAAAGCTCTTAATAATAAAAGTAATAAGTCGTTTTATTAATACAAAGAAAAACTTAGCTGGAAATGTAGTACCGACATCTAATTACTGGGGCTTGTAAAAATATTTTCAATTCTGTCACCTCTAGTCCTCGCAAGCCCGGGTAAATAAAGCGTTGGTCGACAAAGACGTCCGTCTGTGCGCGACATCTGAGCGACGTGTGTCGCCCGGCGCCCCCCCGGTGGCCCCCGCCGGCCCCCAGCGCCCCCTCAGTCCGTCGCCGATAATGATGTTAACTCACCGTTTGAAGAGCGACCGCTTTGTTGCGTTTTTGAGATCTACCTATCGTCTTTGTGGCGATTTGATGCAGTGGAAGTTATCGAAAATTAACAAGTGTTTTAAATGTATATTTTTAATAAAAATTCAACTGTTTACATACAACTTGCTTAACTTTTTTGTAAGGTTATTGATTGAAATAGTCTCCACTCAAAGAACTTTAAAACCTACTTTTTAGAAGATACCTAATTTATATTAAGCTTGATCATTCGTAATTCTCATCAATTGTACAAATGTTATTTTCATCATTAAATTCTATTTTTACGTATAAAAAGAAAATTGTTAGTGAACATAAGGAAAATCCCAATAAATATACTGCATTGGATTTCTGTGTTACACGTAAACAGCTTTCTAGAAATAAAGCGTGAAGAAATATAACGTCGGACAGTTGCCATGGAAATCCCATAACACAAGCAAACTGCACTTCTTTCAAATAAATTTCATCAGTGCACGAATCCCAGCCGGACGGCCGACTCGACTTGCTCAGTAAATTGTCTTCAAGAGCTGACCGCCCCCCTTTTCACCTACACACAGGGGGCGGGGGGGTAGTTTCCCCCCGGTGGAGGCCACTGGCATTCCCCCGTTCGTCTTGCTTATGAGTGACGGGTGGACAGTCTGAGTGATTGAGACTGACTGGAGACTTAATGCGCTCGGGCGAGATCCGAAACGCTCGCGTGTTAACGTCGCAAACGCCGTGCCGTGTCTGTACAGTTTCTTACTCTATTCCGAAGCGTTTACGATTCCGTTTCGTTTGTGATTGTTCCCGGTTAATATTCCACATTGTGTTCAATATAATTTCATGCGGGATATTATAATAAATTAAAATACGGTGCATGTTTTTAATGCGCTTTGCGAAGTGTAATTAGGTATCGCGTTTCTCTACGACGCTTGATGGATGCGCCGCGTCCGGTATTTCGGTTCGCTTAATTATAATTAATACTATATGCGACATATTCGCGTATATTGATTGTGTATTTATTCTCATAAGTAGTGTTGGGACATGTCTAGGCAAATATGAAGCTCTATCTTAGACGTGACTCATTCAACCTATCAAACGGGGGGTCTACTATAAAATGAAATTCCGATTTTTTCGGACTCAATTTCGTGTTTTCATCAATTTCAAATGGAGCTTAACATTTCACTCGTCATAAATTCAACCATAAAAATCCAAAAGAATGATATTTAAAATTTTTTAATAATTAATTTTTAAATATCAAATTTGATTCGTTCGAACTCGAAATTTCAGAAAACATTTCATGGTAGGCCCTCAGATCCATATTTACAGTTAGAACGAATAATTGTTGTTTTTATGTCTTATTTTTTATCTAGTTTTATTGTAGCTATTTTTAATAAATATGTTTATGTTTAAATTCAGTTCTTAGTTTTCTAAGATGATAAGGTAATGAGTATTATTATAGGTAACTATTACTCATTTAAAACTACCGTAATTATTTCTAATCTATTCTTTTTAAATACTCAGGTCACAAGTCAAAAATAACAATAAAATTTAATTAAATGATGAAATTTTGAGTTGCTTTTGACTTTTGATATAAAAAATAGGGTAAATTTGAATCATCAGAGCTTAGTTTTTTTATGTCTATGTTTTTTTATGGATAATAATAGAATTGTAACCGCGTCTGCGCTAACAGACAAATTTGCTAGCAATGGGACTGGTAGTCTGCATTACTAACAATTCCCCCCCCCCCCTTTTTATATAAAATAATAAGTTGCAGAGAGTCTCTCTTTTTTATGGAACTAGACATGTCAAATAAACTGACAGTTCACCTGATGGAAAGTGGTAACCATCACCAATAAGCATGATTATTGCAAAATACACTGTGACGCCACAACACTGCTCTATTTCCTCTTCAGTATATAATTCGTTGATACTAAGAGAACATAAAGCGAGAGAAATCAGTATCACGTCACCCTATCCGTATCTCATTATTTTGTAACATCTAATCATGTACGGGGAAGCAAATCCGGTATAGCACGCGATGGTCGGACAGGCGATCTGTCCATCTCCCGTCTCTGTGTCTGTATATAAGAATTGCTTTCTTACAATGGTGTCTATTTGTAGAGTATTATTAATTGGCCATTGTTACTTTAGTACTATTACATTCTCAGTAGTGACTTATACTGTGCCGTCATGTGGTTAACTAGTAATCTATGTTGACACAAAATTGTCGATTTACGACTTATGTGTCTTTTTGAAATATATTCACTTTTACTGAAAGAAAGTTTGGCCCCTTAGACTTACACTTAACTTCACTTAGAATGGCAAACAAGCTGACGGCCCACCTGATGGAAAGTGGTAACCGTCGCCTATAGACATGAGCAGTACCATGGACATAACAGAGTATACCGTTTCACCCATGATACCCCCCCATACGTTGCCATTCCTGAGGACTCAGGTGTTATTCCTCTGTACCCAGTAAATTCACGCCATATCCCACCCTTCAAACCGAAACACAACTGCTTTACGGTTGAAACACGAAGTTAGTGAAATAGAATAAGATGGCAATGTACGCTGTTTCTCATTCGAGCGTTAGCGGAAAACATTCTTTTTTTTTCGTTTTTTATTCTGTCCATTGATTCCTTTGTCACTTCATTTTGTATCAGTAATAAAAAAAATCTGTTTTTTTTTCTATCAGTACATATCTTTGTAATGAATTACCAGGATCACATAAGACAATAAACGATTGCAAACTCATTCAATGAATTTAATTTTTTCTTATTAAATATTTCATTCACCGTTCTAGAGTACCAGGGTAACATGACACATTAAATGGTCGCAAATCATTATCGCAAGCAAATTTAAATTTAAATTCCATATAATCTGTATCATAAAGTCCTAAAGTTGTTTTTCGCTTGGCAAGTAAACTCCAAATGATAAGATACGTCTTAACAGGATGAGCAGTCGACAATTTGATTCGAAATATATCGCTCTAGTGGCCGTTGTAAACAAGTATAGGTGGGTTTCAGGTTCGATTCTCAGATGGGAAAGTTCTGTTTGGCACGGCAGTGTGTGGCTGCAATAAAATATGTTCCCGTGTTTGTATGTAGTGCAGAAATTTGCGACGATTCGATTAGGTTTTATGGGTGAAAGCGGTCGGTTTAAATAATTCGCCTACGCGGATGACGAGTCTAATGTGGTATGTTAGGTGATATTTTAAATGTTTTATTTGATTGCTTTATAAGGGTAATTCCTTCCTTTATAGTCAATCATTTGCCGATTTATTTAGCGGATGCTTAGGTTAATGACTTAATATTCTCGGTTTTTTTTTTAATGGATGATGATAGAATGGTAGCCATGCCTGTGCTAACGGTATATACTGTCGGGACACCAGTGAAGGATGATAGGTGAGGAGGAAAAGGCGAAATACGCAAGGAAGGTACGATGGTTTCTAGGGGGACCACGTGGACTGGTAGTTCGCCTTACTAATAACCCCTTCCCCTACATTCTCGTTTTTTTTTTTAATGTATGATAATGGAATGTTAACCGTGCTTGAGCTATCGGTATACGTTGGCGGGGCACCAGTGAGGGATGATAGGAAGGCAGGTCAGTTAGCTCATCGTGACGAATGTACTAGGAATTCAGCAGTTTCCAGGAGTAATGCGAACATTACCAATAATCCTTTCCCCGCCTACCTTCTCGATTGGAATAATTTGGATAGACATTATGGAATGACGAAACAAATGTTTACGTATGAGACAAGATAATAAAGCGGATTATAAATTAAATGAAAAATTAATACAAAAAAAATCCAATATACTTGTCAAATGTATCTACGGAGCATTGTCGAACATCACTGTGTATGTATGTATGTATTTTCACGATTGCAATTTTATTTGTGAAGCTTAAACACTTTTGTTTTTGCAACTGAATCTTAAAATGTTATTTACTAGCTATTTCCCGCAGCATTGCACGGCGAAAATCTGTGTACAAAACAGTAACATACCCATTTACTAAAAATTTCATTCAAATCTGTTCAGTCATTGTAATTTAATATAGACATACAAACTTTTACGTATATAATATTACTAATATGTCTTTTAAAGTAATAAATACTTTGTTTTCTCTCATTGAATCATTTCAATTGACCCAACTATCAATGGAATGTGTAACTTCATACTCTTTTATCGAAGTCGGTTTTAAATGAAAATAAATGTACACGTGTAAAATAATAACACAAATTGGGTCGGTATGTAATTTGACCTTATGTCAGCGTCGCTTGTCGTGCTATGTCCAGATTAGGGATGGGTAATAATAGATTTCACTATATATTCTAATTACAAATATCTAGTTATTGACCCAGTAACTAATATATTAGATATCGGTTATCCAAGATAGAATATCGAAATTATATATATATATATATATATATATATATATATATATATATATATATATATATATATAACTTAGATGGGCCGTCAGCTTGTTTGTCATTCTAAGTTGTATAAAAAAAAAAAAAGATTGGCAAACAAGCTGACGGCCCACCTGATGGAAAGTAGTAACCGTCGCCTATAGACATGAACAGTATCATGGACATAATAGAGTTTACTGTTTCGCCCATGATACCCTTGCGTTGCCATTCCTGAGGACTCGGATGTTATTCCTCTGTACCCAATAAATTCACGCCATGTCCCATTCATCAAATCGAAACACAGTCATGCAAACACAGCTGCTTCACGGTTGAAACACGAATGGGACAGAGGTGCCCATGCAATCGACTTTTGTACAAAGTCTCTCTGTGGTATATATATATATATATATATATATATATATATATATATATATATATATATATATATATATCGAGGCGGTATTGCCCATGCCTAGTCCGGATGACAATGACCCCTCCGATTCAATCCGCGTTGATTGACAACTGATTGACACAATAAATACGTAATTGTGCTTCATATTGTATTCCAAATGGTGTCGATTGCTTTGTTCTCAGTTATAGATACTAAGAGTACACACCAATGGGAGACATGATATTTTTATAGGGTTAGATAGATAGATAGGTACTCTTTATTGTTTCCTCCAAAAGATTACAATAGTAAACTTATTATAGATATAAACAATTGCAAGAAATTATCTTACTAGTTTTTAGTCGCGACTTTGTCCACGTGAGGACCAGACGGTACAAAAGTCGATTGCTTGGGTATCTTTGTCCCATTCGTGTTTCTACCGTGAAGCAGTTGTGTTTGCATGGCTGTGTTTCAATCTGAAGGGTGGGATATGGCGTGAATTTACAGGGTAACCCCGCCTGCGTTATCGGTATACACTGGCGGAGCACCAGCGAGAAGTGATAGGTGAGAATGAAAAGGCAGGTCAGTTAGCCCATCATGATGAATACACTTGGAATTCAGCACGATAGTTTCCAGGGGGTACCACGTCGAGGTCGACCTGACAGGGTATATTATTAGCTATGGATCTGATAGTCTGCATAAATAAAAATCCCTTTCCCTCCCCAACCGGTATATATTTGTTAACAGAGATACATATATCTCTGTTAACGTCTCTGAAGTCTCAACGTCTTTGAAGTGAGCAATTTATTCTTAAATAAATAAATAATTTGAAAAACACTTTCCACATTTTTATTTATTTATTTATAAATTACTCACCACACTTACAGTCTCCCAAAACGTGTAGTGAGCCATAGGTTTATTTTACAAACTTGAAAATTTTAATTAATAAATTATAAAATACATACACGAGTACCCTAATACACTGTAAATGTCCACTAAATACAAGGGTAATAATAAAAAATAACGAGTTCCAAGCATGCGAACCCGTTGGAAAGGAACTAGTGTTATGATTGCAAATATCAAAACGTCGACATATACGCAACTATCTATATACAAACTTGGTATAGTTGTCCGTCCGTCAGCGTTACTGTTGTGACGGGCGAAAACTTCCTGATCTACAACGCAGGTGGGGCGTTGCACTGCGCGGGCATCGCAACGTGACAGGCGGAGCGGGAGCGGATGAATTAATTAATTAATTTGTCTTTGGAGAGATTTTGCCTCAAACTGCGTGTTCTCCCTCTTGTACAACGGATTGTGCTCAGAGGAATTGTTCAATATGATGCCCACAGCCACTTTCTACCATGGTACGGCTCGCCATCGACAGGGAGTTCATCCTCATGTCCTACAGCCACAATGGTCGCGTACTGCGCGGTTTCAGAGAAGTTTCCTCCCACGAACACTCAGGTTATGGAATGAGCTCCCTGTCGAGGTTTTTCCAAGAGCCTACAGCATGGGGTTCTTCAAAAGGGAGGTAAAGAGGTTTCTTCAGAGTCGGTAATGCACGCGTTAATACCTCTGGTATTGCAGGTGTTCATAGGCTACGGTAACCACTTACCATCAGATGGGCCGTATGCTTGTTTGCCACCTCAGTGATATAAAAAAGATGATTTATTTATCTTGATAAATCCATTGCGGACCGAGAGAACCTAGTGTCAAGTACCTTTGGGGGGCGATTGTTCACGATTGATCATTTGGTCTGGAAAGCAATCATTTGGTCTAAGATGAGGCTTGAGGATTCACAAATAGCCTATTCAAATTGAGAATGTTGTCGGGGTAAATGGGATTGGAGGAATTTAAATAAATGTTTTTTTTTTGGGTTTGTACCCAACTGCACTGTGTTCGCGGCGTTACCCGTCACTTGCACTATAATCTGACGCGTTGCCTGTCTGCGCAAGAGTCTGATTAAGGGCGTCGACGCATGCGCAGCAATGTGCGGATATTAGAATTATTATTGGGTACACATATAAAATCTTGTTCACTTGTAATCTTATATTGAATAAAACACCATAGCTTGTATATAATAATAATTATATATATAAATGAAAAAAAAAAGGTTTTTTACAGACCTTTCGTAGCATGATAGAAGGGATTTTTATCATGACAAGACGATTATGGGCCAGACATGGGTTAAATACTATATTAGAATTGGCGTAGATATAGCTAAGTAATTTATTCATGGCAGCAATGATTTTTTTTTATTATATATGTATAAGTCTTAAATTTTCTTAAGTGAATTGTAAGCTAACTCTATGTTGTACTTTGTTTCAGGTAAGAACTGATACTTTCTGGCGTTGGATACAAAATACCCAGTACGTATAGATGAATAACGACGACTCGTGCACCAAATCTTTTACAGTGCAAGCTGCTAGACTTTGGAATTCCCTACCAAATGATACCCGAGAGGTGCAGACAATTCAAGCCTTCAAAGCTCAAACAGAAAGATTTTACAGTACAATTGACAGTTGAGTTATATATATATATATATATATATATATATATATATACAACCTTAAAGATTCTTGCGTACACCTAACGCGCATAACTTATAATTATGTAGACTGGGTACAGAGGAATAACACCTGAGTCCTCAGGAATGGCAACGCATGGGGGGTATCATGGGTGAAACAATAGATAGATAGATAGATATATCGTTTATTTGTTTGTTACTAATCACACACAACATGTACATAAGAATAGATAATACATAAAACAACATAAGATTTATAAAATTGTGTTATTATGTGTGATCTGCAGCAATACAAAAAGGTCGAAGCTCAGCGTGGAACATTGTTCAAGGATATACTGTTATGTCCATGGTACTGCTCATGTCTATAGGCGACGGTTACCACTGTCCATCAGGTGGGCCGTCAGCTTGTTTGCCATTCTAAGTTGTATAAAAAAAAGACTATTTTTTAAGGATTTATTTTTATAGATATGCATGAATAAATTAAATATAATTATGGCTTCTTATAGCATTTTTTAAGTGCTTGTTTAGTTAACAAAATAGTATTTTATGTTCAACGGTTTATTCGAACTAAAACGCAAATATTAAAGGAATACTTGAAGATTCAAGATGACCGATTAGAATCTACAAAGCCAGCAGTCAGCAAGTCTACGAGTGACGTTTATCTCCTCCCCGGAGTGACAAGGGGGCGGTGAGGGGGGGGGGCTAGACGGGGGTAGGTAATCCACCTTTCCTGGACTCGAGTCCTGCTTTGTGAATTTTGTCATTCGAATACGTTTTATAGTAAATAACTAAGTCTCTTTATAGCAAGGATGGAAAATGAGGTTAGCTGGGGTTTTGTAGGCACGTATTGCAAAATTAAGATGTTATAGAATACTAGCTTTTACCCGCGACTTCGACCGCGTGACCGGAACAAAAGTTTTTTCTTTTATACAACTTAGAATGGCAAACAAGCTGACGGCCCACCTGATGGAAAGTGGTAACCGTCGCCTATAGCCATGAGCAGTACCATGGTCATAACAGAGTACACTGTTTCGCCCATGATACCCCCCATGCGTTGCCATTCCTAAGGACTCAGATGTTATTCCTCTGTACCCAGTAAATTCACGCCATATCCCACCCTTCAAACCGAAACACAGCCATGCAAACACAACTGCTTCACGGTAGAAACACGAATGGGACTGAGGTATTCAAGCAATCGACTTTTGTACAAAGTCTCCCTCTGGTAAAACTAAATTTTATTAGGATTTTAATTTTATACCAAGAAATAAAAAGAAGCATACAGGCCGTCTGATGGTAAACAGTCACGCTATGAACGCTTGCCATACTATCTAATGTCATAACCTTTTTGAAGAACCCCATGCTGTAATATCTAGGAAAAACCTCGGGAGGGAGCTTCTTCCACAGCTTAAGCATATGAAGATGAAGTCCCTGTCGATGGCGAACAGTGCAATGATGAAAGGTGTCTGTGGGCATCATTTCGAATAATTCCTCAAACACAATCCGTTATACAAGCGTTAGAACACAAAGGGAGTCAGTCTTGCTTTGAACTGGGCTCGATACCGCCTATGTGCTTGGGAAATTTACTTGAGAGCTAAAGGCAGTATTAATATGGCTCACTCAAAACTTTTCGTCGATTTTTGAAAAAAAAATGCGTAGGAAGTTTAAAATTAGGTATTGTCGTTTTAATATATTCGTAGGAATTTTGTTAGTACGCATCGTAAAGCAGACTGAGGCGTGCAATGAGTTCGCGCTTGCGTCTCAGCCGTTTAAGATTAAAGGTCCTGAATGGTCCCGAAACTAGTTGGGCTTTGTCGACTAAATTATACGTAAGTTAAACCGGTATTTATCATATTAAAATACAGTCTTTAATTTATCAATTTAACTATATAGTTTGTCTCATTTACTGAGTAACAAATATACTCGTACAATATGAGTAACCCTATAATGTAACCTTTTTTTTTGGAAAATATTTGTATGGAGACACTCTATAGCCTAAGATCGTATACTGTTTTTTTTTTTAATAAATGCTAATGAAACGGTAATCCCCCCTGCGCTAACGGTATACGCTGGCATGGCACCAGTGAGGGATGAAATCTGAGAATGAAAAGGCAAGTCAGTTAGCCCATCGTGATGAATACACTTCGAATTCAGCACGAAGGTTCCCAGGGTGAACCACGTGGAGGTCGACCTGATGACGATATATTGATAGCAACTGGACTGATAGTCCGCATTACTAACAAATCCAACCCCCCAAGTTCGTATACTTATATCTGTCTTCAAATTTGAGCTTTTAATTATACCCTATCCGTGGCAGCCCATACAGTCTTACAGGTAACAGCCAAAGGTCTTTAATACCTTCAGAATGGGATACCGCGAATAATCGCGGCGTACGTTAATAATCGCATCATACACGGGCGCGCTATCTCTGCGATCTCAGCACAGGAACCGAACCCGCGCCCCGAGCGGCCGGCTGATTGATGGCTGCGCGCCCGATGCAAATCTCTTGACGGCTGTTCGTGTCGGAAACGGTTGAGGTGGTGCGGCTATAGCGCGTGTTTTAATCAACGTTTTGTCTTGTATATTGGAGGTGGTCTGGAAACTTTTGAGATTAGAGAGCGCTACTTTGAGGAGAAGCAGTAATCGACGCAATTCAGTCATTCGGGAACTATTTGTAACTCGCGGCTTTATCTACATGAAATAAAATGGTCGAATTGTCATATTTTCAACCGACTTCAAAAGAAGGATGTTCTCCATTCGATTGTTTTTTTTTATGTTACCTACTACCTCTACCTCATAACTCCGTCAGTTGTAAATCGATTTGGAACATTTTTTTTTTTACATTTACTTACAGTTTGGTCCCATAGAAATTTTATCAAAATGGGCTTGGTAGTTTAAGTCTTTAAATCAAAACCGGTTTTACCACAATTGAAGTCGGTTTTTTTGTGTAACACTTAATTGAATATGAAGGCTTGGGTCCATATTTGGGCCTAGGTTAACCCACTGTGAAGAATTGAACTAAAATTAACCAGGATAGTTTCCGGTGGGAACCGCTTGGATTCGACCGGGTAGGGTATATTGCTAGGTATGGAGCTGTTAGAATCCATTACCCACAGCCCTATTCCCCCCACCGCGCGAACGGTATACACTGACGGGGCATCAGTGAGGGATGATAAATGAGAATAAAAAGGCAAATCAGTTAGCCCATCGTGACGAATACACCTGGAATTCAATACGATGGCTTCCAGGGGAGACTGTGTGAAGATCGAATGACCTGAGGGAGACTTTGTACAAAAGTCGATTGCTTGGGTACCTCTGTTCCATTCATGTTTCAACCGTGAAGCAGTTGTGTTTGCATGGCTGTATTTCGGTTTGGAAGGTGTGAATTTACTGGGTACAGAGGAATAACACCTGAGTCCACAGAAATGTCAACGCATGGGGGTATCATGGCTGAAACAGTATACACTGTTATAGCTCATGTCTATAGGCAACGGTTACCACTTTCCATCAGGTGGGCCGTCAGCTTGTGTGCCATTCTAAATTGTATAAAAAAAAGATTGACCTGACAAAGTATATTGCTAGCAATGGGACTGGTAGCCTTCATTACTAACAAACCTATCCGCTCCCAGATAGAACTATAAGGATCGGTCAAATCTGACTAGTGGTCGTTACACCTTAATGTGTTCAGGACATATCGACGCTTGGTTACGAAGCGATGGTGGTATAAAACAAAGCCTAACAAATAAAGCCTCGTGATCGCTATCACATCTCGCACAATAAACTCAAGTGCACTACACTCTCCACTTTGAATGTGCCTGTACTTTGATACGCGAAATAAAACTCTATTTAGTTGATAAATAGATATGTCCCGTGGCGTTTTTCGCGTATTTTCATCATCACCAGAGGTGGACTTTGTACAAAAGTCGTTTGCTTGGCCACCTCTGTCCCATTCGTGTTTCTACCGTGAAGCAATTGTGTTTCGGTTTGAAGGGTGGGATATGGTAGTGAATTTACAGGGTACAGAGGAATAACACCTGAGTCCTCAGGAATGGCAACGCATGGGGGGTATCATTGGCGAAACAGTATACTTTGTTATGTCCATGGTACTGCTCATGTCTATAGGCGACGGTTACACTTTCTATCAGGTGGGCCGTCAGCTTGTTTGCCATTCTAAGTTGCATTAAAAAAATCGTCATCATCATATCATGCATTAAATGCCCACTGCTGAACATAAGCCTCCCCCTTAGGGGGTTTTGCCAGTAGCTGCCACGCTTGGCAGGCACATTGGCGACCGCAGTCTGGCTTTAGAGATGTTTTAAGAGGGTCGCTGGTGCTTATCCCTCGCCCCCTCTTAGTCGCCCAAAACAATCGCTCTTATGACACCCATGGGAATGGAAGAGTTGGTCCATTATATGCCGGGGCACACACGGCGATTTTATTTATAAATATTAGGAAAAATTTTAGGGAAAGTTGTTAAGTTTTACGTATGCTATCTTTAGGCGACGGTTACCACTTTCCATCAGGTAGGCCGCCAGCTTGTTTGCCATTCTAAGTTGTATAAAAAAAAAAGGTCTTCTGTGACTATTGCTGTTAATATTGGATTCTTGGATTCCTTACAAGCAAGAGTCTCATGCACTAAGCTGATAAGAAATATGTGCATGGATAACATAGTCAGAGAGCCAGTGTCCCGGCGGTGCACTAACGATGAGCGCTTAAGAACTGAACCTCATTTGCATTCACCAGTGCTCGAGTTCAGTGCAGGACGCGGCTCCAGATAGCGGGAGGTGTTATCGTTATCATAAGAAATAAGGTGTACTTAGGTAGTTCGTGTACACGCTTACATTTTTTTGTTAACAGCTCTTGGACTATATACTACTATATTTTGTCATACACATGTTTTCAAATGAAACCAAAGTTTAATTTTCATGAAATATTAGTGGCTGAAATTGAAATAGTGACTAAAAAAAGAAAGAAATATTTTTCGAAAATAAACTTAGTTCAAGTATTTTTGAATAGTTATTTTTTTTTTTCATTACCGCCCATTCGGAATGCAATCTCAGCCAACAAGAAACTCAGCTGTTAATTTAGTCTTTGACTGCGCTATTGGTTTATTTGGGAGGGGTAAAACTATAGGGAGGTTTTTTTTAGTGGTTGAAAATGGAATGATAACCCTGCGCTATTTGTATACACTTTCCATCAGGTGGGCCGTTAGCTTGTTTGCTATTCTAAGTTGTATAAAAAAAAAAACATAACGACGAGGTAACCGGAGGCGTTGAAAAATAATTTTTTTTCACCCATACGATTATACGTATAGTAAGCTATCAATCATAATAATTGAAGTTCACACCTAACAGCCTCCTTCCCAATTAATTTATCAATAACCCCGAAATAGTTCCATCAAATCCGACTGATTGGATCTCTAACAGGCGTTCGTGTGATGAATAATATTATAATTGCGCCTCGGGATACGTCTTAATATCAATAAAGGCTCAAATGGCAGGTACGACCGCTAATGCTGCTTGAATAAACATCAATCAATCAATGCTTTTGATATGTTTAAACTTGGAACAAAAACTGGCCACTAACGGCGATTTTAGTGTGGATGCGCCTCATACATTTTTTTTTTACGTATGATAATGAAATGGTAACCCCACCCGCGCTATCGGTATACACTGGCGGGGTACCAGTGAGGGATGATAGGTGAGGATGAAGCAGGTCAGTTAGCCCATCGTGATTAATTCCACAAGAATTAACCATGATGATTTCCTGGGGGAACCACGTGGAGGTCGACCTGATAAGGTATATTGCTAGCAATGGGGCAGTTAGACCCCATTACTAACAATCCCTTTCCCCCCCCCCCTATCGGTATATGTTAGCGGGGCATCTGTGATAGATGATGATAGGTGAGGATGAAAAGTCAAATCGGTTAGTTAGCAGTTAGCCCATCGTGATGAATACGCCTGTAATTTAGCAGGTTTCCAAGGGGAACCACGTGGAGGTCGACTCAAACCTGATATAGATAGATAGATAGTCTTTGTTACAACTAAATGATATTTAAAAAAAACAACAATAAAAAAATAAAAAGAAAAAAAAACAGTTCATTTTGCTGGTTGCTGAAGCCGCCTCAGCTGTTGCTATATATGCACACCTCCAGCGAGATGTACCTATATAGCGCTGATTTTCAGGCGGCCCCTTGACTTATTTAACTTCAGCATGCGTGCGGTTCGCTAATGCCTATTTTTCAGATGGGAGACTCAATAGGCTTAACAATAAATAAATAAAAAAATATAACCAAAACCATACCCTATTGTATGTTGTATTGAGACTGAGTTCGCATTACTAACAATTTATTCCTCTATCTATTAATCTTATAGTTTAAATAAATAAATAAAAAAAATTAATTAATATAATATACGTTAATACATAGGGACAATAACTGGCCATTGTCCATTAAACAAACATTTATACACAATAGGAGCCACAGACAGCCCTCTATGTCGAGGCTGTTTCGACGCCGAAGAAACGGCTGCTCACGTAATTCTTGAATGTGAGGCTGTGGCCCATCAACGTTTGGAAATCCTCGGAGCAGTGAGGTCGCTCCGTGAGGCCTGTAAAGATCTTAGGAAGTTTCTATGCTTCTGGGCGGAGCTGGGTTGGCTGTACTAGCCACGACTCATACGCACAACGGCCCAAATGAGAGGCTAAGCGCGGAAAAGAGAGTCCAATTTACATAGAATACTGTTCTCACCTGTGGGCAGGAGCGCCACAGTACCAACTCCTTCCGTTAGACCGCATTCAAAGTCGGGCAGCTCGAATTGTTGACGATCGGCGTCTTACTGTCCGGCTCGACCCACTGAAGCTGCGTAGAGATGTTGCATCTCTGTGCATCTTCTACCGAATTTATCATGGGGAGTGCTCTGAAGAATTGTTCGGATTGATACCTGCTGCAGATTTTCACCATCGTACAACCCGCCATAAACTAAAATTTCATCCCAACCATCTGGACGAGTGGCGGTCCTCCACCGTGCGTTTTTCAAGGCACTTTCTCCCACGCACAACCACTCTTTGGAATCAACTTCCAGCAGCAGTATTTCCGAACCGATACGACAACATAACCTTCAAGAAAAGAGCATATTCCTTTTTAAAAGGCCGGCAGCACACCTGCAATGCCGTAGGTGTTGTGGGTGATCATGGGCGGCGGTAGTCACTTACCATCAGGTGAGCCGCATGCTCGTTTGCCCCCTGTGTTGTAAAATAAAAAAAAAAATAAAAAAAAAAAACATTACATTACATTACATACGTTAATACAAAATTACCTCCTGGGAGGAAAGGGATTGTTAGCAATGGAGACTGAGAATCCCATTGCTAGCAATATACCCAACCAGGTCGACCTCCTCGCGGTTGCCTCTGGAAACCATCATGATTAATTCCTGTTGAATTCATCATGACGGGCTAACTGGCCTGTTTTCATTCTCATCTATCACCCTTCATTGGTGCTCCGCCAGCGTATCCTGTTAGCACAGGCGGGGTTACCATTACATTTTCCCTAATAAAAAAATACAACATTACCTTTGCTGTGATTTTATTCAGCATTATAAAAAAAAAATATTATCTTCAGATGAAGTTATCATCTATATCGGGTATATATACTATAATTAGGGTTAATTCTTGTTTCTGATGCATATAAAGAAACTTTTGACATTGAGATCGATACTGAGGTGCCATATCTGTAAATAAAAATTTCATTTTGACATTACAGCGTTAATTTTATTGTCCAAAATGAATTAAGTTACTAATAATTTTTAGTCAAATATAGTTTATAGTTTTATTTTAAAATATTTAAAAATAATAATTACGTGATATTATTAACTTTAAATATAACATTAAGACATAAGTTTAGAGAAATGACCTTAATATAGTCACGTACCAAGCACACGTCTACAATATTCTTTCGTACACTGTCGAGCAGAGAAAAAAAACGTTATATTTGTCTAACAATAAGACGTTGAAAGGAAGGACGGTGCGTGCGCGGTCACAACACTGCCCGTCGTGTGGTGTTTATTTTCGTTGCTCTCCAGTGTAAACTGGTGCGGTCAGGTGCATGCATCTCTCCCAGTTTTTATGACGGGCTCACTTTCTCAACGTGTCAGCGAATAGACAATAATAGAATGCCCAATGACAGTTCTGGAAATTTGAATTCGAATAATTTGAAATTGGAATGTTGTGTGTTACCGAAAAGTAAGTATCGTCATTGTAATAGCTTTTAATTGTCCACTGCTGAACATAAGCTATGCCAGTAGTTGCCATAATTGGCAAGCGAATTGGCAACCGCAGTTAGACTTTACAGATGTTTTAAGAGGGCCACTGCTGCCCATTCCTTTAACATTTCTGTTCTCTTAGTCGCCTCTTACGACACCCACTGGAAAGGAAGGGTGGCCTATTCCATGCCGGGACCACACGGCACCGGCAGACATGAGCAGTATACGGACAAATAATAAAGTATCCCGTGTCGCCAATGATGCTTTTCATGCGTTGCCATTCCTGAGGACTATGGTGTTATGCCTCTGTACCCTGTAATTTCACTGCCATATCCCACATCAAGTAATAAGTATATTATTATGACATAATTAGTTACGTATAAACATAACTTTGTCTAGTTCTTTTTGTTTGTAAATTGTCACAATATGTTATTGTACACCGCTCTATCCGCTGACGTTGATGCTTCTTTCCACTTTGGGTGTTGCTGGAAGAGAACTCTATTAGAGTTAAGCTCGCCTTTGTATATTTGTTTAGCTCAGTCATATTTTTATGTATAATTAATGCGTACAATAAAGCATTAAATAATAAAATAAATAAATAATATTTTTGTGTGTGGGTGTGTGCGTGTGTGTGCGCGTGCGTGTGTGCGCGTGTGTGCGTGCGTGTGTGTGCGTGCGTGTGTGCGTGCGCGCGTGCGCGCGCGCGTTTGTGTGTGTGTGTGTGTGTGTGTGTGCGTGCGTGCGCGCGCGCGTGTGTGAATGTGCGCGCGCGCGCGCGTGTGTGTGTGTGTGTGTGTGTGTGCGTGTGCGTGCGTGTGTAATTTTCTAAGCATTCTAGATCATAACTGATAATGATTAATCACACAGGTAATTGTTAGGGATTACCCGAAACCTCTTCAATTAAGGAGAGATAAGGCAAATATAGTAAACAAATTGTTACTGTTATACAGAACAAATTAAATTTTTGTTTATTATTTTATTATCAAAGGCGTGATAACGATGGTATGAATAATAACGATAAGTAACACTACATTACTTGGCTATGGTGTTGCGGGTGATCATGGGTAGCGGTAGTCACTTACCACCAAGTGAGCCGCATACACGTTGGCCTTCTGTGTTATTAAAAAAAAAAAAACTACATTTAAATTTTGTCTTACTTTATTTTTAATAACTTTGACTCGAGTACAATTCAGGTATAATACAAGTAATTGTATTATATTCTCTAAAGACATGTACAATTAAGTCTCATATTCTTTAACAAGTATTTCTATATTACATTTAATTATAACCGTAGCTACGTGTAACTATAACTTTATAACAAATAAACTTATATTAATCCATCCAGAGCCGTTTTAATTACAAAAAAATAAAGTTGTTAATGTCAATATAGAGAAAAAAAAAGTTGGAATCCATCAATAAAAATCAAAAGAACAAATGTGTACCTAAGTCGAAAACGAGCTACTAATGAACACACCGCTTAACTGTCACAAGTTTATCTACAATATGAATTTTCATCTTTATTACATCACCGTTAAAGATAAAATTCCTATAACTAGTAGAAGGATATCTTTGTAGGCCAGGATACGACGTCAATAAAGATTAAGGACCGAGAGTCGGGTTACGCGTCACGGGCAGACAGACAGACAGACAGAAATCCAGTCGCTGACGTGTGATTGACGGGTAAAGGTCGGAAAAAAGGCGGCTAAGCTCGGCTGTTTCGCTTTGAAATATTGTTGATTAATTCTTTCTGAAGAGTGGCCCGTGACGGTTTGGTTATTGCTTTTGCTTAACTTCAAATATAATTCGTATTCTGTTTTTATTTTCCAGTATTTAAATATTCAATTAATTATTAACCGATTATGGATTCCAATATATTTTTTCCAAAAGGAGATAAATTCTTCTGTTTTTTTTTTTTATTATTTTGCAGACGATAGGATTTGTATAGGAATGGCAAACAAGCTGACGGCCCACCTGATTGAGAGTGGCAACCGTCGCCTATAGACATGAGCAGTACCATGGACATAACAGAGTATACTGTTTCGCCCATGATACTCCCTATGCGTTGCCATTCCTGAGGACTCAGATGTTATTCCTCTGTGCCCAGTAAATTCGCGCCATATTCCACCCTTCAAACCGAAACACAGCCATGCAAACACAACTGCTTCACGGTTGAAACACGAATGGGACAGAGGTGTCCAAGCAAACGACTTTTGTACAAAGTCTCCTTCTGGTGAACTATGTCTACTATGTCTATATTTTTTTTTTGATGGGTGAAAATGGTATGGTAACCCCGCCTGCGCTAACGGGATACGCTGGCGGAGCACCAGTGAAGGGTGATAGGTGAGAATGAAAACAGGCCAGTTAGCCCATCATGATGAATTCATCAGGAAATCACCATGATAGTTTCCAGGGAGAACCGCGAGGAGGTCGACCTGGTTGAGTATATTGCTAGCAACTGGATTCTCAGTCTCCATTACTAACAATCCCTTTCCCCCCATCTATGTCTATATTAGAGTTGGCATTTTCGTTCAACGTTTATAAGCGAAGGAATTAACTAAGATATAAATATTTAAACGTCTGATAAACATCAGATTAGTGTCACGAGTACATAATAAAATTTAATTAAAAAAAAAAAACACTTTAATTTTGACAAATCCAGTTGTTTTAATTTAAAAACTAAATCACTAAACCAATTTTGACAAAATTTCTATGCGTCCAATCCTTTCATCTGAAATGATTGGACGCAAAATTATTTATCTAAATAATTTTCCAAATTAGTTTACATCTGACTGAGTTATGTTTTAAACCTAAAAAAAGACAATCGAATTGAAACCTATTTCTTTTCAAAGTCGGTTAAAAAAAATAATTTCGTGTTTTTACCTCCTGAAAAGTAGAATTCCTAAATTATTTTTGTGTGAATTGTTTTTGTAAATCTGGGACCGAATCGTGCAATTTATAAAATTAATGAAGCATCAAAATCGGCCTGTTTTAAAATGGCTAGCCTCTTAATATTGTAGTTATTTCGGTGTGTCACGGGTCGCGAGAATGCCAGACAACCCGTCACTCACTCGCTAAGACGTCCGCGCGTTTGTTTGCCAAACGAGTACAGTCAGTGCGGAAAATTAGTTAATTTGCATGTCTGTCATCAATGTGACATTGACATTAAGATGACAAATCGTCGTTGAAGCGATAATTTCGCGTTAATCAAAATATGGCACTCAAAAGAAGAGTAAAAAATTGAATAAAATCTCAATTTCTGTTTCTGTTGTATTTTTTTTTAAATAACATTTTTTAATATATGGTAATTATTCAAAATCCAGATTTCTGATTTATTCCAATGGTCCGTACCACTCTTAAGTGTCGAATTGAATTAAATTATGAATACTGTAAAATAATGACTTACGCGATGATACTCGTATACTACAGTGACGAAGAATCATTGTCATCGTCATTTCAGACATTAATTGTCCACTGTTGAACGTAGTCCTCTTCATAAACTGTTATATGTTCATCACTCCATTTATTTTGTCTATGATTGTTACTATTTCAGATAGCCGTCAGCTTATTTGCCATTCTAATTAAAAATCAAAACCAAAATATTACGAGTAATTACTATTTAGTTTTGTAAACGTTTTTGTTATATATTTATGGAATATTTTTTAATTAACTCAACAATAATGCGGATAGTTTTAGGAATCTAATTGAAATTGAAATGTAGTCCGATATTGCAAGCTATTTCAACTTTGATTTATGATGACGTATTTCAAAACGATAGCTCTACAAATTTCATATAAATTCTCTTAATAGTTTTTTATAAAACAGGGTAAATAGACAGTGACATGGCTCGTGCGGCATGATGGTTTTTTCACGTTTATACCTGCTTATTTTATTTTATTATCCATTTATTGACAAGGCTTGAATACTCATAAAAGTAAAATGTATTCGAAAAATGTATAAGTCCAGAAATCTAACCTTGAACATCAGTATTTGGATTTTAGATAATCGATATTTCACTTACTAAATTAATGAAGTACTTTTTATAAATTACTGTCAAGGTAAATCGTCACATATCGTCCGTTCTGACTGTACCGCACTAACTAGACAATTATACCGTTTGTACATCAACGGGTGACACTGTCGTGTGTGGTCTTCAGGGCTTCCAAGAATTTGTGGTCAGACCCTCCCGAAGTATAAAGCTGTGGACACACCGCAGCACGTTACTGAGTCGACGCGTGTGACGGACCAGTAGAGTTCACTAGGCGGTTATGTGACGAATGTGACATTGTCACACATGAACAACATCGTTTCTCACGTCAGTGTGGAAATGCCCTTACGCGTTTATGGCTGTAATTATTTTAAAGCGGTGTTACAAATGAGATTATTAATTTACTTGTATATTTTGTGTATTATGATTTTTCATTAAAATTAATGCAGATATCAGAATTGACTAAGATATTAATATATCTTCATCAATTCTGACTAGATTTTATTAATTCTTTTTACAAATTGATAGGAAATTATATTAAAAATATGATTATATTAAAAAATCTAATATATTCGATTTATTTAATGGTTATTGGTTGACAGATGTTGATATATTCATTAATATTTTATATTAAATTTAATTATATAAGAACTCTGATTATATTCTGAGGGTATTTATATCATATCTAGGTATGTATTATTTACACAGTTTCTATGTATTTGTATTTTAGAAATATTTCAGATATATTTAGATATAATAATATTTCAGCACACCTGCAATGCCGCTGGTGTTGTGGGTGATCATGGGCGGCGGTAGTCACTTACCATCAGGTGAGCCGCATGCACGTTTGCCCTCTGCGTTGTAAAAAAAAAAATTTGTATTAATTCGTTTCTGGTCATAGTGATCAGGACAGTAAAATAAGGTAGAAAAAAATTGACTTTTATTTAAAATAAAGATAACAAAGGTACTACTTAAGATATATTTTTTTAAGAACGGTCATAAGTTGAATTATAAGACGTTTCAAGGCTATCCATTCATTACCGGACACTCTGTATAATCTAAGGGATAAGGATTTGAATTTAATTTTTTTTTTTGTTGTATAACAAAGAGAAAATGTGCTCGTTTCATATTCGTCTATTGTCGAAATCGGTATCTTCGAGTCACTATCCCGTTGAGCGTCTCATAAAAGCTATCCCATCAAAAATAAACCCGCGGAACGACAGACACGGATCGAATTAACGGTCAACCGAACAAAGCCCGGCCAATCAGCGGGACGATTCGTTCGCAGCGCTTCACGTATTTGCGTCACATTTCTTCGATTTCGCAGCACGTTCGAGACGTAATAAGCCGTCCCCCGTCCGTCACGGGCGGTTTGGGGGTGTGGGGGTCGTTGGAGTTAATGAAGTTTTCTCGGCGCGATTCCCACAGGTCGTCACATGCGGCTAGAGTTTGCGGACACATATTGCACGTCGGCAATCGTCAGATATTGCCGGCTGAAATGTTTTAATAAGCGCATCCCGGACGCGGGCCGGCCGCGCGCCATTATCCGGCGCCGTCTTATTAATGTGTATTGTTTTCGACTTCTGTGATATTACGTATGGCCGGCGTATGGATGACTCTGTCGCCGCTGTACTCGGACTCTCTTAGGTTTTCTTTGTAAGGAGTTTTTTTATTCAAGGTCATTGAACTGTTGTTCGAATTTTTAAATTAACATTCATGCCTTTAATTTACTCGGATATGTATGTGATATTACGTATGGCCGGCGTATGGATGACTCTGTCGTCGCTGTACTTGGATGTGTAGAATAGATGAGATGAGTAATGAAAGTGGATGTAACGAGAAATAGTATGTAAAATATAAGACTTCTTAGCACATTGTTCTCTTTGCTTACTTCATAAAGAATCTGCTAAGATATGAATTGGATTTTTAGGTTTTAGGCATAAGATCCATCCATTGTTTTCTCATTGTGATAATTTTTTGTAATTGTTTATATTTATAATAAGTTTACTATTGTAATCTTGAAATTGAAATATTGAAAATTTTAACTTGAACATGAAATATTTTTGTTTTATTCTTCAATACAAGAGCACTTCTCATATTATTGTTTAAGTAACAATGATTAAATTTTATTGTATTTAAAACCAACTTTTCATTACATATGATATCCCAAAATTAGAACTCTAAACTACATCCATTCTTATCTTCCATTTTTGATCGGAGATCAGAGATTTTTTTAAAATGTGCACCTAACTGTCAAAGTTGTTGGGGGGAAAGGGATTGTTAGCAATGGAGACTAAAAATCCGATTGCTAGCAATATACCCAACCAGGTCGACCTCGTCACGGTTCTTCCTGGAAACTATCATGGTTAATCCTGATAAATTCATCATGATGGGCTAACTGGCCTATTTTCATTCTCATCTATCACCCTTCACTGATGCTCCGCCAACGAATCCCATTAGCGCGGGCGTGGTTACCATACCATTTTCACCCATAAACAAACTGTCTAAGTTAGGAGGAAAGGGATTGTTAGCAATGGAGTTTGACAACCCCATTGCTAGCAATATGCCCTATTAGGTCGACCTCCACGGGGTTCCCCTTGGAAACCATCGTGATTGATAATATATATTATTGAATTCTTCACGATGGGCTAACTGACCTGCTTCATCCTCACCTATCGTCCTTCACTGGTGGCCCGCCGGTGTATATCGATAGCGCGGGGTACTCGTTAAAAAAAAACTCTCAAAGTTGACCGATCAGCGCCAATACATACAAAAATTACAAAATAGCCATACGTAAACGTGAATGCGAGACAAGAAGCCTCCAAAACCTCGGGCGCACACAGACGTGAACACTCGAATGGCGAATAATCGACGATCATAAAAAGCTTCTTAACGTACTGCGAAAAGTCCCATAACATTCGGGTCACGTCGGGCCAAACTGATTGACGCGAGACGTCCGCGCCTTCTGGAAATCACCCGCTCGCCCCCATCGCCCCCTCGCCGCCCCGCCGGTGGGGGTGCGCCCCCCAGCTGACTTGACCTGTGATCCGAGCAAGAAACATGTGAAAAATGTCATTAATGCACTCCTGGGGTCCGTATTGAGTGCTTTATAGAGTCGTGCGCTGTTGCTGACCGCATAAAGAGGTCACTCCACTAAGTATGTAGATGAAGATATATTTATTTATTTATTTACAAGAAACATAGTAAGTGTATAGATGTTAACACTAAGTATAAGTCCTCATATTTCGCCATAATTAGGCAAGCACAATTTAAAATTTAAAAAGAATAAATGTTAATTGAATGAGTCACTAAAATTCGTAATGCACCTCTGTGCCATTCGTGTTTCTACCGTGAAGCAGTTGTGTTTGCATGGCTGTATTTCGGTTTGAAGGGTGGGATATGGCAGTGAATTTACTGGGTACAGGGTACACCTGAGTCCTCAGGAATGGCAACATATGGGTATATTAACTACATAACAGTATACTCTGTTATATCCATGGTACTACTGCTCATGTCTATAGGTGACGCTTACCACTTTCCATCAGGTGGGCCGTCAGCTTGTTTGCCATTCTAAGTTGTATAAAAAAAATCATTGTAATTTTTGTGTACAATTAAGTATAAATAAAGAAATAAAATGACTAATCTTTAATGAAAGTAACTACTCATTTTTTTAAGAGTGTAACAGGGTTTTGAGCTGCGTACTGCGAATTAAAACCTTCGAGTGACACCCCTAGTGTGGGGGGAAAGGAATTGTTAGTAATGGAGACTGAGAATCCCATTGCTAGCAATATACCTAATCAGGTCGACCTCCACGCGCTTCTCCCTGGAAACTATCATGGTTAATTCCTGATGAATTCATCATGATGGGCTAACTGGCTTGTTTTCGTTTTCATCTATCACCCTTCACTGGTGCCCTGCTAACGTATACCATTAGCGCAGGCGGGGTTACCATTTCATTTTCACCTATCAAAAAAAAACACCCCTAGTGTTGCAGACGTCCTTTGTCTAAGTAATTCCTTAACAACAATAAAAACATATTACTCTACGCAGAGCGGCTTGAATAAATTTCTAAAGTAACTATTACACTGAATAATTTTTTTAACCACTAATCCGGTATCGCTACAGCCTCGACCGTTCCACGATAAATATAGTTTAGGCTTAAAAGTTCTGACTTAAGTTTCAAGTTGTCGGAAAAATTCATAGAGTTTTTAAAATACCCGCATCTGTTTGAAAATATTTTACCCTGTTTATACTAGATAAGGATTGACTACTTCTACTTCAGTATTACGTGGGATAATATGGGTGGGATACGGCGTGAATTTACTGGGTACAGAGGAAAAACACCTGAGTCCTCAGGAATGGCAACGCATGGGAGCATCATGGGCGAAACAGTATACTCTGTTATGTCCATGGTACTGCTCATGTCTATAGGCGACGGTTACCACTTTCCATCAGGTGGGCCGTCAGCTTGTTTGCCATTCTAAGTTGTATAAAACAAACACACTGTCTACTTACGACATTATCATGTTAGTAAGATCACTTAATTCCACCAAGTGGGTGGCACTATTCTCCCCAGACGAAATCATCAGATGTCGCAGCAATTAAACGCCCACTACACATCGGGGAAATATTTACATTCCTTTAAGTGAAACACTCTTTTGGATCCAAAATGTGGGAATGGGACGGAAGAAATAAGTAAAGTTTACACGGCAGTAAGTGAAAAGGAAAAAAAATATTTATTTATTTATTTTGTACAAAAATCCACAGCTCTTAAAAATACAACATACATGCTAAGTCTTTTATGAATACAGCCAATAACGGATTTTATTTATACAAACAAAAATCATAATTCTAAAGCGATGCAGGCAAGTTAGAGTGTGTGTATGCAAGTAATATAAGTGCATGTATGAAAGAAACCATATATTCATGAGTGTCCATAAAGTCAGGTTAATTGATATATAAAATAATTAAAATCCATGTTGCTAAAGTTCAGATATTGACAGCAATGGTTAAGTAATAAAAATATTACCACAATCATGACCAAATTGTATGAATAAATGTTATGTATACATGTTTATATACAACTTAGAATGGCAAACAAGCTGACGGCCCACCTGACGGAAAGTGGTAACCGTCGCCTATAGACATGAGCAGTACCATGGACATAACAGAGTGTACTGTTTTGCCCATGATACCCCCCATGCGTTGCCATTCCTGAGGACTCAGGTGTTATTCCTCTGTACCCTGTAAATTCACGCCATATCTTACCCTTCAAACCGAAACACAGCTATGCAAACACAACTGCTTCACGGTAGAAACACGAATGGGACAGAGGTACCCAAGCAATCGACTTTTGTATAAAGTCTCTCTCTGGTATTTTATTCTAGGTACTCTGGTAATATATATATTTATAAATTTGTTCATATGTTTGACAATCAACTATAATTTAAATGAAATTTGATGAACAGGTTAATCCTTCCGTACATAATATATCTGATACTTTATCTATTTATCTTAATTTAAGACGACAATGGCCGTGTGCTCCCTGAATAGAATAGGCCACCCCTTCCTTTCCCGTATGTGTCGTAAGAGGCGACTAAGAGAAGACGAGGGATGGTCAGCAGCGTCCCTCTTAAAACATCTGTAAAGCCTGTGGTTGCCAATCCGCCTGTCAAGCGTGGCAATTATTTTCAACACCCCCTAGGGGGGAGAGAAGAGATTGTTAGTAATGTGGACTGTCAGTCCCATTGCTAGCAATATACCCCATAAGGTCGACCTCTACGTGGTCTCCTCTGGAAACCATCGTGCTGAATTCCTAGAGTATTCATCACGATGAGCTAACTGACCTGCCTTTTCATTCTCACCTATCACCTCTCACTGTTGCCCCGCCCGTGTATAACGTTGGCGCAGGTGGAGTAACCATTCCATTATCATCAAATAAACCCCCTAGGGGGAGGCTTATGTTCAGCAATGAACAGTTAAAGGCTAATATGATGACGGTGATAATAAAGCAGACAATGACACGTGCTACAGCTAGTCCCGTAGCGCTACTATCAGTAAAAACTGGAATCTCAATAGTGCTAACATTATTCGAGCGAACTCAGCTTTAAAACAAAAATCATTCACTCAAAATTCATTCGTCAAACAAACAAAAAGACGATTATTCGGCGATATAGCACGTAAGGCGATCAGATCACTCGAAACCGACGTCGGAATGAATGAAGGAGTGAGCGACAGAACGAACGAACGCCAGAGGGCGGTCGCGGGACACCAGTTGATCGGCCGTGATGCGCTTGTGTCCGTCAAACTCAAGTCAGATAAGAGAGGAGTGGGCTGTTTTTGATATTTGAATGTCAGACTAATTAAAGCTTTAATGAAAGCTTTATTATAATGTTTAATGGATTCCATTAATTGTATTTTTATGTGAATTTTAGATATTAAGTATGGAATAATTGGATGATGTCAATGACATTTCTATCGGTAAAGAAATAAGTGAAACAACATGATAAATCGCTAATTGTAATCATATATCAGCCTTTAACTGTCCACTGCTGAACATAAGCCTCCCCCCCTGGGGGGCTTGCCAGTAGTTACGCTTGGCAGGCGGATTGGCAACTGCAGTAAGGCTTTACAGATGTTTTAAGAGGGACGCTGCTGCCCATCCCTAGCTCTCCCTTAGTCGCCTCTTACGGCGCCCACGGGACGGGCAGGGGTGGCTTATTCTATACCGAGGCCACATGGCCAATTATATTGTTACGTCGACTATAATTAATATTACTTACGAAAATAATCCTCCATTTATAATTTTCGCCACTCAAAGCGTTCTACACGCGATTCAATCGTTTTCGCCTTACCAAAGTGTGAGTAAAAAATCGATTGACTAAAACTATCAGCATTTTGTTAATAGCGCTCTCAAATTGTATAGAAAGATTTTTTTGAGACTAGCTTACTAATCGCGATTTCATTGTAGTCGTTCGTTCGTGATAACGAACCAAAAAGCTTTCTTGGTAAATCCACTGACTGTATAAAGTAAAATTTCATTTTACCATTTCTCATTGTGCTGTGAATAGTCGGTCTTTCATTTTATTTGATTATTTACATATAGAATAGCTTTACTAATACGATGAGGAGGAAAAATATGATTGTTTGTTTGTAATAGATAAACTCGAAAATTACTCAACCGATTTTAAAAATTCTTTCACTTATAGAAAGGGAGGGTGGGAGGGGGACTTTATACAAAAGTCGGTTGCTTGGGTACCTCTGTTCCATTTGTGTTTCAACCGTGAAGCAGTTGTGTTTGCATGGCTGTGTTTCGGTTTGAAGGGTGGGATATGGGAATTTACTGGGTACAGAGGAATAACACCCGAGTCCTCGGGAATCTGTGTGAAGACGAGCCGAATTTCTGGCGTAATATAAAATAAAATAATATTTAAGAGTAAGCTCCTTTATATTATAAAAAATGATATTTTTTTTAAGTAAAATATAATATAATCTTTATGTAAAGTAAAATATGTCACAATCATTATTGTATTTATTTGCTACTATTTAATACAAATTATATTATAAATTTATTATCGATACAATTAGAATAGAGTACTCTCTTCTATTGAAGAGGCAAAATGCTGGACCACCTTATACCAGAAGACGATTTTTTAAAAAGGATAGTAGAAGGAAAAATGTAGAGCAAAAGAGGAAGTAGAAGACCGAGGAATAACTATATGGGACAGATAAAGGAAACACTAGGTGTCATGTCGTATAGGCAGGTCAAAGATATGGCCTGGGATAGAGCTGGCTGGAGACAAGAGGAAACTCTTAAATGAAAAAGAATCAGTATAAGTGTTACTCTTATGTCGTAATTAAAAAAAATACATTTTTTTATACAACTTAGAATGGCAAACAAGCTGACGGCCCACCTGATGTAAAGTGGTAACCGTCGCCTATACACATGAGCAGTACCATGGACATAACAGAGTATACTGTTTCGCCCATGATACCTCCCCCCCCATGCGTTGCCATTCCTGAGTACTCAGGTGTTATTCCTCTGTACCCAGTAAATTCACGCCATATCCCACCCTTCAAACCGAAACACAGCCATGCAAACACAATTGCTTCACGATTGAAACACGAATGGGACAGAGGTACCCAAGCAATCGACTTTTGTACAAAGTCTCCCTCTAGTAAATAAATACATACATATATATCTGTCACGCCTGTCTCCCATTAGGGTAGGCAGAAACAATGGAACGCCAAATACTTCGATTCAAACAAACCACTTGCGCTTCTTCCACATTCATCAATCTTTTCATAAACGCTCGCCGGTTACGGGTACTTTTAATTTGGCCCGTGTCTTCATCACGTCGCCTATTTGGTCAACAGACATCCATCTAGGGCGGCCCCTACCGACATCTCCATTCATTCTTGCTCGATAAATCTCTTTCGTAATTCTTCTTTCATCCATCCACTCCAAATGACCAAACTCAAAACCACACAACATTCCTTTTTAGATGTTTGTCACTACATCGTCTTTCAGTGCGCACTTCTCTCTTAAAAATACAAATTTATAATTAAACATAGCAGATGTAAGATTCCTTGTTATTTAATAAAAAAATGATTTTAACACTTGTTAATTAACTACGCTTATTTAGGAGTCTAGTTAACTTTATTAGCCGTAACTCAAAGGCTATTTAAACATATGTACATATGTCTCCGTGTATATTATTTCAATATGTATATATTATGTGTTGGGAATAAATTGTTACAATGTCGTGTATTCATTATCTAAGCGTGTGGCGTAAATGAATTATTGTTAATTTGCTCCAATTATTAAACGCACATGTGTAGGACTATTACCGAATGGTATTATTATTGGTGCCCGTTTTATCTATTTACTCGATTGCTCAAATAAAAAGTGTTCTTGGGGTCGTGGATTTTTTTATTCAGCTTAGATGTTTTTTTTTTTTCATGTGAACGTTACGCTAGAACATCGCATTGAAACGATTCTGATAATTCTTTTGTAATTAGTTTGGGTGTTAGAATGGCAAACAAGCTGACGGCCCACCTGATGGAAAGTTGTAACCGTCGCCTATAGACATGAGCAGTACCATGGACATATCAGAGACTGTTATGATGTGTTTTTTTTTTGTATTGTATCTTTAGGATCCTTGCATCATTCCGAGTGACCCTGGATATATATTTTATATAGTGTACGTGTATATAACTTAAAATTCAAACAAATATAGATATGTTAGAATTAAACATAGCAATAAATGCATTAAATGTTTATTTAAATCTTTAATGGGCTTTCAATCTATCCATCTTACTGCTATTATTACTGCTCTCCATCCAAAGGTTGCCTGGAAGAGATCGCTTTTAGCGATAAGGTCGCCCATTGTTTTTTTTTATTGGATGAAAATGGAGTGGAAACCCCGCCTGCGCTAATAAGATACGCTGGCGGGGCACCAGTGAAGGGTGATCGATGAGAATGAAAACAGACCAGTTAGCCCATCATGACGAATTCATCAGAAATTAACCATGATAGTTTCCAGGAGGAACCGCGAGGAGGTGGACCTGGTTGGATATATTGCTAACAATGGGATTCTTAGTCTCCATTACTAACAATCCCTTTCCCCCCTAAGGTCGCCCATTGTTTTTGCCATTGTTATCATTTCTTGTAATTGTTTATATTTATAATAAGTTTATTATTGTAATCTTTTGGAGGAAACAATAAAGAGTATCTATCTATCTTTCTAACTAATTTATATAACATAAATGAAGCTTTTTATACTCGTGTTTATAGGTATAGGCTGTAGATTGAAAGTCTTTGAGTTAAAAATGTTTTTTTTTTTTATTTAATTTAAATACTTTTTTTTTAATGAACTGTTGTGTTCGATATTATTCGTTCGTTTGTATATTTTTTTTTAGTAATAAGAATAATTTTATTTGAATTTTAATTTAAACAAGTTTATTATTTTCTAAAGAAAAAAAATCTTTTTAACAAAAAAATACGACGTGGGCTTAGAAGTGACAGTTAACCTACTACCTCGGGGGGAAAAGGGATTGTTAGTAATGGAGACTGAGAATCCCATTGCTAGCAATATACCCAACCAGGTCGACCTCCTCGCGGTTCCCCCTGGAAACTATCATGGTTAATTCCTGATGAATTCATCATGTGGGCTAACTGGCCTGTTTTCATTCTCATCGATCACCCTTCACTGGTGCTCCGCTTGCGTATCCCGTTAGCGCAGGCGGGGTTACCATACCATTTTCACCCATCAAAAAAAACCTACTACCTCTGTAATGAAAATGCATATTGGCATTCGAAACACCTCGTGCTGATGGTAACTGCAAGAAACAACGGCGACCCTGTTATCGGATCCCTTAATTTAGCCCCAATAATGGCGAGATGTTTAAACTACAGAAAAATCACCAGAGGGAGACTGTACAAAAGTCGTTTGCTTGGGCACCCCTGTCCCATTCGTGTTTTTACCTTGAAACAGTGTTTGCATGGCTGTGTTTCGGTTTGAAGGGTGGGATATGGCGTGAATTTACAGGGTACAGAGGAATAACACCTGAGTCCTCAGGAATGGCAACGCATGGAGGGGGGGGGGGGTACATGGGCGAAACAGTATACTCTGTTATGTCTATGATACTGCACATGTCTATGGCGACAAAAACCACTTTCCATCAGGTGGGCCGTTTCAGTTTGTTTGCCATTCTAAGTTGCATAAAAAATCTGATAGGTTAATAAAACTATTTTTTTTTTCTTTTGTTTTAATGTAATACAATGTTAATTGAATAAGCAATATTGAACTTAGAAGACGTACTATTTCGGTGGATTATTAAATGCATTTACCAAAAAAAAGGTAATCAAACCATTGTCGAATGCAAAATTGCGGATAGCATTGTCCAATCGAGTTTTACGAGCGAATGAACGTCCGAAGTTAAATGATTGCAGATTATTTATATTTTCTATATTGTTAACTCGATTTATCTGTCTGTCTGTCACGTTAATTTTCTTAATAGTCAAATTGATTCACGAAATTTTCAAGGTTTTAGTCTAAAATCCAAAACTGGCGAAATCGGAAAATATTATTTGAAATTAGCTAACATTATATAATTTTATGTAGGCAGTATAATATTTTGCCTTTGCATAAAAACTTATTTTTTTTTTATTTATGCTTTATTGACCACATTACAAAAAAAAATGTCTGGTACAAAAGGCGGACTTAATACTATATAGCAAAAACTTAATATACATTTGAAAAAAAAAACAGCTGATTTGATATAGTTGTTTTTTTTTTATTTATTTGATTTAGAAACTAAACTACTCAACCGATTTTAATAAAATTTCTAAGTACAATTTGTAAGTACATATTACTGTTTATTACTGACGGAGTTATAAGGTAACAAACATAATAAAATTAACGGAATTGTGAACCTGCTTCTTTTTGAAGTCTTTTGATAAATGTAATTTTTTTTTTTGTCTCATTATACTAATCACTTTAATTTATCTTCAGTAAATAAGCGATCGTTATTAGTTATTAAGCGACATTTGAGTCTACGCGCTGTTTACAGACCAGAGGTACATTAAAATACGCGGCGCAACAGAGTGGTGTATCAAAAAGTCGTAAAACGCCACAATTCGACGGGAGCGCACTCCGCACTAGCGTAGCATTTGATTTATTCACCGGCCGGTGTCGGCGCGAAAACGTAGCCAGTGACGTCACGGTTTTTGTTTTTTTTTTTTATCCAAGCTTTTTATTGATGGCGCTCGGATAAAAAGTGGCTCGGCCAGCGCTCCGCTAAGCGAGCGGCGTCAGAATTTGTGAATGATTTTTCGTCCCGTGTACCACGGACTCATCCCCGTTTTATAGCCATTTGTCAGCCGAGTGAAAAAGATGCATGTACACGAGTTTTTTTTTTCTTTTTTTTTTCACCTCTTTAGGCTTTTACGCGGATCCATTGACACGTGAAAGTGTGTTAGCGTCCGGCCAGTTTATAAATCTACCGCGCGCCCAGCATTTTTGTTGAGATTTTAGTGCGTTTTAATTTTTCATTTCATTGCTTCGGTTTTGTACTGCGTGTTAGGCACGGGACGCGTCTTAATTGTTATTTTGAGTGTTTTCCACATTGCTTTTAATCATTTATTTTTGTTTTTTTTTTACAATAAACTGGTAACTCTTCCTGCGCTATCGGTGTACACTGGCGGGGCACCAGTGAAGGATGATAGCTGAAAATGAAAGCTGAGTTGGCCCATCGTGACAAATTAAACAAAAATTAGTTAGTTTCCCAGAGGAAACGCAATGAAGTCGACCTGGTAGGGTATATTACTAGCAATAAGGATTTAGACCCCATTACTATCAGTCTTTTCCTTCCCCTCCCTTTATTTTATTTTTTTATATCACTGAGGTGACGATCAAGCATACGGCCCACCTGATGGTAAGCAGTTACCGTAGCCTATGAATACCTGCAATACCAGAAGTATTACGCGCGTTGCCGTTCCTGAAGAAACCTCTTTACCCACTTTGAAGATGACATGCTGTAATGTCATGGGAAAACCTCGAAAGGGTACTCATTCCATAATATAGGCAAATAATGCTTATTGATCATTTTATTTATTTTTTTTTTCGATTGTAATAAAACTGATCATTGATTAATTGGCTTATTAAAAAAAAAAATAAAAAAAGAGAAGCTTCGAGAAAAGAAAGACTTGTGTCTAGTAACCTGCAGCTTGATTTTCTTAAAAAAAATGTCTTTCAAAAAACCTACATAATTCTTTTGGAAAAATCTTTTTTGTCCGAAAGATATAATTACAAATTGTTTTTTTTTTAATATTTGAAATCAAAAAACAATTGAAAACTAGTTTTTTTTTTTTTAAAAGACGAGAAATGTGTTTCAATTTTCATTATAAAAATTAAGCCACAATATATTGAGCACTAATAAAAAAAAAACAGCGACCGCACCGCACGCGACATTAACGAATTTCCAATGTTACATAGTGATTGAAGCGGCCCGCAAAAATGTCGGCCAACCGGCCAGCGGAGCCAAACCGCGGCCCGATTTATATTTCACTATTATATCCAGTAGCGGGCCTCGATTTACGATTTCATTATGCCGCTCTGTGGAACAACGGGATATATTTTCACTGTACACGGTTTTTGCGTAAACTTTACAGATTGAGTGCTAATGAGGTTTTATGTGGAGTCAGTCTGGGACGTATTAATTTTGTTGTTTTGTATCTATCACGGCTGATGCGTTGCGGGGTAGATAGAACCTAATCGTAAAACCTCTATCATAATAACTGCCTAAACTTACTCGTGTATTATATAGATAGAGCATCGAGACTCAAAAACGGATCAACTTTTTGTCAGCTAATTGTCAAATTAGCTGACTCGTTTTTTTTTTAACAGTGTTCTATATACTTACGCTTACAATGTATCTTGACGTATTATTTAATAAATAAAATGAATGTTTACGCATTAAAAAGACGCACAAATTATAAGACAAAGTAAATATAGAAGTTATAAAGGAATCACTCCTAACTATTTATCACGTAAAATTGTATGAAAAAGTTGATCAGTTTTTCTCGAAGCATTTCTATGGAGACACTTTATCTGCTTGTATAATATAAGTTCTAACTTATTATTGCTACTAGCGCCGCGCCCTGGCGTCGCACAGTTGCAGTGAAGAAACTAATGATGTGTCATTGGGGAGTGATTAATAATATCACTCCCTACTATAAACTAAAATTTCATCCCAATCATCTGGACGAGTGGGGGTCCTCCACCGTGCGTTTTCAAGGCACTTTCTTCCACGCACACTCACTCTTTGGAATCAACTTCCAACAGCAATATTTCCAAACCGATACGACAACATAACCTTCAAGAAAAGAGCATATTCCTTTTTAAAAGGCCGGCAGCACACCTGCAATGCCGTTGGTGTTGTGGGTGACCATGGGCGACGGTAGTCACTTACCATTAGGTGAGCCGCATGCTCGTTTGCCCCCTGTGTTTTAAAAAAAAAACTCATAATCATCGTCAACAGCTGATAACTGTTTACTATTGAACGTAGGCTTCTTTCATAAAGAGGGTTTTGCCAGTCGTTGCCACGCTTAGCAAGCGGATTGGCAACCGCAGTTAGGCTTTGGAGATGTTTTAAGTGGGACGCTGCTGCTCATCCCTCGACCTTTAAGTTCCCTTAATCACCTCTTACCACACCTACGGGAAAGGAAGAGGTGGCATGTTCTATGCCGGGACCACTCGGGTAGCTAGTCTAGCTGTCATGTTAGTATAGAAAACTCAATATTTTTCTATTAGTTTTTCGACCCATTTTTCTTTGGGGAAAAACGTTCACTTGATTCAATTTTACTAACTATGGTTACCATGGGGGGAAAGGGATTGTTAGTGATGGAGACTGAGAATCCCATTGCTAGCAATATACCCAACCAGGTCAACCTCCACGCAGTTCCCCTGGAAACTATCATGGTTAATTCCTGATGAATTCATCATGATGGGCTAACTGGCCTGTTTTCATTCTCATCTATCACCCTTCACTGGTGCTCCGCCAGCGTATCCCGTTAGCGCAGGCAGGGTTACCATATAATTTTCACCCAACAAAAAAAAAAACTATGACTACCTTCAAACAATGTGTCAGGCAAGGTGCCCATGCAACAACATAATGCATCCTATGACTAACTGTGTCCAGCGGTTTTACTCAATTGCATAATTGAGAAATTACATTAAGTTGACAAGTAAAAACAATACAAAATTATTGACAATGTATTTAAAAGAACAAGCTTATTTTGATTTATATCCTAATATGAGTATCATCATGGGAGAAATAGTATATTCTGTTATGACCATGGTATTATTCATGTCTATAAGCGACGGTTATCACTTTTAACTTATTTGCCATTTTAAGTTGCATATTAAAAGTAGAGACAATTTTTATTTTTATTTTATTTGACAAAAAACACAAAGTTACAATCACAAAATACACTGGGCCCCACACTAGGCGAGCCTGTATCGTGGGCACCCGACAAAGATTAACAAATCACAAATGTATTATAATAAAAAGTACATAGTGGGCGGGTTTTCCTTTTTAAAATCATTAAAAAAAAACCTCCGTTTTATTTTTATTTTTTTTATACCACTGAGGTGGCAAACAAACACCTGAAAAACGGCCCACCTGATGGTAAGCGGTTACTGTAGCCTATAAACGCCTGCAATACCACAGGTATTACGCGCGCGTTATCGACCCTGAAGAAACCTCTTTACCCCCCTTTTAAAGAACCCCACGCTGTAGTCTCTCGGGAAAACCTCGGCAGGGAGCTCATTCCATAACTATTTAACATTTTATTTATTACAATAATCATTACACATTAATTTATAAACAACACACACATATGTATTTTTGTATTATAACAGAAAAAAAAATAGGTTCAAATTGTATAATTCAAATTTTAGTAATCCTTAAGCCCTTAAATTGGGAGATTTTTAATGCAATTACTTGCAACACTGAAAAATATGGCGCATTTAAAAACATTACGTGTCAAATGAAGTCAATCCAACATTAATTTAGCTGACTAAATGTTGATACGTTTTTGACACTCAATGCTCTATCTGTACAAATCTAGTATTAGGTAGATAGACAGATAGATAGACAGATAGGTAGATACTCTTTGTTGTTTCCTCCAAAAGATTACAATAGTAAACTTATTATAGATATAAATAATTACAAGAAATAATCACAATGAGAAATAGTTATACTAGATTTGCCGCCAAAAAGTAAATATTTTGTGTTAATTTTATAAATCGAAGACAGCGGTGCAACCTGGCAACGGTATCATGTTATACAGCTATAGTAAACAACACAAAACAATAAAAAATTATTTTCGTTAGCACCCGCTCAGTGCTACATAAATAATCATTACAAAGCGCATTCATACACAATTACATACTTGGGGATGGCTCGTTAAAAATCATATTCTGGCGTGGGCAGACGGGCGACACGTGCGATGCATCGATGGAGATTTTTAGTCACACCTATCTATCGATTGGAACAGGTGATTACTATTTCATTATTTTTAATTATAAAATTATATTTATGTTAGTAATTTTTCTTTTTTATAATTTAATAATAATAATCCAATTTCACAATTTGACTATTTTTTTTTTCGTTTGCCTTTAACTCACAAATTTTGACGTTTTTCAAAGTTGATAGGACTTCCTACTGACTATAATGTTTTTAAACAAATAATATAGGTGTACAATAATGACTAATTGTGAGCAATTAAAACCCCTCATTTCATAATATAGGAGTTTAATAATAATAAATAAAAGATTTTTCAAATTTGTTTTCTTTTTGTTCAAGTAATATTTGACATTATTAATATTTATTGGCGCAATTGTAAAAATTGTAACATAAATACGTAATTTTTTACTTAAATCTAAATAAAGATATTTTTATTTGTTTCAAGTATTTTTAAATTGCCAACTTTTATAATTCTACCGCTGGGTTTGGAATAACCTGCAACAGATGATAATTAACTCTTCAAAAATTTTTTTTTAATTTAATATTGAGCACGCAAATATGGTATATGTATCGATTCAATTCAAAACATGCTACAAATCGCAATCGCGCATCTGTATCCCGTGTGCGCGCCCCCAGCGCTGCGAGGTAGTATAGAGGCCGCCACCCCGCGTTCTCGGTTAACACGCTTAATAATAGGCTCCTTACCCCTCCCGCCTTATCTGCAGTATTAAACCATAAAACATTATAATTTACAGCGTTATGTCGTTGTGCTATGACGCTGCGCAGTCGGCGTTCAGTGGCACTCAAAGTTTGTTTATAGTGACCCCCCCGATATGTTGCTTTCGCGTAAGCGAAGAAGTGCTCAAGCGAGGTAATCGGTCGTTTTGTGAAGTTGTTATTTTAAAAACGTATAGTGTTAAGTAACACAAATAGCTCGTGTCTATACTTTTCGTGTTTGTAATGAAGATTACGCGGCCGTGATAAGAAATATGGCCGCGTAAATCGAATAGTAAAACAAAATATTGACTCTAGCAGGCCGTGTATCTTTTGTAGGCTAAATCTTGTGTACATATGGCATATTACAAAAAAACCTCTTACATTGTTTAAGTACTTAATTATTTGTAAATATTTTTCTGTTGCATTTTCAAAACATCCGATTTTTCATCTACTTAAATCATTGTTTTACATATAATTACTTGAATCGGTAGAATTACAAAAAAAAAAAAATTCTTATAAACATTCCGAATTTGAATATAAATTATTATTATTAATTCTACTCTTTACAATTTACATTCGCAAAGAGACCATAACACTTTGAGAGCCACCGCCGGCAGATACTTAAAAATAACGAGATTCTAGCAAATATTGTAATAACCCCCACTCGCCCCTCCGTTGTTCAGTACAATAACGATTGTTTCGTTCAGTCCACGGTGCCTGCGCATCAATGCAAATTGTTTATACTCAATCGATATACAAAATTCAACCCGTAAAACGTTACACGTCTCGTTAACGGACCCGGCGACGATTCGAAGGGTTACACAATTAGCGTTGTACATTATTGGGATTACACTTTCTCGTTGCGAGATGCGCGTCCTATAAAAGTGTAGACAACACTTTATCGTTGTCATATACGTTAACGGTGTGTTATGAAATTAGAATTAACGTTATAGCCGGCTTCATTAGCTCGTTATTATTAGCTGAATAATTAAATACTCAGCTAAACGGATTGGCAGTGGATTATGTGTACGTTATTCCTTGTTAACGCAACTTGTATGGATGTTATTTGATTTATGTATTGTAGCCAATGTATTCGCCTGTTACATTTTGGACAGTTATTTCGTACGCTTAAAATTTAAAAATAGAATTACCAAGGTATTTTTTTAATGGATAAAAATGGAACGGTAACCCCGGCCGCGCTATCGGTACACAGAGGAGGCATCAGTAGAAGATGATTGGTGAGAATGAATGCAGGTCAGTTGGCCCACCATGATGAATTCGACAAGAATTAACCATGATGGTTTCATAAATAGGATTTAATATCAATTAATCCAAGTTAGTTTACCGTAAAAATAGTAAATTAAACGGTCAAACATAATCGTATCAAATAAATAATCTTAAGAAACCACAGACAATATTGTCCATTTTAACGCAAGGCCGTCGCCTTACGGTAATATCGACAGTGAATTTACAAGGTACAGAGGAATAACACCTAAATCCTCAGCAATGGCAACGCACGGGGGTAATCATGGGCGAAACAGTATACTCTGTTATGTCCATGCTACTGCTCATGTCTATAGGCGACGGTTACCACTTTCCATCAGGTGAGCCGTCAACTTGTTTGCCATTCTAAGTTGCATAAAAAAAATAGAAACCTTATCGATTGACCGCCATTTATATGTCGTAATGTTATTCTAAACGATGTATTATTTCAACATCTTATTCAACGTTTAAAGCCTTAAAGCCGTCTGATGGACGCCCATTTGGAGCGAAACAGCAAGATTACCGCAAACCAATACAATTTCTAAGTAAACGACGCAATAAAAAAGCAAATAGCAACAATCACATCAGCGGACCGCCTAATCCTTTGTTCGGTATGTTAGGTACAAGTGTACTTAATATTTACCATATCTCACGGATAAAGTGGGCACGTGGGATGTGCTGGAGTGCGGACCGTCTTAACTCGACTGGTTTATGCCACTTTTGTATCAATTTTGCAAGGTAATAGCGGCTTATAAGTGATAAGTGCACAGCGGGGTGAATTAGTAGAAAAAGAAAAATATATCGAATTGATTTAAAAATGGAATTGAATTTGATCGATTCTATTTTTAAAATAACAATTGAATAAAATAAGAAACATATTTACGTTCTTTTTTTGAAAACGAGATTGATTCGATTTTTAAATATATATTAATAAATGTTGTTGAAAATAAAGACTTATTTTATAAAAACTAAAAACATTGTTCAAAAAAAGAATATGCAAGTTTATAATGCTTGATAAATACTTTATCTATTCCTTATATTGACGTAAGTATCCGTTATTTAATTTGTAATATCGTAAATTTTAAATGTGATCGTAAGGTTTATTAATCAATAATGTTTCTCGTTTATTTGTCAAGTGATATGCAGCATCGTCCCTCTTAAAATATCACCAAAGCTTAATTGTGGTTGCCAACCCGCCTGACAAACGTGGCAACTACTGGCAAACCCCTTAATATGGGGATGCAAATGTTCATCAGTGGACAGTTAACGGCTGATATGATGATGATGATGATGATAATGATGAACATATTATTATGGTACCATATTGCGTAAATTACACAAAAAATAACAACACCAGAGGCATTGCAGGTGTGCTGCCGGCCTTTTAAAAAGTAATATACTCTTTTCTTGAAGGTTATGTTGTCGTATCGGTTTGGAAATACTGCTGCTGGAAGTTGATTCCAAACAATGGTAGTGCGTGGAAGAGAGTGCCTTGAAAAACGCACGGTGGAAGACCGCCACCCGTCTTCAATTTAAAAGACAAATATGAACCCGTCCGCGCCGAGCCGGATCACAGAGACCGCGTCGGCGCGCGTCCGTGACTTGCGCCAGTAACTAAACTAAGTCTTTATCGCTCACCGCGTTTGCCGAGATTACTGCAAATCTACTGATTGTAGGTCCAGTCCAGTCCGCCACTATTGATACAAGCATTAACTTTGCATTGTTGCGACCGCTCTAACTCTACTAATCTATTGCTAATGTTAGCTTTGTTTTTGTAAATTTACCGTCCCTCTTATCCTGATTCTTATTCTTTGTTACTGATTGTTGATTCTAAAACAAACATACACCTCGTTGATACGGTAGGTAGTATATTTATCTTTACTGTTTAGCAATTGTTTATGCAGTAAAGTACTTGGTGCTGATTACGCTTGTTTTCGTTTTGAAATTGTACGATTAAGGTTCTAGATAAGAGAGTAATATAAGTAAATATAATATATAGTAAGTATATATGAAGTAGTATAAATATTGAATACTGTATCAATGTAAAGCGTTATCAAATAATTCAGGATTTTATATATATTATAATTTTATAACTGTAATATCTTATGTCATAGCGAATTGAAATCACTACGTACCTAGAACACTGTCTAAAGCATGTCTACTTATTTATAATGCATTTAAATAGTTGCCAAAAATGAGTTCACATAGCTATGTTATTGTAATCCGTCTTCATGTTTAAACTCAAATAAATTAATTTTGTTTTATTTCATTTATACATAGTTGTGATGTGAAAAACGCTCAAACTATTTATTATTATTATTAGAATTGATATAAAAATATGTACATATACTTCGTTTATAAGGAAGAAACAATAAACGCCATTATTATAAATGTTTATTTAATTTACATAAACCAACATTACCAATAAAAAAGTTTACTACTAAAACAGTAGAAAAAATCAATTTTCTACTATTTTAGTAGTAAATAATTTATTATAATAAAGACAAGCTGCTCTACCGATTTAATTCAATCGTAAGACTTTTCCTATAATCCCATAAAGGAAATCATATACCAAGAACCTCGTGAAAAAAGGATCGCAAACCCCATAGCGCAGCGATAGAGATCCGCTTACTCGCTTAGATAAGTGTTGCAAGTATCGGACAGGTATCATTATGCGGGCATACTTAGCCGGAAGGTAAGGGGGCGAGGGAGGCTAGGTGGGGGAGGCAATTTAATTCTGTCCACGTTCTAATAATGACCGTCATAATTCGTTCAAAGTGTCCGGTCTGGGACATTTTACCCCCGCGCGCGCCCGCCGGTTGATTCCTTTGCATTTTCCCCCTTAATTCCATTTTCATGCCACCTTGCACACATTTGCGCCTCATCTGTGGAAGGTGTGTGTGTGTGTGTGTGTGTGTATGTGTGTAAATGTGTTGTGTCTTGTGCCTCGGGTTATACGAGATTGAATTGAACGTATTTAAAGTAAGACTTTTGTTCTAATGTTTAGTAACAGTACGTTGGAGGAAAGTGTTTGCCATTATGCAATGCTCGGAGTTCTCTATATATGGATGGGTGGCCACAGCTGTTGAGTTAGGAAATAAGGCAATATAAATCAATCCAGTCTGCACCTAATAATTGAAACGCAAAATATGGTATTTGCAACAATGCCCTCGTTTAATGTAGTTATAGAATATCAAATATGGCTTATAATAAACGTTCTTTTAGGTTGTGTAATAAATAATCCATTAAATTATGACGTTATTTAATTTTTAATTAAAACTTTTAAAGTTTGTTGTTTGTAATATTACTATCTCCTGTAAACATGGGGAGTTCTAAAAATTCTTTTTTACTCTAAAGACAGGTTTTAACAAGTTTTTTAATGAGAATTAATCACTTGAATTAAATTCTAATGATCATTTTGGCAGTAAAGTAAAAATATAAAAAAAATCAATTAATAAATCTGTTATAATATACGTATATAAATCTACTGAGTACCAAAGAACAATATTCCGTACTATTCACACAGAGATGAGCACGTGTGCGTTACCTTAAGCACACGAGCCGCCATATTACGAGTACTTGTGCACGCCAGTGTGCGTGCGTACCCGAGCGGCTTTATCAACACATGTAGCTAATATTAAGTTTGATTTATAACTCTTTATATCGTAAATGGATTAGGGAAGGTCCCTTCGGCGCACTTGTGTATGGGAGTGCTCTAATGTCGCCGTTTTATGGCTATTCATAATTGCCAAACGCTCCGGGCATTGCCGTTGTAAATCTTACGTTTTGTGTAATTAACAGGGTGTTTAATGAAAACTGTCTTTTGTTTCAGGTAAGCGTGTTGCGAGTTGGCCAGTGGGGTTTGATGCGACCCGCTCTCGTGTTTTGTCCTCGCTCCACCCGTCCGCAGTGATAGGGTTGGATCGGCCACGTGTGATAAGTACTTATTAAATATGAAGAAAATATTGTTTTTTTTTTTTATAATTAAATTATAAATAATAATTATAATTGTCTAAATGTACGTAAATAGTATTGGTGGACGTAAGTAGGTAGGCTTTTTTTTATTGATGATAATGGAATGGTTACCCCGCCTGCGCTAACGGTATACGCTGACAGGGTACCAGTGAGGGGTGATAGGTGAGGATAAAAAGGCAGGTCAGTTAGCTTATCGTGATGAATACACCAGGAATTTAGCACGATGGTTTCCAGAGGGGATCATGTGGAGATTGACCTTATGAGGTATATTGCTAGCAATAGGACTCATAGTCCGCATTACTAACAATCCCTTCCCCCCATAAGTAGGTAGTTAGGTTTAACTTCACTTTACAATATTTTCATAATCGATTTGTGTACAATATGTACGTTTGTATGTAATTGTATGGACATTTTCTTCATAGTAGGTAATATAATTACAAAAAATTTAATCGATCTATCAGCTGTTTAGTACCCATAGTACAAGATTTACTTAAATTCACACTAGATGGCGCTGTACGTTACGTCTAGATTATTTCTTATTTTCAAGTTGTAAATATTTACATATATTATTTTACATGTCTTTTGTTTTTTTTTTAATATTTATTTATCTGTTATTACAGTGATATTATTAATAACGTTACACTGTGTTTATTTAGTCGACTATTACTCTGTACTCAGTGTCTCTCGAGTTGAAATTTATGCTAAAACCTAACAATTTGACCGGGGGGGGGGGGAGGGATTGTTAGTAATGGAGACTGAGAATCCCATTGCTAGCAATATACCCAAACAGGTCGACCTCGTCGCGGTTCCCCCTGGAAACTATCATGGTTAATTCCTGATTACTGTTGCCCCGCCAGTGTATACCGATAGCGCGGGTACGGTTACCATTCCATTATCACCCAAAAAAAGAACCATTAATATATGTATATATGTCCGTATGCTACCTATTTTATTGTCTCTCCAGGACGCTGTAACAGTGTTAGAGGCGATTCTATATTTACGATTTTTAATTAAACCCCTCGCTTAGCTAATAAAGACCGACTCCAATATCTGGTGTTAAGTACTGCTAAATACTTTGCCGGGATAAGTTGGTACAACGTATGCTGTTATTTGGGATGGCCTGTTGCAAAATGTAAACTCATTTCTGTATCGGCGTTTCATAATTATATGTACAGGGTGTTGTCGAAATTTTTAGCTTCATCTATGTGTTTTTTATAAGTGAAATTAAAGTAGAAAAATAATAAAAAATATTCGAACACTATTTTACCACATTTGAGTTACATATATAGTGTTTTACGTTAAAGATACGATAGATTCTATATGTTCTCCTTTAACCAAAGGTTGTCTGTAAGAGATTGCCTTAGCGACGAGACCGCCTTTTGTACCTTTATGTGTATATTTCAATCTGTACTCCATGCTACTGTATTTCACTTGAATTGTTTATATGTCATTGTTTATTTTTGTTTTTATTTTTTTATTTATTTATTCTTTATTGACCACGTTACAAAAAAATGTCTGGTACAAAAGGCGGACTTAATACTATATAGCATTCTCTTCCAGTCAACAGTCACGAAGACTAGAGTGTTATTCTTCTGTACCCAGTAAACTCACGTCATATCCCACCCTTCAAACCGAAACACAGCCATGCAAACACAACTGCTTCAAAACTTCTTCGTATGTACATAATATAACAATTGGATATGGCGTGAATTTACTGGGTACAGAGGAATAACACCTGAGTCCTCAGGAATGGCAACGCATGGGGGGTCTCATGGGCGAAACAGAATACTCTGTTATGTCCATGGTACTGCTCATGTCTATAGGCGACGGTTACCACTTTCCATCAGGTGGGCCGTCAGCTTGTTTGCCATTCTAAGTTGTATAAAAAAAAAAAATTTTGGATAAATCGTAGTACTATAAATTCTATTTAATACCACCCTATTTGGATATCTTCTATTTCGCATTATGTCATTATTTTTATTTATTAAAATAAATTTATCTCTTATGACATTTAAAAAATTGAACATGCTCTATATTATTTTTATTATAATTAGAATAAATATTGCCACTGTAAAACAGGGATTCCCAAATTTATTTTGTCTACTGCCCACTTTGAGAATAAATAATTTTTTAGCGCCCCCATTTTTTCACCTATTTAAAAACCACTATTACTTCACGCCACCATTTTTTTTCTGGGTCTCTTACCGCCCCCCTTTAGGCCTGCAGCGCCTTCAAGGGGGCGTTATCGCCCACTTTGGGAAATTCATTTCTATGGCTGCGCGTAGATTGCAATGACCATCCCCGCATCTATGCGTGCCTATACAGGTCCCACAGCGGTAACACAAAAAAAAAAAAAAGGTTGCTGTAAAATCTACAATTATTAACCTAAATAAGACTTTATATTTTGCACGCCATTGAAACAATGTTTCTAAATATGTCTTTTGTTATTTGAACGCTGTAATTAATGTAAATCAATTATATATCTATTTATCTACAGCGTGTTCACTGTTTCCGTTCCATACAGGCTGTATAAGCGAAACTGTAAGAAGATATTCGTGGCGCGATTCGCTTAAAGTCGAAGACCTTTTAATTTTATTCGAATTTCAATTTTACAGGGTTCTAATTTAGCGAGCTCCCAATAACACGTACGACCATGTCGCATTAAAACAGGCAACGAGATAAAAAAGGTGGAATGGAGTGGGGGTCGTTTGCATAATGAATGTACACACAGTTATTGGACATCAAGCGACAATAGTGCACATTCACCCTTATAAGAATAAAAAAGTAATTTGCATTCTACAGAGAGTATTGTTGACAACGCTTCTTGTAAATAGAATACTTGGAATACGTTTTTATATACAACTTAGAATGGCAAACAAGCTGACGGCCCACCTGATTATTAACACATTATTAACAATCCCTTTCCCTCCTATTCAGTTAGGGTTTGGAGATGTTTTAAGAGGAACGCTGCTTCTCATCTCTTGCCCTTCCTTAGTCGCCTCTTACGACACCTACGGGAAAGGAAGGGGTGGCTTATTCTATACCGGGCCCTCTAGACAAGTGTCAAGCGAATTCGTCAATGGAATCGACATCGTTAGCGAGTCTGTAAGTTGGAATGAGTCACCCAGTGTTTTTTAATGGGTGAAAATGGAATGGTAACCCCGCCTGCGCTATCGGTATACACTAGCGGGGCACCAGTGAGAGGTGATAGGTGAGGGTGAAAGCAGGTCAGTTAGCCCATCATGAAAAAATTCGTTAAAAATATCCATAATGGTTTCCAGGGGGAACTGCGTGGAGGTCGACCTGATGTACCCTACATTGCTAGCAATGGAACTGTTAGATCTCATTACTAACAATCCTTTTCCCACCAGTCATCCGGTGTTGCTATCTCATTCTATCTCACGGACTCGCTACTGATGTCGATTCCATCGACGAATTCGTTTGCCGTTTGTCTAGAGGCCCGGGTACAACAAGAGAATCGACAATATAAATGTGAATACTAAGGAATTTTAAATCACACAATAACAAGCCAAATACACACACATACACATCTGCTGCACACAGGTACAGAATGCAAAACAACATCGCAATCTGCATTGAGACAAGTTCATCAGAAGAACTCCAAACAGACAGTCCGTCCGCTGAATACTGAGAGGGGAGGGATGAAAAAACCATTCGACTAACGAAACAATGGTGGGCATAATTGATTTTGTTCCGTCTCCGCGCCAAACGAAGTGGAGTAGTGCAGGCGATTCGATTTATCTGATGTTGTATATAGTTTGAAATTAAATCAAGTCTTCTGTCGCGTCTGTAGAGTCTTGGTACGTTGATGCTTTGTGTTTGACTACTAAACGGATAATGAGACGAACTTTAACACCTGGGTGACACAGTATACTTCTGACGCGGCTATGATACTGTTCAAGATATGTGATAGGTGATGGTTACCGCTCTGCATCAGGTGGGCCGTCAGCTTGTTTGCCACTCTAAGTATAAGAGAAACCTGAAAATCGACCATTTTCGTCAAAGAAACATGAGGAAGAAAAAACTTTGAGTAAATTTATCCAAAATTTTCAATTGACTTCAAAATGAAGGAAATTCTCAGTCGGTTGTATTTTTTTTTTTGTATGTTTGTTACCACATAACGTCGTAAGTTCAAAGCCGATTTGGAAAATTCCTTTTTTATCTTAAAAGGATATATTTACAGATTGGTAACATAGAAATTTAATCAAAATCAATTTAGTTGTTTAGTTTTTTAACCAAAATATCTGGTTTTGTCACAATTAAAGTCGACTTTCTGTTTATAAATTACTAGCGACCCGCCCCGGCTTCGCACGGGTGCACATTACATCACATCACATTAGAAACCTCTAAAATTTATCAGTGTTTCTCTACAATATTATGAAATGAAATGAAATGAAATGAAATGAAATGAAATTTATTTGCTAGAAACATTGTAGAAAAGGTGTTGCATTTGTGAAGTTTATAAGATGTCCATTATGTTTCGCCACATCAAATGGCATGCAAATATTAATTATTGAATTTATCCATTTTCTATTTTATACAGGTACATCATATATTTAATTTTCAATTACATATACAATAAATCACTATTAGTACGAAGTGTCACTTTGGTCATGCATTACAAACAGTCAATAAAGCTACTACAAATAATAAAATAATAAAAATGTCAAATAAAATTAAAATTACAATTTAAATTTCAACTAAGTCAATGTCACAGCATTTATATTTTACAAAAACTCATTAATATTGTAAAAATTATTTTCTATTAACCATGTTTTCAATTTTAATTTAAAATAATTTAATGGCAATTCTCTTATTTTTTTTGGTATCCTATTATAAATTCGAATAGCCATTACACCGCAATTTTGTTGATGCAGCGTTGACTTACAGGTGGGTAGTTTCAGTATGCATGTATTATACATACAAACCTTCCTCTTGAATCACTCTATCTATTAAAGAAACCGCATCAAAATCCGTTGCATAGTTTTAAAGCTTTAAGCATACATAAGGACGGACAAACAGCGACAGCGACTTTGTTTTATACTATGTAGTGATAATTTCTTTGTAAATTGTTTTTAGTCAAATGGCGTCCAAGCATTTGATTCGCCTTATGCTCTTTTAAGGGCAAAGCAATAAACTGAGCTGTGACCATTTTGTGTTACTATGGCACACGCACGAAGGAAGGGAAAGAAAGGAGATTGTTAGTTTATGTATTTTGTTTTTTGTTTTTATTTTTTTATTTTTTTTATTTGTGCTTTTTTATTTTCATTCTTTTATCTCTTTTGCTGTGTATTATATGTATGTTTTTTTTTTAATTGTAATTTGTGTGCTGTAAGTAATGTAAATAAATTATCTATCTATCTTATGTTTACCGTTGATGCATTTTGAAAATTTATTCATTACATTTTTTTCCGCGAATATAGTCTAGAAGTAACTGTATTTTAAAATTTTAAATTTCGAATCTACGTACACATGGTTGGCTCCGTCTAACTTTGTACAATTCTCAAGACTGACTCTACAGTTTCATTCTAAGCTGTTCTGTTTTAATCAAGAGCATGTAGCCAGTCTTATTTGAATACATTTTGCCTTAATGCTGATTCATTAGGCCCTCAGAGTTTCTGGTACCGACTCGGAGATCGCACGGTAATGAGATGATATCAAATTGATATCAAATATTGTTTTGAAAGTGTTTAGAATTGCGAACGTTTTACGCTTTCTTGACCGACTTCGAAAAGGAGGTTCTCAATTCGGTTTTTTTTTATGTTTGGTATCTCGTAACTCTGTCAGTTGGATTTTGTTATCATATACATTTTATCAACATCTGTTGAGTAATTTAATTTTAGTAGTTCAAGTGTATCTTTTGAGAAAAAAAAAATTTCCAAATAGTTTTACAACTGACGTAGTTATGAGATAACAAACATAAAAAATTTGGAAAAGATTTGGGAAAACTTCTTTTTGAAGTCGGTTGAAAATGAATCAAATTCGACTAGTAGTTCCAGATGTTACCGTTTATATGGAGACCAGAGAGAGACTTTGTACAAAAATCGATTGCTTGAGCACCTCTGTCCCATTCGTGTTTCTAACGTGAAGCAGTTGTGTTTGCATGGCTGTGTTTCGGTTTGAAGGGTGGGATATGGCGTAAATTTACTGGGTACGGAGGAATAACACCTGACTCCTCAGGAATGGCAACGCATGGAGGGTATCACGGGCGAAACAGTATACTCTGTTATATCCACGGTACTGTTGATATCTATAGGTGACGGTTACCACTTTTTTTTTACAACACAGGGGGCAAACGAGCATGCGGCTCACCTGATGGTAAGTGACTACCGCCGCCCATAATCACCCACAACACCAACGGCATTGCAGGTGTGCTGCCGGCCTTTTAAAAAAGAATATACTCTTTTCTTGAAGGTTATATTATTATTATTATGGTTATATATATATATATATATATATATATATATATATATATATATATATATATATATATATATCATTCGCGACGTGCATTTGCTTGGAGTGGACGTGTTGTTTGTTGTTTATAATACGTGAATACTACTACATATTAGTGTTATAATTTTTAACATTATGTCTTTACAACGCACACCACCCCAGTTTTCCTCAAGTCCTGATATTGCTACATCATCGTTATCAGTGACGGACAATACTTATATAAATCTGCGAAAGCGAAAACAACCAGAAAACGAAACTACCGACATGTTCCGTGAGCTCTAAAAAAAATTTAGCGACCAGTTATGTATTTGGAATAAGAAAATTGATGAAAGTATTGTGGACGTAATATCGACTGCAGTGAAATCGTGTTTGTCGGATGAACTTGTGAAAATATCTACCGCTTTGTCGGAAATTAATACGTCAATACTTCGACTCCAAGCCGACAATGTCGGTATTAGAGAATCAATAAATAATTTTAATAACCGTCTTTCGGCTGTGGAGACCTCATTGAGTGTAATAGATCAGCAACAGAATATATGTGAGCAACGCATATGTACCCTCGAGCATAATAGTAAGCCCCTGAATGAGTTACCGGAATTAATAAAAACATTAGAATTTAAAATTGGTCACATGGAACAACAGGCGAGAGAATGCAACATAGAAATATCCAACGTACCAGAACGGCGTAACGAAAATCTTTTGGCAATCACAACTAATCTTGGTGCCGCAATAAATCAAAAAATATTATCAAGTGACATCGTATCTATACATCGAGTGCCCCACGCCTCACGGGAGGATACCCGTCCCAAAAATATTATAGTGAAATTCACCACAAAAATTTTGCGTGATAATGTATTTGCTGCATGCCGTCTCAAAAAAGGACTCAACTCTGAACAGCTATCGGTGTCTGGTTCAATACACAAAATCTATGTAAATGAACATTTAACAGTGAAAAATAAATTATTGTTTCGTGAATGTCGTCAAAAGGCAAAAATTCAAAACTATAAATACGTGTGGGTTAAAAATAGTGTTATTTTATTACGTAAGAGTGACAACTCACCTGTCTTGGCAATCCGTACGTTACATGATGTGGTCAAAATTAAATAATACCTTTGAATGTATCATTAATACAGTCAATGGTGTTCGTTATATAAATTTAATATATAAACATAGTATAAATTATATTATCATTAAGAAATCTTTTACCAGCTGCATTGTCATTTTTGCCAATTTTTATACTTACGCCTATTATAATTTAATGTGTGTATCAGGTACTCTAAAGTATATATATTATTCGAAAATAAATAATAGTAATATATATATAGATAGATATATACCTTTTTTTATCGTTTAAAGGAAAAATATGAATAATTGTTTGTCTATTTATTATCAAAATTGTCGAGGCTTAAGGACTAAATTGCACACGTTACACATGAATATTTTATTGCATATATATTATAATATATATATATATAGTGAATTTATTGATAGCCGCTATTGTTTATACCGTTGTGATAGGGATCGAATATCAACGGGGCGAAAAGACGGCGGTGGGGTGCTCGTAGCAGTGCTGCGTGGGCTCGCCGTGCTACCCTGCTTACCGCTCCCGGTTGCCGTATGCCCATCGCCAGCACCTATTATTGACTTCGTGTTGTTGGAGATACGCTTATGCGGCGGTATTACTAGCCTACTGAGCGCTGTTTACATTCCACCAAATCAGCATGTAGATATATACTCCTCATACACAGAATACATTGAACATATAGTATATGAACGTAACATCCAAACATACTGCATAGTTGGTGATTACAATTCATCTACACTTGACTGGCATTCTAATGGACTACATCTACAACCAGTTCTTACAAGTAGATCTACTTTAATAGACAAAAAACTGGCATCCTTTAGTACTGAAATGAACTGTATTCAGTTGAACACTGTAAGAAATAAAAATAACAAGTTATTAGACCTTGTTTTAACTAATATAGTAGACTGTAAATTGTTGCCTGCGCCAGTCTCTCTTATTCCGGTAGACGAATACCATCCACCTTTTTACTTTCTTGTCCCTGTCAACTTTAATTTAAAGTGTATACCTTCTAAAATTAAAACTTATTATTTCTTTAAAGGCGCTAATTATTCATTAATAAATGAAGAATTGTCTAAAGTAGATTGGGATGATTTATTTAAAGATAAATCGGCTGAATCTGCCGTTAATAGTTTTTATGAAGTTATTTATGGGTTAATAAAAAAACATGTTCCAGTTAAATTCACAAAATCGTCTCGCTTTCCGCCTTGGTTTACATCTTCTTTAATACATATTTTCAAAAATAAAAATCAGGCGTGGATTAGATGGAAGAAGTATGGAAATAGGTCAGACTATGAAATTTTTTCTTTATATAGAGAACGTTTTAAAAGGAATCACAAAAATGTCATAGAGAGTATATTTGTAGGGTAGAAAGTAGTATTAAGGATAATATAAAATTTTTTTGGACATTTGTTTCTAATCATAAAAATATTGATGACATTCCTAACTCGGTTTACTATAAAAATAAAGTAACTGATGAGCCACATGAAGTATGTAGCTTATTTTCAGATTTTTTTCATTCCGTCTTTGAACCTTCATCTGTTACAGAAGATTTTAATATGGACAATGTTAATTTCGAATCTAATTATAGTAATGATACATTAATACACAATATAACATTTACATATGGACAGATTTCCAAAGAACTTAAATTGCTTGATGCATCGAAGGGTACTGGCACTGATAATATTCCAGCAATTTTTTTAAAATTTACTGCTAGTACTATATGCAAGCCCTTACATTATCTATTTAATAAATGTCTACACGAAGGTGTATGCCCAACTATTTGGAAGTCAGCACGTGTAGTGCCAATTCATAAGGGTGGTTGTAAAAGAAATATTGAAAATTATCGCCCAATTTCAATCTTGCCGGCTCTATCAAAACTTCTTGAGAGACTAGTTCATAATATTATCTATCCGATCATACATAATAATATTATTCCCCAGCAACATGGTTTTGTAGAACGTCGTTCTACAAGTACAAACTTACTATTATATACGAGTTATCTATTTGACACACTAGACAAAAACAAACAGACAGACAGTGTATATACAGATTTCCGGAAAGCTTTTGATACAATAGATCATAAACGTCTTTTAGAAAAAATTGCGTATAACGGTATACGAGGCAATCTTTGGCGATGGTTTAAATCATATATCACAAACAGAACCCAGAAAGTTATTATTAATGGATATGAATCTAATAATGTACCTATAAGTTCAGGAGTGCCGCAAGGATCAATCCTAGGGCCCCTACTATTTATTATATTTATAAATGATATTTACACATGTTTTAATTTTTGTAAAATTTTATTATATGCAGACGATCTTAAAATTTATCATATAATCGACACTCCTAACGATCATATACTTTTTCAAGAAGATTTAAACCGTTTCACTGCATACTGTAAAATTAATAAATTAACTCTCAGTTTGCATAAATGCAAAACTATAACCTTCACAAGGAAACGAAATATTAGTAATTTTTCATATACATTATGCAATTGTGTCCTTGATAATGTACAAACAATTAAAGATTTAGGTCTTACATTGGATACTAGACTTGTGCTTGATACACATATTGATAATATTGTTGCTAAGGCATACAGAATGTATGGTTTTGTAATGAGATGTACGAATAACTTTAAGAAACCCACTACTTATTTATATTTATATAAAAACCTTATTCGATCTCAATTGGAATATGCTGTAACTATATGGAATCCTATTTATAAGTTTTACTGTGATAAAATTGAAATGGTACAGAAAAAATTTTTGCGACGTTTACAATATAAATTTTCTCATAACCGTCGTTCATATGACCAATTATTGTATAAATATAATTTGCAAGACTTAAAATCAAGGCGCATACAACTAGAGATTATGATTCTGTATGATATTATTCAGGGTAAATATGACTGTATTTCATTAACAAATCAGATAAATTATAAAGTTCCAGTGCGTACACAAATGAGAAATTCACGAAGACAAGAATTGTTTGCAATTAACAGATACCGTACCAATTCCGGTATTCGTTCACCCATAAATAGAATTTTGAAAATATATAATGACAAATTTTATAATATTGATATATTTGCTACTAAACCATTAACTTTCAAAAAAATGGTAGCTAAACAATTAGTAACCTCCTCCCTCTCTCAGGAATTTAGTAATGCGTGCACATAATTAATAAATTATAAAATACATGTGTATAGTTAAATAACTTTTTTTTTTTTTGTTGGTTGTTTTGCATAATTTGTACCGGTGACGTGGTTGTGTCAATGTTATTTATAATTTAACTTAATTAATAGATATAATGGTCAGCTCCACTTCTCGGCAATAATTGCATGTTTATATACTTTCTTTCTTTATATAGCAATCTGTAGGTAACGTTGTTGGTAATACTATTAATCACATTTAAATGTAATCTTATTATAATTATATATTGTATTACTGTTTGTTAACTTTAATAAAATAAAAAATATATATATATATATATATATATATATATATATATATATATATATATATATATATATATATTATTGTACTTTCCATCAGGTGGGCCGTTAGCTTGTTGCCATTCCAAGTTGCATAAAAAAACATACATAAATAAATACATACGAATAATTAACTGCATTATAAGAACAAATGAAACAATCTATGAGTCAAAGTAACCAACAAGATTAAAGGAAAAATGAGAGAAAAAAGTATGAAATTAATAAATCCGCCTTTTTTAAGAAGCCTATTCATTTGAATATCTATTCAAATTAAAACTACGCGCTTGAATTTTTTTATAATTACCTCCTTTACTTTACCGTGTTTGTTACATTTGGTCGAGTAAATTCTATACCTACGCGTCTTAATAGAAATAATCCCCGCAAGCGACACAGCAACCGAACCGAATCGGCTATCCACTTAAAAATGCCCAGTAAATCCCGGTCCCCCTGCGTCTCGGCTAATTGTTAATTAGTATTCCGGGTACGGCCACTGTCCAGCCTACGTGCCCCCATCTCCCCCGCCGGGCTGCTGCATCAGCACGGCCAAGATTAAGACGTCTGCTATTGACACAAGTCGTACCTATGGGATGGGACGTGATTGTGGGAGAGTGATTTCGGACTAATTGGACCGGTCGGTTACATTTGGTCGGACGGCAGTAAGAGAAACTATTATAGATTATAAATGCGAAACTTTATAAGGATGGACGGGTGTTTGTTAGTATTTCACAATAAAACTGTTGAACATTTTGTATATAGAAAGAGAGAAAGATAAAATATTTATTTAGTGCTTAATTTCACGCATAATAATAAAAAAAACATTTAACAATAAACAAATATGAAAAAGAAAAAGCACCAAAATGGCGTCACTGAGCTGTAAGCAACGTTCTTTCGAATATGACGCTAAAATTTAATCAATGCAACTTGTGTCGTAATAAGTAAATAAGGAAATTTTGTATTAGAGGAATGGGCAACAGTGCCCCTCTTAAAACATCTCTAAACCCACTTTTTTTTATTTTTATGCAACTTAGAATGGCAAACAAACTGACGGCCCACCTGATGGAAAGCAGTCACCGTCGCCTATAGACATGAGCAGTACTATGGACATAACAGAGTATACTATTTCGCCCATGATACCCCCCATGCGTTGCCATTCCTGAGGACTCAGGTGTTATTCCTCCGTACCCAATAAATTCACGCCATATCCCACTTTTCAAACCGAAACACAGCCATGCAAACACAACTGTTTCACGGTTGAAACACGAATGCGACAGAGGTACCCAAGCAATCGACTTTTGTACAAAGTCTCCCTCTGGTAAACCCAATTGCAGATGCTAATTAGCCTGCCAAGCGTGGCGACTACTAGCAGAACCCCCCTTTATGGGGGAAGCCTATGTTTAGCAATGGACAGTAAACGGTTGAAATAATAATATGTCCATATTATTATATTATTTTTTACCATTATTTTTTTTATTAAAGGAAGACTTTGTACGTATATCCTCTATATATGTATCCCTATCTTACTTGTATTTTTTATTTATTTATTTATTCATTAGTACAAATATGTGTACATGGCGGACTTAATGCTAAAAGCATTCTCTCCCAGTCAACCATAGGGAAGTGTCAGAATACTCGAATGCGGTACTAGTAATTATTGATATACATACATACTAAAATTACATATATAAACGAATAAATATATATGAATAACAAATATACTTACACATATATGATATATACTATATTATACACGAATTTGGGAATAATATAAAGCACTTACTGCTCGGATAAAGATAAAAAGTGAGCGTGAACGCTTTTTTTGAAACTTTATTTTGCTATTATTTGAGATTTCTCATAAATAATAATAATAATGTCTGCCATGATATTAGACTAGCTGTTACCCGCGGCTTTGCTTACATAAATTAAGTTAGTATAAATCCATCCAAGATTGATCCGTCTGTTGACAGGATTTCCTTCAAATCCTTACAGCCGTTTAAGCGTAATCGTGTAATAAACATACATATTCACGAACTTTCATATTCATATTATTAGGGGGATTATTGGAAACGACAGTGGGCACAGTAAAACATCATTTGAATAGTATTAAAGTATCTCCCACACATCTTGTAATATAAAATATTAAATATAACCGACCTACCGCAATCGGCGTTAGGGCAACCGCACGTGCGCCCTTTAACCAGGACTTTTTCCTATTACCATATCTGCATTCAAGAATCGCGGCGGACCGGCCCCGGCCCTACAAATTGGCTATCTAGTGCATGCATCTCTTATGAATTGCCTCGCAAGAATCGGAATATTTAGGAGATCGTGCGCGTCGCTCGGTAGCCGGTTTGTGGCGGGCCTTATTTAGATTGTCAGTGTATGATGGGGCTTATCTTTCAGAAAAAGAGTACGTATTGGTTTTATTGTAAATTTCTTTTTTTTTTTCATGAATGAAAATAGAATGGTAACCCCGCCTGTGCTATCGGTATACTCTGGCGGGGCACCAGTGAGAGGTGGTAGGTGAGGATGTAAGCAGGTCAGTCGGCCTATCGTGAAAAATATTCGACAAGAATTTACCACGATGATTTCCAGGAGGGACCGCGTGGAGGTCGGCCTTACAGAGTATATTGCTAGCAATGAGGCTATTAAAACCCATTACTAACAATCCCTTTCCCCAAAGTCATTGAGTTAATTTATATTGTTAGTTATAACCGTCGTGTAAATAAAACCCCATTTGCTGTGGCCCCACAGTTCCAAAGCACGTCTCTTAACATCTCTAAAAGCATTGGGATCCTTGATGTCGACATCTCTAGTGACGTACAGTTCCGTGGCCACCTCGAAGATAAGGTGAAGCTGGCATCCAAAAAACTCGGTGTGCTCAATAGAGCGAAGCATTACTTCACGCCGTATCAGCGATTAATGCTTTACAAATCGCAAATCCGGCCCCATATGGAGTATTGCTGTCACTTATGGGCGGGAGCACCTAGATACCAGCTTGAACCCTTCGACTCAGTGCAACGACGAGCTATGAGAATTGTCGATGATCCCATGCTTGCAAGCGGTATTGAACCCTTTCTTAGGAGAGATTCTGCCTCACTTTGCGTGTTCTACCGCTTATACAACGGATTGTGCTCAGAGGAATTATTCAATATGATGCCTGCGGCCACTTTCTATCATCGTACGGCTCGCCATCGACAGGGAGTTCACCCTCATACCTTACAGCCTAAATGGTCGCGTACAACGCGGTTTCAGAGATGCTTTCTCCCACGAACACTCAGGTTATGGAATGAGCTCCCTGCCGAGGTTTTCCCGAGGGACTACAGCATGGGGTTCTTCAAAAGGGGGGTAAAGAGGTTTCTTCAGGGTCGGCAACGCGCGCGTAATACCTCTGGTATTGCAGGCGTTCATAGGCTATGGTAACCGCTTACCATCAGGTGGGTCGTATGCTTGTTTGCCACCTCAGTGGTATAAAAAAAAAAAGTCGTGTGGTCCCAGCATAGAATGGACCACCCCTTCCTTACCTATGGGTGTTGTAAACGGCGACTAAGGGAACTTAATAATGAAGCAATGGGCAACTGCGTCCCTCTTAAAACATCATCAAAGCCTAGCTGCAGTTGCTAATCCGTCTGCCAAGCGTGGCAACTACTGGCAAACCCCTCCAATACCGAGACCTTATATTTTTACATAAATACATTCCTAACAAAACTAAACTAAATTAAATTAGTTTAGTATTTACCTACTTAATATAAATTATAATTGAATAATATAATATTTTCTAGAATCTTGACTGACTCAAACAAATAACTGATCCTTTTTACCTGAACCTGACTCTAAAAACATACAATTTGATTTGAGATTTTATAATAACACTGTAAAAATGTGTAATTTATTGTAAATAAATGTAATGCAATTAATTAAATATGCATGGGTACATAATAAACTAAATATCTGTTAGAGGACATGGTGGAATTTACAAGCGGTAGCGATTAAAAGACATCGCCATGTTTGTAATTTGGTTTGTTTCACGAAGTCCCTTTTATGAAATGTTATTTTTATTACATCTAAAATGAATTAAACGCTGTAATTTGTAACTCGAATTACTTATTGGGAACGACGTACGTAAGTTCATAAAACTTCCATTGTCCTGTTATATTTAGGACAGATTATGTAAGATTTTAAATACTCACAGAGATATGACATAATTTCGGACCCATTATTAACAGACATCATTTATTAAAGAAAATCTTAGATATAAGCTTAACTATAACTAGTTACTGTTGAGTTACTTATCATTGTTACTTACAGCGCATGTAGTATTCGCCTAAAGGACTTACATTAAGTAACTTTTATGTTATCAATTAAGAAAGCACGAAAAATATAAAAAAAATTGTAGGTTAACTTTAGTAAATAAATAAAAAATGATTGAAAATTTAATATCAGTTTTAAATATAGTAATTTGTAACGTGCAAAATTTATTTGTTTTTATTCTTAACACTACTATTTTGAGGTGTCTTTTTTTTAATTTTTATTTATTTATTTTATATGGGATAACAACAGCTTTTTACAAAATTGAATACATATTAAATTAGATTTACTATATATAAGCCAATTATAGTTATCCACAGCGCAAAACATAAGCATCCGTTAAGCAAATAAAACCATATTTCATAACAATATTAGTATGGTGCATCCGCTACAATGCTCGCACTGTAGGTATACTGTGCGAACACTATACCGATGTTCGATCGGTGTTTGTGGGATCATCAGCCGATGATCTTACAAACCATCCCGAAACCAATAAATACGTCACACTTGCGCTATTTTATTCATCAATTTTTTAATATAAAAATGAATATTGTGATTAATTTATTATTTTTGATAATTCGCTATCGCCTTTCACTTACGCCACGTGGTAATAGTCCTTATCTATGCTTATTAAACATAAATTTACACTATAGTGAGATGTAAACTATTATTTTAACGGTTTATCTTCGCTATTTTGACATTTACATTGTGAACTGACCTCTTACAAGTTACAATGGACCTGTTTTATGGTCTCTCAATTATATTTAGTTGTCAAACGGTTCTTATATCGATATTTAACCGATTACAAAACTAGGCGGTTCTCAGTTTAATAGACTATTTTTTGTGTTTTGTTTTGTTGTTTGTTGTTTTAACTATATAATTTTTTTTTTATAATATGAAAATCTGTTGCCCGTGTATTTGCACGCGTTGTGTCGTGTTAAGTTGAAATTTTCAATAATTCTTAGCTAATGCCTGCTTTGTAAACTAAAATTTTGTTCCAAATTTTAGCTTTCTAAACTCAGCAGGTTTGGTTGTGTATTGGATAGTCAGTCAGAACAACAATTTTATTATATATATTGTAATAAGTATAGGTAGATGACGTAAGAATCTTGTCGTCATCTATACTTATAAATCCTTTGACTTTAGCGTAAAATTTAAAAAAAAAAAATGTACAGTTTCTTTTGCGGTTCCCCCTGGAAAGAATAGTAGTTAATTCTTAAATTCATCCTACTGTAATCTTCACCTATCATTACTCACTAGTGCCCGCCAGTATAAATCTATAGCGCCGGCTGGGTCACCATTCCATTTTACCTATAAAAAACCTATATTACTATATCATAGTAAATTAAAGATGTTCAATTGCTACATCTATTTAAATGCATATCTATGTTTGCCACAGACAATTTCATATAATAATTCTGTCGACAGTTAATTGATACCATGGATTTTAATAGTTTCCCGGCGTTTCTGATTTTTTTCTACACTTTACAAGTTTGGAGATGAAAGCCATGTTTTTTTTTAACGGCGCCAGTACGATTGTGCGTTTGATTGAGTGCTGGCTCGTTCTAATGACAGTTTCCGTTTTAATTAACTGAACTCTGATGATTAATCTTTTAGTTCAAAGTGACAGAATTATCTGGATTTTTTTTTTGTATATTTTTTTTTAAGTCTCGCTTCGAATTTTAAGTAAAGATGTAGGAAAGAGTGCTTATTCATTGTTGAAATATGGTTGACAAATAATGTTGCTTGGTTTAAAAATTATTAACTGATTCTCTTGGTTATAGGTTAAACTGATGTTTTTATTTAACTTTTTCCGCGAACTTAATAGTTTTATTAAGTAAATATAACCCTTTGTAAGTTATTTTAATTCATAAAATTGGAATGGTAACTCTAATTTATTTGGTATATTTTGACGAAGTACCAGGAGAGCATTATAGGTGAGGAAGTCAGATCAATTGTCTCATTGGATGAATTTACCAGGGATTTATTACGATGGTTTCTAGGCAAGACCGCGTGGAGGTTAAGCAATTTAATAATGGGGCCATTTGTCCCCGTAACTAACGATCCCTTGCCCCCCACTCTTGTAACTAGACAGATAATATCGTCACCTTTATAATAACACTAATAAAAATACATATGAGAGGATATATTTTTAATTAGGTACTAGTTAATCGCAAATTTTTCCTTTGTCAAATAAATTTCAATCTTATTTTTCATTTGTTTTGAGTTCACAATGAATGCTCGATTCTGCTGTCGTTCATCATTTATTTGTTTTTTTTTTTTTATAGCAATGTTTAGGTGGTCGTTAAAAGTCCGTCAAAAGATTTCATTGCCATTTTACGACCAGAAATCGGATATAGTTCGTCTCTTTAACGATCCACAATGATTTTTATTTATCAACATTACATTTTACTGATCTTTATAAACGAGAGATTAATTTTCATTGTTACTAAAACGCAACAGTTAAATATATTGTGTTTCCTTTATATAATTGATGGTTTGTTAATAGTTTTATAACTTTTTCTTTGATAATCCTCTTAGTTTATTTCATATGAAAGTCAGACACTTTCACGTCTAATGTTTTGTTCATGCCAGATCTGGATAGGAAGAGCCATGCTTTGATAAAGAAAAAATAACAAATCAACAATATGTATATATAAAAATGAACATTTAGAATCCCTTAATTTATTCCTGTCTTCCATATGGCTGATATGGAAGATACAGGAATGAATTCCTTGATATGTGTGAACACAGGTTAAAGGTAAAATGTTTTATTGTATTTCGACCCATGTACCTACGAAAAGTGGTATATTTCACTAGTAGAGTCATCTTCATCGTATCAGCTTTTAACTGTCCACAGCTAACCATATGCCTTCATCTAGGGAGGTTTTACCGACAGTTGCCACGTTTGGCAAGTGGAATGGCAATCGCAGTTAGGCTTTAGAGATGTTTTAAGAGGGACGCTGCTCCCATCCCTCGCCCTCTTAGCCTCTTGCAACACCCACGGGAAAGGAACAGGTGCTCTAGTCGATGCTAGGATCACATTGGTAGAAGGGTTCCTTAAAAAGGTGCTAATTATTTATACTTTACCCAGAATAAACAGTTTTAATACTTAATTACTAGAGGGAGACTTTGTACAAAAGTCGTTTGCTTGGGCACCTCTGTCCCATTCGTGTTTCTACCGTGAAGCAGTTGTGTTTGCATTGTTGTGTTTCGGTTTGAAGGGTGGGATATGGCAGTGAATTTACAGGGTACACAGGAATAACATCTAAGTCCTCAGGAATGGTAACGCATAGGGGTATCATGTGAGAAATAGTATACTCTGTTATGTCCATGGTACTGCTCATGTCTATAGGCGACGGTTACCACTTTCCATCAGGTGGGCCGTCAGTTTGTTTGCCTTTCTAAGTTGTATAAATAATTAAAAAAATAATAAAAAAAAACTTAATTTTATCATTCCCACCAAAATGCATTTTTTTATAGAGTCTCGAAATTGTTTTTTTTTAATGTAATTTAAAATGGCATCGTGCTGAGTGGTAATAGTGCTTGTGGTTTTTAAATATGGACATGATATGTGCCCCATACTTTGGAATTTCACTGCCATATCTCACCCGAGTACAATCATGCGAGAACAAGTTGCTTTGCAGCTTTTGCTCTATTTCTAAATGAATGGGGCCTTATAGGGAATACTTATTGCGGATCCCTGGTAGAGTACCAGGGCTTCATGAAACATAAGCTATACTTTTCCACAGATCTCTATTCTGAACAGAGTATCAATTGCTCAGTTTGTAGTTATAAATTTTATACGCAATCAGTACCACGTAAACACTATATAATATTTACGACTTGTTATTGGACGTTTAACTGGCCATATTTTGACGTACTTTATCTTCGGCACCGCGTCAATTCGACACATTATTGTGGCCACACACTAATTTACGAGCAAATCGGTCAAGCCAGTGCTACCCAACTTTTTTCCGCGATCGAGTCGATTGGCTCGATTAGTTTCGGGACCACTCGGGACCCTTAGTCTTGAGCGGCTGCAACGCGAACGCGAGCCTAACCTTTCTTGATCAAATTACATGTAAATTAAATCGGTAGTTATTATATTAAAATATAGGATGTACTTACAAAAAGATAACCAAGTCCTCCTCTCTCTTGCATTGAAACTGCTCAAAGATGTTTTGAGCCGGTATCCGTAATTAGACGTGTTTGCCTCCAACTTGTTGTAGTTTCGTCGGACGACCACAGAGTGTTTGTGTTCAGAGATTTAAGATGTAGCTGTTATTTTTGTTATGTGATTTAAGACAGATAGACAGAAACTTTATTTTACAGAAATATACCACTACACCCATACAGGGGTAAAAAAAAATATTAAGAATTTTAATAAAGAAACTAGACACAACATATATAAAGAATATATAATAAAAAAATCGCATTTAAATGTAACTAATATTATTCCATTTTATTATATATATGTATTTCTGTACTGATTCCTGAGTGACCGTATAGGGAGACTGTAAAGCTCACTCAGTTGATAAATAAAATAATAAATAAATAAATAACTTTTAGTTATTTATTACTAATCTGTATTTCAGATTAAAATACACATCTATCTAATTAATTGACAATGTAACACGTCCCTTAGACTCAGATAACATGCGAGCCGCGGTTGACAGCAGCTGGCTTAAAGAGCTGTAAAGTAGAACTTGACTTTCGACTGGACATCTTAAATTTTTTATTGTTCGAACCGTACGCGTGTCAGTGCGATCTAAGGTGTTTTCAAATTGTTTAACGATAATGCGATAGGGTGTTAATTAGAAATTTTATTTATATCGTTTGTCACCTATTTTAGTGGTGTTTGATACACGTGTAAAGGAACGCCTGGTACTTTTATGGATTTATAGAATCTAAGGTTATGTTCTATAAAAAAAGAGATTTCAGTTGTGACAAAATTAGTTATTTTGATTTAAAAACTAAACTACTGGACCGATTTTGATGAAATTTCTATAGAACTAATATGTAAGTATATCCTTTCAGATAAAAAAAGAATTTTCCAAGTCGGTTTATAACTGATGGAGTTATGAGATAGTAAACGAAAAAAAACACCTGAATTGCATAACTTCTTTCTTTTTAAATGCAGTTGAAAATGCTAAAATAACCAGTAGAAGAAAATAAAGCATTCTTTGTGAGTTACTTTAAAAAATAGGACATTCATAATTTATCTGTATTTTTTTTTCATGTAAACATTACGCTTGAACATCGCACTGAACCGATTCTGATAAGTCTTTTGTAATTAGTTTGGGTGTTAGAATGGCAAACAAGCTGACGGCCCACCTGATGTAAAGTGGTAACCGTCGCCTATAGACATGAGCAGTACCATGGATACCCCCATGATACCCCCCATGCGTTGCCATTCCTGAGGACTCAGGTGTTATTCCTCTGTACCCTGTAAATTCACTGCCATATCCCACCCTTCAAACCAAAACACAACTGCTTCACGGTAGAAACACAAACGGGACAGAGGTGCCCAAGCAAACGACTTTGAATGTCATGGTTTGGGCATTAGTATCACACTGAAATATATTCTAGTTACCAAATTCTGGTATAACGAAATCTCAGGCAATAACTGACTCGAGATGCTATTCGAGGAAATAGCTGGCAATTCCGTTTTATTCAGAACTAGAGTGACGATAGTTACTGGCGCAAGTTTAGTAGTATTCGAAGTATATAAGGTACGAACAATGTATGTAAGGTACTTAATTGGTTAAAAATTAATGCTGTATTGCTTAAAATCACTTCAAAATAAGCCATTTTTTCCCGTAGAATGTAAAGGATAAAAAATGGTTATGTCGGGTTATCCTTAAAAGATAGACATACACCATATATAATATATAATATATATATTTTGATTTATCTGGGTTCAGTCAGCGTTTGCAATGTAAGCGCAAAAAAAATGTGTTTATTTACGACATCACATTAGAAACCTCTAAATTTATCAGTGTTTCTCTACAATATTATGCATGTATTATACATATAAACCTTCCTCTTGAATCACTCTATCTATTAAAAAACCCTCTTCAAAATCCGTTGCGAAGTTGAAAGATTTAAGCATACATAGGAATGGATAGAATTATTTAATTCCACTACCATTAGTATGTGTGTGATTGCCACATAATAATAGAAGTTCCACAACCTTCCATATTCATCCATCAATCTCCGACTACCATTACGTCCACGCACGTTTTGCGACACCTAGAACGAGGCAACTTCAGGCAAATTATTAGATCTCTCCTCGGAGTCTAGTGTTAACCGTTCGGCATCCAAACTGGAACAGATACGGGCGTGTTCAATATATTTAGTCAGTACCACTGACATTGCCTGATTCGTCTGAGATAGCATTAGTTACAGGAACAAGTAAACCTCTTGCGTGGTTCTACTCTTCTAGTATTTTATCTTATGTTTGGGACGTCTTTGGCTTACGAACATTTCTGCTCTCCTAATACTTGTATGTGTATTCCTTTTGGTTTCATGATAATCAATTTAAAAATATGACTTCTATTAAATCTTTTTTATGGTTATGCTATCCTAGTACTTTATCTAGCATTTTTCTCTTTCATAAATGAACTTATATCATCATCACCTGTGATGAATGAACACAATTACCAGAAGGAGACTTTGTACAAAAGTCGATTGCTTGGGTACCTCTGTCCCATTCGTATTTCTACCTTGAAGCAGTTGTGTTTGCATAGCTGTGTTTCGGTATGAAGGGTGGGATATGGCCGTGAATTTACAGGGTACAAGAGAATAACACCTGAGTCCTCAGGAATGGCAACGCATGGAGGGTATCATGGGCGAAACAGTATACTCTGTTATGTTCATAGTACTGCTCATGTCTATAGGCGACGGTTACCACTTTCCATTAGATGGGCCGTCAGCTTGTTTGCCATTCTAAGTTGTATAAAAAAAAATGAAACCAGGCTGTCATTTTGGAACCCTAGATATCCTAGGCTGTTAGCTTTATATAAATTTTCTTTTTTTTTATTAATTACTTAAACTTTATTTCTGTCTGAAAAGCTGCATTAACATGTTTCTTTTATTGCGCTAGCGCCTCATACATACATATCAACAAAGTATGACATCATTTTGGTATATGTGTACGGAGTATATTTATTATAAGATCGACCCCACGACAAAGTTACCTCAAACGGAGCGCCGTGTCCATTGGCGTGCGACAATAATCATGCGTCAACGCCACCGCACTATCTAAATGGCATTTGAAATGTGTCCATCAATAACGGACTGAGTGTTTATCCTTGTTGCTGCGTCCAGTCGAACTTTTTATTTTATTTTATTTATTATATCCTTGCTCGCTCCTCCGATCGTTGGATTGATTTATTGACTTCGAAATTTGGAGTCGATTACTTGTGGACTTATGTAGATGCATTTTGAAGGGTACGGAACTTCTCAGCGTTTTTCGACCGACTTCAAAAATAGAGAGATTCTCCTCAGTTTGCTTGTATTTTTTTTATGTTTGTTACCTCATAACTCCGTCAGTTGTAAACCGTTTTGTATTTTTTTTTTCTGAAAATATGTACTTACAGATTGGTCCCATAAAAATGTTATTAAAATCGGTGTAGTAGTTTAGTATTTCAAATAAAATAACTGGTTTTGTTACATTTGAATTTTTTTTTTATTTTGTAAGGTTGTTGATAAATGTTTATTTTTTATTTTTGCATTTGATATATTTATTGTAATTATCAAAAAAAGTCCATCATTGGAAATGAGCTGACAAACTTGAAACCCTTATCTCTAAGTACAATTTTATACTTAAGCGACTTTGAAAAAGAGGTTGTTGATTAGATCGTACTTTTTATATGTATGTTAAGCGTTATCTTTGCCAATTCTAAACCGATTTTGACTTTTATTTTTTGGGAGACACCCATGTTGATTCCATGTCAATGTAAATACTGTTAGAGTCGCAATATTTAAAAAAAAGTCATTTTAGGTTTCTCCTTATTGGCTTTATTTTTTTTAATGGATTCCACTTTATTTCATACTCCTACGTTATACAATTCTGAAATAATTTTGATTTTTCTTTTTTGCTCTAGTTTGGTTTTGCTACTGTATTTGTTTTCACTAGCTTTTACCAGCGACTTTGTCTGCGTGATCGGGATAAAAAGTAGCCTGTATCCCTCTTCATCCCATACAGTATGTGTATACCTAATTTTATAATGATTGATTAAGCTGTTAAGGTGCTATAAGATAACAAACAAACAAACAATTTTACATTTATAATATTAGTACGTAAGTATTACAGTGTTTTCTTTTACTTTTAAATTATTTTTTTAATCTACCCTACAGTGTGTTTTCAAAAGAGAAGTCCTATATGTTTTTAATTTATTTTTCCTCATTCTTGTCATTCGATCTAGTGATAATATTGGCAGGGTACCTACAGGTGACACGCAAGCGAGTGCTCGCACGCAAGCGATCGTTGGATTATTAATAACATGATGTATATACATTTACCTTAGATTATATAGCTAGAGCTTCAACTCTCAAAAACGGGTAAAATTTTTGGTCAGCTAATTGTCAATTTATTTATTTAATAAATAAAATGAAAATAAATATGGAAATTATAAAGGAAACACTCATATTTATTTATAACGCAAAATTGTATGAAAAAGTTGATCCGCTTTTCTCGAAGCATTTCTATGGAGACACTCTATCTATTTTTTTTATACAACTTAGAATGGCAAACAAGCTGACGGCCCACCTGATAGAAAGTGATAACCGTCGCCTATAGACATGAGCAGTACCATGGACATAACGGAATATACCTACTGTTTCGCCCATGATAACCCCCATGCGTTGCCATTCCTGAGGACTCAGGTGTTATTCCTCTGTATCCAGTAAATTCACGCCAAATCCCACCCTTCAAACCGAAACACAGCTATGCAAACACAACTGCTTCACGGTTGAAACACGAATGGTACAGAGGTACTCAAGCAATCGACTTTTGTACAAAATCTCCCTCTGGTATATAATCTATTTTCCTTTATTATACTACGAAGACGACAAGCATACGATCCGTCTGATGGTAAACGGTCACTGTAGCATATGGACGTCTGCAACACTAGGGGTGTCACGTGCGCATTATCAAAATACAGAATACCCTGTAGTTTTTAATTTTGTTTAATTAATTGGCTGTGCTCTTTTAATTTAGCTATTCATTTATTGGCTAGAATCTTCATCTCTCCATCCTTTTCAGTTTCTATCCACGTGAGGGAGACATCTATAAATTGGCAAATGTCAGTACGTAGTCGAACTCGCGTGGGCGCTAGGGTGACAAAGCATCGCATGTCCCCGGACAATGTCGTAGAGAGACGCGGACAGCGTGTTCACACGATCAGATTGTGCTTGCTTTATGGTACCGAACAACTGCCATTAGTACGGGCCACTGCTTGAATTGCCTAATTAGAATTACAGGCACCAGCGCAAACCGGTCTTCTAGCTATGTTTCTTCTGTGTGAGAATATTGCCTTGTGAAAATATTTGTGATATTTATTTTTTTATGGACATTGTGTTTCGGTTTGAAGGGTGGGGTTTGGCAGTAAATGTACAGGGTATAGAGGAATAACATCCGAGTCCTCAGAAATGGCAACCCCTGGGGAGTATTATGGGTGAAACAGTATACTCTGTTATGCCCATGGTACTGCTCATGCTGTTATCTTGTTTGCCTGCCTGCCTGCTGATGGTATAATTTTTTTTTATTCAACTTAGAATGGCAAACAAGCTGACGGGCCACCTGATGAAAAGTGGTAACCGTCGCCTATAGACATGAGCAGTACCATGGACATAACAGAGTATACTGTTTCACCTATGATACCCCCCATGCGTTGTCTTTCCTGAGGACTCAGGTATTATTCCTCCGTACCCAGTAAATTCACGCCATATCCCACCCTTCAAACCGAAACACAGCCATGCAAACACAACTGCTTTACGATTGAAACACGAATGGGACAGAGGTGCCCAAGCAGTCGACTTTTGTACAAAGTCTCCCTCTGGAGGTTTCTTATTCAATTCGATTTAAACGATTAATCAAATTTGGCACACAGAACCTGTTTGTTTTAACCATATCCTATGTGTACATACATTTTTGAGTCCATCCCCCATGTTTCGAGCTGACCCGTCGCCCGTATCCAATAGCGAGGACGTATCACTATCATGTAGGTTATATCCATGGTACTGCTCATGTCTATAGGCGACGGTTACCACTTTCCATTTGGCCGTCAGCTTGTTTGCCATTCTAAGTTGTATATAAAAAAAATTACGCGACTACAACTACAAAACAAATATTTGACTTACAGGTGAATCGTGTCTGTGATAGATATAGGATTTTTTATCCTAATTAATTTGGAGAATCTACGAGCTATAGTCATTTTTGTTATATGTTTAAATTGTTATAAGGCTCTTGGTTTTTTTATTGAACAGGCCTTTTTTATGAATGAAGTTAAAGTTTATTAGCTCTTTTTCTAAATCGATATGATTATTGTTTTAGATTAATTAAAGGGCAGTAGATTAATAAAAATTACTTTTTTAATTATTAAACAATATATGGTAATTTCATTTAAGTAAACTAAAATAAAATTGGATATCTAATTGTGTATCTCAATTATTTTAAGCACATTTTTTTCTTTGTGTAGTATAGGTAATACAAATATTCATTGTTATAAAAAAAATATATGTACCGGTATTTGTTAATTTTTTAATACATAAGTAACCAAAGGCTTAAGTTTCTTTACGTTGCACGCAATGTGAAATCTAAGTTCAACATCCACGTTGGACGTTTGTAAAGCCATAAAAATACCTTATCCGCGGCACAATAACATTATCGTTGAAATATCGTTACAATTTCCTTGATCCGTAAAATAAAATCTCCTCTCTTGACGTTTGTTCAAATTTATGCGCACGCGCACAGCGCAAGGTTGTCGTAAAATTGAGGACATTATGCCCGCTGATAAGTGCGATGTCGAGTATCGGACTGTCCCGCTCCGACAGGTTTATTATGGTCACCCTACAAATGGACAATTTTGATCTTTGTGTAAACGTTTCTGTACAGATACATTATCGGCCATAGATGTTTGTGTAGCAGTCAAATTGTCTACGTTGAGAAATAACTAATATGGCGCCTTAACCAACAAGAACCTTCTAAGCGTCAGGCGTCAATTACAGATTTTATTAACTCTAGACACAAAACGAAAGATATCAGTTTGAAGTCTTTGTATTCTGTGTGTCTGTCTGTGACAGTATAGGTCTCAAACAATGGAAATTATTTATAATTTTCATCGATATTTATTTTTTCGTAGTGAGTGGCAAGAAGTCCACCGACAAGAGCGCAGCTCTTAAATAGGATAGATAGATAGATTGATTTTTAGTTATATTTGAATAAATTTTGTTTAATATATAATAAAATATTTATGGAGATTATTTTAATAAACAAATGTTATCATCATCATCATCATCATCATCGTATCATCTGTCCACGGCTGACCATAGATTTGCCTCTATTAGGAGGTTTGCCATTACATAGTTGACACACTTATCAATCGGGTTGACAACCGCAGTCAGTCTTTGGTGATGTTTTAAGAGGGACGCTGCTGCCAATCCTTCGACCATAAAGTTCCTTTAGGCACCTCTTACGACGTCCACGGCAAAGGATATTATGGCCTATTCTATGATAGGATTTACACTATTTATAATCATTCGTATCTAGTTTACTCACGACAATTTTTTCTATGCAGCTTAGAATGGCAAACAAGCTGACGGCCCACCTGATGGAAAGTGGTAACCGTCGTCTATAAACAAATATATATTTATTTATTTATTCATTAAAAATAATTGCAACATTACGAAAGCACAAGCCAAATCAATGTTATAAACCTAGTGTGCAAAAAAAACAAAACAAAATTATAATAGAAGCATTTAACTCGACTCCAGATATTTCTGAGCTGCTTAATATAAATAAATAATTATAATTCAGTTTGAACTACGATAGTATTAGACTATTAAATAAGTTTTTTTTTTTTTTTTTATACCACGAAAGTGGCAAACAAGCATGTAGTTAGACTGATTTATCTGAATTTCTTAACATATTTATTTTCCTTATTTTTTACCACGCTACCATATTTCCCTCTTCATTCATTAATCAATCAATTTACCTATTGATCAATCTGTCAATTCATTAATGTTAACTATTTTTTAATTATTTATTTATTCATTAGTACAAATATGTGTACATGGCGGACTTAATGTAAAAGCATTGTCTCCCAGTCAACCATAGGGAAGTGTCAGAATACTCGAATGCGACACTAATTATTGATATATATATATATATATATATATATATATATATATATATATATATATATATATATATATATATATATATATATATTCTTTATTGCACTAAAACATACATTAACAACAATAAGTTAATAACAATGTTAGCAAAGGCGAACTTATCTCTAAAAGAGATTTCTTCCGGTCAACCTAACGCAGTGGCATAGGAAGTAGTGAGTACATACTAAAGTTTACATATATAAACAAATAAATATATAATAATAAAAAAATATACTAACATATGTATAAGATATACATCTATATTGTACATTAAGATGAGAATAATATATAGTTATATAGTTACTGTCACCGTATGTATCCCGGTATAGAATAGCCAACCCTTCCTTTCCCGTGGGTGTCGTAAGACAAGGCGAGAGAAGAGGCATCCCTCTTAAAACATCTTTAAAAGGGGAGGGGGAAAGGGATAGTAATGGAGGAGGGCGACGGACTAGACTCCGCCAGCATCCCTCTTAAAATATCTTTAAAAGCCTAACTGCGGTTGTCAACCCGTCTGCCAAGCGTGGCAACTACTGTCAAAACTCCTCTTGTGGGGAAAGGCTTATGTCCAGCAGTGGACAGTTAACGGCTGAATTAATAATAAAAATAAAAACTTAGTGTATCGTATAAAACATAAAAGTAAGCGTAAACTGTTTTTTTTAAAGACTGTTTAGCAGTTGAAAGTCTTTTGACGGAACTATCTCTTATGTAGTAAATTATTTGCAATAATGATTGAATAATTAAAAATTAATTACTTTAATTAATTAATTTTTTAAAAGGCTTTCAACACACCTGCAATGCTGTTGATGTTGTGGGTGATCATGGGCAGCGGTAGCCACTTACCATCAGGTGAGCCGCATGCTCGTTTGCCCCATGTGTTGTAAAAAAATGATTGAATAAAAAATATTTTTTCCGTAAACAAAGGTGTACGTAAATCTGATAACCAAGTGGCCATATCAATTAAGGGCGTCAGTGTCACCCCAAGTTAATGATCTTTGTATGGGGCTCATCAATCATAGGATCTGCGCCGGCGCCAGTCTGCCCGACTTGGAAATGTGAAATAGTGTGTTGTACTGCCAAATGATCTCGGACTTTTGAAATAATGTCTCGTTTCGCCAACGGTCTTATTTTTTTTATACATTCCATACTGTCGTTGTGGTCCATATTTGAAGTATCATTCTTCTACTCTTATCTCTTGATGTAAGTTAATAATTTAGCGAAACTACTATTTTATAGACAATTTTAAACTAAAATTATTAAAATTTTGATTTAATTTTGGCTTCATCTTATAACCCGTTAACTGTCCGCTGCTGAACATAGGCCTCCCCTAAGAGAGGTGTTTTGCCAATAGTCGCCACGCTTGGCAAGCGGGTTGGCAACTGCAGTTAGCCTTTAGTGATGTTTTAAGTGGAAAGCTGCTCTATCATTGGAGTATTAAGTTCTCTTAATCGCCTCTAACGACACCCACGGGAAATGATGGGATAATCCATTCTAGGTCGCGACCATACGGACTTTTGTTTTAATAAATTTTAGCTTACTGTTGGTATAGAGGAAGAAAGAACCAGAGGGAGACTTTGTACAAAAGTCGATTGCTTGGGACCTCTGTCCTATTCGTGTTTCAACCGTGAAGCAATTGTGTTTGCATGGCTGTGTTTCGGTTTGAAGGGTGGGATATGGCGTGAATTTACTGGGTACAGAGGAATAACACCTGAGTCCTTAGGAATGGCAACGCATGGGGGGTATCATGGGCGAAACAGTCTTGGGCGAAACTCTATTATGTCCATGGTACTGCTCATGTCTATAGGCGACGGTTACCACTTTCCATCAGGTGGGCCGTCAGCTTGTTTGCCATTCTAAGTTGTATAAATAAAAAAAAAAGAATAAATAGTTCAGTGGAACAATCTAGAACTTTAAAATTTATTTCCGCTTTAAAGTGGTAAGTAATGCTTCGTCCACACCGTTGGCGGCCGCGCGGCCGTCACTTTAGATTGATGGATAGCTTGTCTGACGCGGCATCCATCATCGACGGCTCGCCACGCCGTCGCGTCGCCTCGAACTTGATCGATCAAAACCCTTTTAACGTGGAAATGAGGAAGCTATAATATCCAATTAAGTAGCACAATAAGGACTCGGTTTTACAACAAAACATTGGGTATCAATTTTGTATAGTTATTACAAATAATTCTAATGTACGAACAGCGAAAAGGAGAGATGAATGTTTACATAAACGTAGGGCTTTACATCTTTTATTGGAATGTTTTAACAGAGAAACTGAACTTCAGTGCAAAAATGAGTCACTCATATAAATTTTGACAGACGAACGCGCCATTTTAGTACTATTTATTATTAAAGTTTGTTTAGTCAAAGAGCTATAAACTAGTAAAAAAATATATATATATATATATATATATATATATATATATATATATATATATATATATATATTATATATATATTATATTCATTATTACAAAAATTGCAGTCTTAATGCTTGCTAATTCTTATTTATCGACAAAAAGTCGTAGCAGTGTAAAGCTGAGGCCACACCGGTGACGGCCGGTGATGCTGTCACAGTAGATTGATGGATCGCTTGTCTGGCGCGGCATACATCATCGACGGCTCGGCTCGCCGTCTCCTCGCCTCGTACTTGATAGATCAGAACCCTTAACTTGAGGAAGAGGAAGCTTTCGTTTGTTACAAAATCAGTGAGATGATCTTACACTTTAATTATTTATTGAATAATCAACGTTTAATTAATTAATTTCAGATATATAATATTTAATTAATTTATATTTATTTGTATGCCGCATGCTATAAAGCAGTTGTTAAATTACAAAATATATTTGAATGTATACATAAGGTTTTTTATGGGCTTACTTCATCAATACCTTGTAGAGACATCGTAATTTCTACTAGTCTATTTTGATAACAATAAATATAACTTGATTAACTATTTAACTACCGACATTAATTTCGATTTATTATTAAATTAATTAATGTTGATGCCTCTTGTACTATAATGTAACCTTTAGATTCATTCGTTGCAAATTAATATTGCGTGTAAAGATAATTTCAGAAAGCATTAATTAATTTAATTAGTTAATCTAAAATAATTACAGTGGTGCACTTATAATTAATTATTAATTAAAATTACCTTCGTGTATAAGTGTAGGTATTAGTAAAAATGAGAGAATTCTAAAGAATTGATGGGAACATGCGAGCCCAATTATCCAAAGGGTTAACGAGCTACGAGTCGCCTATTTGTCAATTATTCGTCGCCATATCGCATCGACGGCCATCTTGGAGCGTGTAAATGTCAAACGGCGGTCCACCAATTACATGCGCGGGCGCAACTGACGGCAACAACGCACCGATACCATAAAGCGATGCGCCATTTATAGAGGACCGAGAATGCGTTGGGTACCAATTAATGGGGATGGACTGCAGATGAGACCATAGACAAGTGTCAGGCGAGATGCGAAACTTGCTATAATTATATTATCGATTTAAGTAAATCATTAAAACCAACACCGAATATTAAGTTTCAAATTTGCTAAACTAATTCTTGTGTTAAAAAACAAACTTCTGAGAATTTTGTCAAGAATACCAGGATCGAACATCAAACTCTGAACATAATTTACATAAAGAATGTACCTATCACTACATCTTGGATGTTATTAAAACAGTGCTCCGGTCAAATATATTCTTTCCTGAAGCCAATATATATTCTTTTCTTAAAAACTTTGATAAAACTGTTACAAAAAAATAAAACATTATCATTATAATATAGCCAATATACTAATACACACAAACTTCAATTGCCCAAATCAGATCAAAACAGACCAGAAATTTAGAAGAGGCCTACACTAATGAATTGGTTGAAAAAGCCAAAATTCCTAAACAGGAAATGCTTTGGACAAATCGAGATGAAATAATGAAATAATTCTTTAATCCAAATAACCGACTAAATAGCAGACTAAATATAAAACATTTACATTAAGATTTGAAAGATAAATGATTTCCCGAAGCAAGGATCGAGGCACGATGCGAACCTTACCAACGAATAGAACATACAACGTACATTCACGCCTAAGAATTAGTGTATATCAGCAGACAATTTAATATCAAGCCATAACAAAGTCGCCGAGGGCTCGGATCGTCCGGATGCTCATTTCATTGTGGTCGGTACACGATCGCGCCCGTCATCGGTGCCTATCGTAATTCCTCGGCATCCCACCGCAATCCAAGTCCAACTTAATATGTGCATCACGACCACAGCGTATATGGTCGTCACCCCGCCCAGCGCCACCGGCCAATCCTATCGCGTATTTCAATGCGCATTGTATGTATATCACGCGAATAAATTGAACTCTTGACGCAACCGTCACCGGATAATCTTTAAAAAGCCAACACTCCCAAGAATCCCCTCCTAAGCCTACAAATCAATCGTGCACCCGCACTCCATAAATTAAGAGGCGAAACAATGACCCTAAATTATTGGGCCGTCTTTATCGGGCGTATTGTTCTTTTTTTCCGGGCGACTCCTTACACAAATGAGACTGGCCGGGACTTATTAGGTTTCGGAATTTCGCCCGGCGATCGACAGCGCGATAGCGCCGGGAGCGAACGTCGACTTTGCCTTAATTATTCCCGTGCGTCGCGCACATCCGAATGCCTAATTGAAATCATTGTAATGCCGATAGTTAATCCGATATCTGGCTCCATCACGGCGGCGACGCGATATTTTTCGCCGTTTATGCCGTACATTAACATAAAACAAGCGGGTATGCGGGCGCGCGTCCATATTTCTGCTACCGTCGTGACGGGGCGGCGGTATTGTGCGCGCGATACGGATCTGCGACGCATGCGCACGCTGCCACTGGATATTTAGAAGCTGTCTCTTAAATCCGCTGCGACTTAACGACTCTCAGCGACATGCGATCGGCTATTGTCTTTACTTATTCCTGAACATACGAGAGTAGAACGCTCTAATTTTCCATACGGATGATAATAGGGGAGGACTTTTCTAACGGGCGACTTGACGTGTCCCATTACGGGCAGGGACGGTTTCATAAATATTTTATTGGTGGCGAGGCGAGCGACCGCCTCTCTCATTAGGGCACCCGCTGGAGATCATTAGTCGACGATAAAATGCGCTCGGGCCTTGCTCGTGGAATCGCATTCTCGACATATAACCCCTACGCGAGCACAACCTTTTGTTTTCGCTCCGTTTCTTTATAATTACCGGTTAACACCTTCAACTATTTAGAATGAGATTCGATTTATTTGTTTGTTAATTTGGTGCGATCTACTTACGTCTACGTAAGTCCAAGTTAAGTTGATTGATCGAAAAATTAAGACGTTTGTCATAATTTGAATAGGCATTGTGCGTACATGTTTTATCTTGATATCAACTTGGTGAATTAATAATTGTCTTCAGCCACCACTATTAATAATTACTATTTTACATTCTTTAAAATCTCTGTTGAATTCAAGATCCAAATTATGGAAGAGGCACTTCCATAATTCCAGTATTACCGAACCGATACGACAACATAACCTTCAAGAAAAGAGTATATTCCTTTTTAAAAGGCCGGCAGCACCTCTGCAATGCCGCTGGTGTTCTGGGTGATCATGGGTGGCGGTAGTCACTTACCATCAGATGAGCCGCATACACGTTTGCCCCCTGTGTTGTAAAAAAAAAAATCTGTCACATAGAACAGTTCGGGATTACCAACAAAAACCTATCCACTTTCTAAAATGCATATTCCATGTAAGTCCATTCTGCTTTACTTTTGCTTCCAAGTAAACACTTGTCATTCAAAAACCTTACCTCCTGTTGTTCTATTAAGTTATCTTTCATTTATTTATCATTCAATTAAATTAAAAATTCTTTAAATAGCTTAAATTTTCTAGACAACTGATTAAAATCTCATGTATCTCTTTATTCGTGGCTGGTCAGATCGAAGTCCTTAACCGAATCAGCATTTCGTAAACTAGCAAATATGATAATGAACCTGCTATCTATTCAAAAAGCACCAAAGCCGTAATCTCGCCTGCATATCACACTGTACAAGTATACACATACGGTACTATATAGCAGCGAACATGTCTGCACTCGAGTGTCCCCGACAAGCGGTATGGTAATGAAAGTCGATCGGTACATTCTCGAGTTAAAGATGACTCTTAATGTGCATCTAAATACTATATAAAATAGGAGTATAAATGTGTGTTACACACGGTCGGGGAATTTAACGAACTGGTAGGTAGTTTATATTGATTATATACGAATTTGTATTGATTGAATACGTATTTTTCTGGTATTTATTTTGGGATATCCTTCTGCTTTTACGACATATTTGAGATGAAAGAAACGGAGGTGTAAGATACATTATTCACATCAATTAATAAAAATATTTTCTTTTTCATAAAAAAAATCAAATAAATTGGATTTTAATAAAATTACGTCAGATGTCCATGTACTACATTTTTTTTTTTTTTTTGAAATGAAAGAAACAAAGATGGAAAATGCATTATTCACATCTCATTCTCTCATTGAATTGGATAGAGATATCCCATTAATAAGAAATGGATACCAGTAAAATCATATTTAAATGAGTAATTAAAAAATGGTTGTAATTAAGTTTATTTAAATTAAAAATATTGTTATTATAAATGATTAAAGGCTCTAAAAATATTTTAAATATATTTTTTCGTAAGTGAATTAAATACATAAAGGCGAATTGGATTTTAAATTGAAATTTATCACACAATCCATGTTAGATTAGAGAAATAAGGATATTTTTCATTTTATTAAAAAATGAAGAAATTTTGATTGTTCACAAACAACAAAAAACATACGTAGTGATCCATGTAATAATTAGCATTCTTTATGGGAAATGAGTGTTTTGGTTAAACATTTTTTATAAAAATACATGGATTGAAAAATGATTAGAGATTTTGAGCCTTCCACTCTTGTACGGTGCATCCATCTGTCGGTTTAGTATACTAACTACATTAACTTAACGTTTGTTACGTTTTTCTATGTATTTCTTTTTTAAAGAGACGCTAATGATATAAATGTATTTTGTTTTTTTATTAAATTTAAATTTCAGTTTGTATATTTTTGATTAAATGTTTTCCAACCATTACAGCAGTGTGTCCCACCATCTCGGACACTGCAACGAGCATTCGCCACCACTCGCGTTATGCTAATAAGATCGAATTCGAAATTGGACGCGGCGTGACCGCATCGCCGGCGAATATCTCGAACATTCGACTTGTTCGAATGGTAGAAGCGAATTCGTTATCGCCAACTTAGCTGTCGTTGTCAAATGTTTGGTTATTTCAGTTAGTGGTCTGTAATCGAGTATAGAATCGAATATTTACAATAAATTATAATCGAATGATTTTATTGAAGTTTTATTAGAAGGAAACTTGGTACAGTCTTCTGCTTGGACAGACCTCTGTCCCATTATGTCTACTTTCTGTTATGTCCATGGTACTGCTCATATCTATAGGCGACGGTTACTACTTTGTAAATACGACACCTTAGGAATCACAGCCATGAGCGTCACAGTATATTCGGTACTTGGTGTTGTTTTTGTCTGTAAAAGCTGATAACGAATCCACCAGTTAGATTATAAGCTATTCCAAGTTGCATAAAATTTTGCATTTCAAGTTTATAATTCATTTCCAGGATGTCGTAAGAGGTTTTAGGAGAAAAAGTGCAATATATCACAGCAAGAGTAAAAAAAAATTTATAAAACACTATACCAAGCCATCTGGCCAGTGTAGCAAGAGCGAGCTGTTATTCTTCTACACAGGAAATAGATTTGGTATCCTCAAAATCAAATCACAAGGTTATGTTAAAATCCCATATAAAAGCTGACATAACTGAAGTCACGGACTTGTGGGCTGGCCCAAGTCACAAGATTATAATTGACTTCTGTATTTTTTGCTAATTAAATAAAACAAATTTGCAGAATTTTAAAACTTTATACGTTATTTACGTTAAATGATATTTTCGTCAAATTGTATGTCAATCAATCACATCGACCTTTAAACTGTCCACTGCTAAACATAGGTTTCCACCATGAGGGAGGTTTTGCTAGTAGTTTCCACGTTTGGCAGGCGGGTTGACGACCGCAGTTAGGTTTTGTTGAAGTTTTAAGAGGGACCCTGCTGTCCATCTCTTGACCATTAAGTTCCTTTAGTGGCCTCTTACGACACCTACAGGAAAGAAAGGGGTAGCCCATTCCATGCCGGGACTATACAACAAATTGTATGTTAGGTATGTAATTTGTCATAAATATTAATAACGACTTATCTATCATCATATGATTACAGCAAGTTTCTTTCATACTAGATTACCTTTCTGACTGCAAAGTTGGTAAACTGCGAATAGATTTTAATTATTATTTCTTATATAAAAATTGGTGGTCTATGGGGGAGGCCTATGTCCAGTAGTGGACAGATAATGACAGAAATGATCATGATTATGATACTGGAATTGGTTTCGATAATAAAAATAGAAGTCAGACTTATTTTTTCCAATTTTGACAAAATTAAACTAATTTTTTTTTATACAACTTAGAATGGCAAACAAGATGACGGCCCACCTGACGGAAAGTGGTAACCGTCGCCTATAGACTCTGTACCCAGTAAATTGTTTTTGTATTTGTCCATTACCGAAGATGTTTCAGACATTTTAGGCCACGTCTAGCGATATTGTGATTAGACGCTATAGAATTACTTTATAAAAAAAAAAAAAATATAAAAAATAATAATACATAAAAACAGTACAAGTAATAATTTCCAGATTATTTTCAATCCAAGTAGGTACGTGCCTAATGTTAACCCGTTCCCGCCGCCGCCCACCGATTGGGCCCGACTTATTACAAAATCATTTTTCATAATTGCGAGCGGGCGATCAATCTTGCGTCGTCGACGGAAGGCACTCAACCTCGCCCCGATTCATACGTTCGCCTATTATTGTTGTTTAGTTTTTGACGGATAGCCCACCGTTTCGGCTACCTGACCTATATACTTATCGCTAACACGCGATTACAAACATGAAAATACATTCACGAAGGAAGAATTCTTGTGACAGACGATAATATCTGTTAACGAATTGCTCCCGAATTTTTATATTTAGTTAGGTCTGTTTGTGCGTTGTACTCGTATTTTATTATGAACTAGTATCGGATACGAAGTTTGTAATCCATTTTTCAAACATTTAACATTATCTTCTGACCAATAATAAAACATAACTAGAATATTAGCTCTATAGCTGCTAAACTGGAAATCTATGAATGTTTTGCGTTCTATTGTAAAAATAATTATTAAATTCGGCGCAATTTTATTGATGTAAAAATGTAAAAGTTTGCAAGTGTAGATGGATTGATAGGTAGATAAATGTTTCTTACTCTTTCATGTAAAAATTACTGAACGAAATTGAATGAAATTTGCTATATGGATAGGTAGATAGATCATTTATTATCAATAATAATAAAAATTATATCCGAACTTGGTACATAGAATACTTTATGTATTTATTTATTTCATGGAGGGGGGGCGGGGAGTCGCGGGATACGGCTAGTTCATGAATTTGAAATTGGTTAATACACACGAAAAACTACAGCCGAATTGTTTTATGTACATTACGTAGTTTATTTAATTTTATTATTTTTGAACATTTGAAGTAAAAAAAAGATGTTCTGAGGAATTGCACGACTTGGTACTAGCGTCACGTTTTAATCATTATATTGACTGTATATTTAGTTTATAATATTACGAGATATATTTGTAAACAGAATGTAAATTCTTAACAAAGAATACTTCCTAAATTAATGAATGAATAAAAAGAAAAATCTGTAAATGCCATGGAATTATTAAAAATGGATAATAAAGAAATGTATGAGTATGTAAAAATTGAAATTGTCGACTCGTTGTCTTGAGCAGGCGCCTCTTAACTTGCAAGGCTCGCATATTTTAAACTCACATGTTGGTGTCGCTTCTAACGCGTCACTTACCATATTATTTTGTTGACGGTCTGGACATTTAATCCACACTGCACTTTTTTAATAAACGCAGCATTTATAGGGTTAGTACCTACTTAGAGTTGTAGGGATGTGCCACGTTAATAGTTCGTATATAGTTCGTGAGTTCGTTAGTTTTTCTATTTTTTTTTTTTTTCTTTTTTTATGTAATGCTTTTGTGATTCGTATAGTACGATTAAAATAAGTGTCAATGCTTTAACCGAATAAAATCATTCACAAGATAATTATTATTAATCATTGTGGAAATAAAAACGCGTACTATTCCACAGTTTTGTAATACCTGATTTCAAATAATATACAAACGCTATATACATTTTTTCCTAAGCATTTATAATAAATTAACGGACGAAATAAAAACACTACCCTCGAATATATTTAAAAAGAAACTGATAAGATGGCTGATAGAAAAATGCTTCTTCGGTTAATGAATATTTTCTTAAATAACAATTAATGTAATTTGTAATTTGTCAAATGATTGTAATTTGTAATCTGTATAATTTATTATTAATACTGACATATATTTAATATGACGATTTCAACGACGACGAAGGAACAATTAAATAAATTTTGTCCGCCTGGTGAAAAATGTGTATATTTTTTTTATACCATTTTTCAAACAAAATAAAGTTATTTGTATTTGTATTTGTATTCCTTTCGGGTTCTCAAGGTTGACTGCTAGAAATCCCTTGAAGGAATAAGTCCGCCTGTGTACATTTTTGTTATAACCTAATATCTATTATACTATGAGTGACAGTAAAAAAAACATATAAATAAATAAATAAATTTCCAATTGAATAACTCCCGGTTTAATTTATATGTAATTAGATCGAAAAAGCTATTTATATTATTACAAAAAAAAAAAAAAATTAATAAAATAATAATTATAATGGGGCCACAGCTGATAAACCCATTACTCAAATACTCTTTACCAATTTAAAAATAGCAATCGGATTCGGAATTTCTTTATAAAAAATTAGTCCAATAAAAAAAAAAGCTACCATCTCAATCGTCATCGTGAAAATGATCTGTAAGTTAAAAATACGAGTAGTAGTCAACCGTCAGTAAGTCCCCGCAAACGACCTGCAGTCTACTGATACGACGTCGTTAATAAATTCGATTAAAAAACGACCAGACACGTCGGCGATAAATCTAAACGCACAAGAATAAATATCTCAACTCGCGCTACAGCCTTCGGATTCCACCCGAAGGAAATATCGCACCCGAATTCCGTTCGGTTGACGTACAAATGGAAAAAAGCGCGAAAACCAGGCATTCCAAATTCAAATAGTGGCCCCGCCCACGTGCGCGCGCATCCCGCGCGACAGGTGAATGCGACGCGGGCGCAGCTGCCGTGCCGGACGCTCTGATTTGCTCGTTTGTTTTTCGAACGTGGAATATATTTTATAAAATATTGATATACAATGGCGAGTGACAGCGCGAGCTATCTTGACTCTTGAAATGGTATGGAGGTCTTCTCTTTTTAAATGTTCACTTGTCTCTTTTTGTGTTATACAAAAGTGTTTACATTAAAATAGTTTCAATGGGATTATTACGATTTAAATAATGTTTTCTCTCGATAATTAAATACAATTTAGTTGATAATATGGCGATATGATATTAGGTTTATGTTTCTTTAATCGAACTATGGACAAATGTGAAATAATTATTATTTCCATCACCTGGCGACGTAAATGTTATGATAATTCTAAATATCATTTGCAGGCATCATTTTTTTTTTTTAAACGTTAGATCTATAACTGTATAGGATTAATAAACATTAATATCTCATGAAGATATCTAGTAAATATTTAAAATTATATACAATTCTATTATTGGCGACCTTCGTAACATTGTTTTACGAAGGTTACCTTACAATAATAGAATTTTAATAGATTTTTTTTTGTTTTTGCGTAAAGAAGGTCACTGCGCTGAGCCAGTTTATAAATGAAGACGAAAAAAAGACTTTTTTGTTTTTCTTCAAGTTTACGTTTAATTTTTGCAACTTTCGTAAACTAGCTGACGTCCCACCTAATGGAAATTAGTAACCGTCGTCTATAGACATGAAAAGTATCAGGGACACAACAGAGTATACTGTGATCCATCCTCAAAGAAATATCCTAATTTATCGTGTATTAATTATTTCCCAAACTAGTATTTTTTTTTTTTTTACTAATTTATTGCAGAAATATTTGAAACACAAACATACTACGATTGAAATAGCCAAATTTGAACGTGAAAATGCATTTTAATATCTAAACGAGAAATTTACAATCCATACATCAGTCACAGTTGATGTGTATCGGACAAATTATCTCGCTTCAATCTAGCAAAAAAAAAAAATAACAAATCTCACGATATCCGAGATGCATTCAGCCCGTATGTAAGTTTACAGCAAGAGAAAGACATATAACAATGAACAATGGGAGCATAAATCAGTATAATTAGTTTTGCCTCAACGGAGTAAAGTGATTGGTCAAAACGCTTGGCCAGACCCCGCCTCCGACGGCGTTAGAGCAGGTACTGGCGTGTTGAATTGGATCGAATGTAACGTCAGCAATCAGAGTGATGATAGAGCGAATTACTATTTTTTTCGTGGAAATATTTGCCTCGAAACACGCAAATTATGTCAAAGAATAGGCAATAAGCAATAGAATGGATGAGATATTTGTGAGGAGTGGAACACGCCTGATAGATTATAATAAAAAATAAAAAAAAAAAGAAATATGCTACACAAATAATAATAATAATAAACTCTTTATTGCGCACAATAGAGATGTATACAAGGAGTATTTATACAGAATGTGCATATAAATGGTAGATAAGTATAGAGAGAAAGGTAGATGGCGCAAGTCAGACACAGTAAATACAAAAAAAAAAGTAACTAAACAAAATGCATAATATTCTAAATGTCATTTATATAAATATAATACATAAACATACATATATAATATAAATAATAAACTTTAAATATAACATAAATATATAAATATAATAAATAGATAAAGGTAAATCACACGTAAATCAACCTAAGCTTGACAACGATTGATTTTAAAATGTCATTCTGAAAATTTATTTCTAAATTCACGACCAATTTAGAGATCGTCATAGGTGCAATTGGTGTTGCGAATACAAGTTCTGAAAAACATTAATTATTTAAATTATTTAAGAATAAAATTTTTGGAGGATTCCTATTAGAATTGGCTTGTTTTTTTATATATATATATATATTTTTTTTTATACAACTTAGAATGGCAAACAAGCTGACGGTCTACCTGAGGGTAAGTGGTAACCGTCGCCTATAGACTTGAGCAGTACCATGGACATAATAGAGTATACTGTTTCGCCCATGATACCCCCCATGCGTTGCTATTCCTGAGGACTCAGGTGTTATTCCTGTGTACCCAGTAAATTCACGCCATATCCCACCCTTCAAACCGAAACACAGCCATGCAAACACAATTGCTTCACGGTTGAAACACGAATGGGTCAGAGGTACCCAAGCAATTGACTTTTGAACAAAGTCTCCCTCTGTCTTTAGCTACATACATTTCGTTGACATCGAGTAAAATTTCCTATAATATTATAAGTCTTAATGATGATTACGATACAGGCGTTAACTGTCCACTGCTAAACATAGACCTTCTCTTTGAGAGGTTATGCCAGTAGTTGCCACGCTTGGCATGTGGGTTGGCAACTGCAGTTAGGATTTGGTAATATTTTAAGAGGAACGCTACTGCTCGTCTCTCGACCATTAAGTTCTCTTAGTCGCCTCTTACGTGCCCACTGGAAAGAGAAGGGTGGCCTATTCTATGCCGGAACCATATGGTTATTATGTCTTATATAAATCTAATTAGTAGATAGTAAATAAAAGTAAACGTGTAAAAAGTGGTTGCCTCTAAATGTGAGGACAGTAAGCCGCAATCCACTAGTGTAACGTATCGAAATGTTTCGCTGAATCTTATGTTGGTGATCCTAAATAAATTAATAAACAAATAAACATAAAAAGTGGGGGGGAAAGGATTGTTAGTAATGGAGACTGAAAATCCTATTGCTAGCAATATACACAATCAGGTCGACCTCCTCGCGGTTCTTCCTGGAAACTATCATGGTTAATTCCTGATGAATTCATTATGATGGGCTAACCGGCTTGTTTTCATTCTCATCTATCACCCTTCACTGGTGCTCCGCCAGCGTATCCCGTTAGCGTAGGCGGGGTTACCATACCATTTTCACCCATCAAAAAAGACATAAAAATTAATTTAAATAACGACTATTTACATTATGTAATAATAACTACATAACAAATTGAAATTTAATTTATAAATAAAAAAGAGTTCGAAAATTAAATGGAAGCATTAGTCACTTTTAAGTCTTCATCATCACCGACGTCTTAATTTTGTCATTCACTAATGAACATAGGCTTCCAACTCGTATAATGGGGGGAAAGGATTGTCAGTAATGAGGGTCTAAAAACCTTATGTCATCGTGTAACCATCGTGGTTAATTCTTGTGGAATTCATCATTGGCCCAACTGAGCTGCTTTCAGCCTCACTTATCATTGTTTATTATTTACCTATTTCATCGTCACTGGTGCCCCGCCAGCCTATGATGATAGCATAGGTGAGTTTACCATTCTATTTTCACTTATTAAGAAAAACTGTACACTGGAGACAGTGTCTTGAGCCACTCGTATTCATGGACTACCTGCAACACATTTGAAGTTACAAACGACGCCGAATTACACACAAATGAAAAATTTTATTTAGCTTTATGTATTTTGTATTTTGTAGCTGTTGTTTCTGCCTACCCTAATGGGAGACAGGCGTGACAGATATGTATGTATGTATGTATTTTGTAGCTTTATATATGTTGTAATTTGTGTACTGTAAGTAATGCAAATAAATTATCTATCTATCTATCTTATCACTAATTTTAAACCCAGGACGTTAACAGAGAGTGTTATAAGTATGACATAGGTATCTGTGTGTGTATTTGTGGTGTCCTAGCTCCTAAACGAATGGCCCAATTATGATGTGTTTTTTTTGACAGCTGACGCGATCGAAATTGTTCTTAGGTACAATAATTGAAGAGCTATTCAGGTGTTTCTAGATCGTCAGCTCTTTTTATAGGTTTATGTTGTTTTTTTTTTTAATTTTTAATAAATTTATAATTATTTAAATAGAAATATTATAAGCTAAATTTGGCAAAGTAGCAATGCAATTCTTGTAAATCTAAATAAAAAATATAGCAGTAAGCCATCACCTGCTTCTATTTAAAAGAGTCAGACTTGTAGATTTACTATCGTTACCATCCAAACGGTCTCTGTCCTAACTATGAACGTTCCAGACAACCTTCTGTGGAGCTTAATGTTCCCATTTACTTTTGCAAATTAAAAAATATAATACGTAGGTATCTCTAGTGTACAAGCGAAAACTTTAATGAAACACTTGATGATCTAAATTTACTTAATATTTAAAACTACAAATTAATAGTGACGCAACGACTTTTTATTTAAAGTAAAAACTGACAGAAAGAAAAAAAAAGTATATACATACAATATACATAAATCTCAAAAACAAATTCATAGCCAGTTCCACTTGTGGACAAATGTAAATTCAATTCCTCTTACTCCTGTCGAATATTGATTTTTCATTAAAATAAAAAAAAAAATAGTGGAGTACAAATTACTTTGCGAACGGTACTTGTACGCGATAGCTGAGCGGCCGGCGCCCTGCACTATGCACGCTCGAGCACCACAACACAAGTGCACGTGTACTTACGACCATTACCCCACCAGTACATATGCACTCGATGTTTTGCATTTCTTTAATTGATGTACCGACCCTAATCGGGAAGACTTTGTACAAAAGTCGATTGCTTGTGCACCTCTGTCCCATTCGTGTTTCAACCGTGAAGCAGTTGTGTTTGCATGGCTGTATTTCGGTTTGAAAGGTGGGATATGGCGTGAATTTACAGGGTACAGAGGAATAACACCTGAATCCTCAGGAATGGCAACGCATGGGGGGTATCATGGGTGAAACAGTGTACTCTGTTATGTCCATGGTACTGCTCATGTGTATAGGCGACGGTTACCACTTTCCATCAGGTGGGCCGTCATCTTGTTTGCCATTCTAAGTTGTATAAAAAAAAATCGTAACCCTGTCTTTGATAGGTTGTGGTCATTTTGACCAGAAATATAATAAATATATAAAATACATTCATCATCATTATCATCATCATCATATCAGCCATTAACTGTCCACTGCTGAACATAAGCCTCCCCCTTGGAAGGTTTTGCCAGTAGTTGCTATACTTGGCAGGCGGATTGGCAACCGCAGTCAGGCTTTAGAGATGTTTTAAAAGGGACGCTGCTGTCCATCCCTCGCCCTCCCTTGGTCGGCTCTTACGACACCCACGGGATAGGAAGTGGTGGCCTATTCAATACCGGGACCACACGGCCTATTAAATACATTATACTTAATTATTTTATGTTTTTATATTTCATTATTATTAGTAAATTATTTAATAATCCTAAATAAATAATAAAAAGAAATTAATCATTTAAAATACCTAAATAAATACTTTAATTGCTTAATGATATTAGATTTTATATTTAACCCTCAAATACTGCAAAAGGTATTTTATTAATAAAAATAGTTTTCTGCTTTTATTTTTTTATTTCTGTTGTTTTTTTTTTTTGTAAATGAAGTCCATTATTCATATTTATTTATTAATTTTAAACTTTAATGCATAGTGTAATTCTATGTACATTTGGCGTACTTAACACCGGACGGTGTTCTCTACCAGTCAACCAGTAGGTGAATAGAGAAATAAGTAGGCGGTGCATTAAATATAGGAAAAATAATAATAATACATGTATTCATATATTATAAACATATAATTAGACTAATATATACCAAAATAATCTTAAATATATACATACTACGAGTATCTACGTCTACTTTAATCCACAGCACACTTTTTCTTACTAATACAAAAGTAAACACTAAAAACTGTAACTAAAGTATGTTTTTATATTTGAGTGAAATTTATATGAGGAATCTCAATAAAACCAATAGAAGTTAAAACAATATTTTTTTGAAATTTTGTCTGTCTGTCTGTTTGTTCTGGCATTACGCAAAGACTGCTGCAATAAATTGAATATAGTTTTAGTACTTGTGTTTCTAAAGGTTTTACTTAAAAACTGGTATATATTTTATCTTAATACGCCATCTAGTGGTGAAGTAGTACTTTTTATTAGTTTCCTTACTTCTCAATTCTACGCGTACGAAGTAATAGATAAAAAGCTAGTATGAAATGAATTAATAATTGATCACCAAATTAATTGATATATAAGTAAACTTTAATAAAAAAAAATCTTTATTCTGAACAAAAGAAATTGTAAAATAATATCCATAAGAAAATAAAATAATTTCAATTTTGTCAAATTAGTACGAAAAATAAACTACATAATAGTTAAAAAAAATCAAAATCGGTCAAAACTGCCTTAGATATCGCGTAATATATACACAGGGGGGAAAGGGATTGTTAGTAATGGAGACTGAGAATCCCATTGCTAGCAATATACCCAACCATGTCGACTTCCTCGCGGTTCTTTCTGGAAACTATCATGGTTAATTCCTGATGAATTCATCATGATGGGCTAACTGGCCTGTTTTAATTCTCATCTATCACCCTTCACTGGTGCTCTGCCAGCGTATCCCGTTATCGCAAGCGGGGTTACCATACCAGGTTCACCCATAATATATATATATATATATATATATATACACACAAAAAGAATTGTATCTATATATTATTAAAATTGAGGAACTCCTTTTGTTAAAAGAAGTACAAATAAATTAAAAGTCTCCTTACGAAGTCGGTTAAAAATTACCATTAACCGCCGTTACAATTATATAACTAAACGCACACCAACACAATGGCCGTATCTATTGCAAGATTGATGTACGGAACACTAGATATCAACGTCACGGACAGAATGAACGTCGCGGCAAGTGTGCGGATGTCTTCTTAGACACGTGTTTTGTTGTATGAGAAAATGGGTTTTTGTTGTTGCCACCATTGTACCGACGATTTCTTGATATACGAACTTGACATTTGACATTTACGTCTTGTTAGCGCAACGCAGCGCGGCGCGGTGAGCGCTTTTTTAAAAAATGCGTACGGGGGTAAAAATGTCCCGAGGTAGCGGAGTAGTGTTAACGTACTTGTAATGTTTTTCGTGTATTATAGAATTAAATTCTCTGTTAGCTCAGAAGTTAGTAATTGATTTTTTTAATGACATTTTAGATAGATTTTCTAAATGTTGTTTAATTTTTTTAAGTTTATAACTTGAACTTATGGCTCACTACACGTTTTGGGAAATCATAAGTGAAGTGAGCAATTTATTCTTAAATAAGTAGATAAAATCTTCAAAAAAAATATTTATTATAATAAAATTAATGTGAATTAAATATGGGTGTTAAGAATATTCTTTGGATATGTACCCACAATGATAATAGACAACCAAGGACTTGTCGACAGCGCTCCATTAAATATATATATTTTAAGTGATTTTAAGAAAATGCGAGGTTTAATTAAAATAAATGAAAACTTAGTAAAATATAATTACTTACATTTAAAAAGTAATTTTTTTATGCAACTTAGAATGGCAAACAAGCTGACGGCCCACCTGATGGAAAGTGGTAACCGTCGCCTATAGACATGAGCAGTATCATGGACATAACAGAGTATACTGTTTCGCCCATGATCCATTTATAATATATTCCTAGGGACTCAGATGTTATTCCTCTGTACCCTGTAAATTCACGCCATATCCCACCCTTCAAATCGAAACACAGCCATGCAAACACAACTGCTTCACGGTTGAAACACGAATGGAGCAGAGGTACCCAAGCAATCGACTTTTGTACAAAGTCTACCTCTGGTTTTAAAGTAGGTATATATATATATATATATATATATATATATATATATATATATATATATATATATATATATATATATATATATATATATATATATATATATATATACTTGTTATTTTATTTACCTATTCCAATAATAAAGTACCGCGTTCGTGATTCACTGTTCACCCCAGAGGTTGACTGGTAGAGAATGCTACGAGCATTAAGTCCGCCTTTTGTACTTTATTTTATTTTGCTCAATAAAGTTATTTAAAATTAAATTAAAAATTGATTGACCAGGTTGAATAGTAACCTAATATTAACTGGTAATAAATAAATAAGTACTAAATGAGATGGAAAAGGACAGGCTACTTTTGTCCTGGCCGTTCAGCATTCTCCGACAACGCGAACGAAGCCGCGAGTGAAAACTAGCGAGTAATAAAAATAAAATAAAGTATATATTAATAAATTTAATATTGTTTTTATGACAAACGTCAATCGTAAACCCGTGGTTTTATTATTCACAGATCTACAGATATGGCTACGTTTTGTTTTTAAATATCACTTAGTTAATTATAATTTTTATTTCAAGATGATAGTCGTTGATAAGTGATAATTTATTAAATAAGATAAAATAGTGTTAATTTGTTAAGAAGTCTATTAGAGGTAAACATTCTTGGCATTTTCGAGAACTTGCTTGGGGATTGGAGGGACCGGTGGTTGGGAGCAACTTTTCAACTTCTTTTTTTATTTATTTATTTCATTAACTGTGTGAGCTTTACAGTCTCCCAATACGCTCAGGAAAGCATTAGTACAGTAATACATATGTATAATAAAATGGAATAATAATAATCACATTTAAATCACAACATGACAAAAATAACAGCTACATCTTAAATCTCTGAACACAAACACTCTGTGGTCATCCGACGAAACTACAGCAAGTTGGAGGCAAACACGTCTAATAACGGATACCGGCTGAAAACATCTTTGAACAGTTTCAATGCAAGAGAGAGGGGAGGCAACACTATTTTTCTTTATGCAACTTAGAGTGGCAAACGAGCTGACGTCCATATGATGGGATGTGGTAAACGTCGCCAGTAGACGTGAATAGTATTATGGACGTGTCAAAGTATACTGTGTCGTCCAGGTATTAACGTTCGTCTTATTGTCCGTTTAGTAGTCAAATATAAGGCATCAACGAATCGAGACTTTTTAGACGTGTATCTCTCCATTTGTGTTTCTACTGTGAAGCAGTTGTGTTTGCATGGCTGTGTTTCGGTTTGTAGGGTGGGATATGGCGTGAATTTACTGGGTACAGAGGAATAACACCTGAGTCCTCAGGAATGGCAACGCATGGGGGGTATCATGGGCCAAACAGTATACTCTATTATGTCCATGGTACTGCTCATGTCTATAGGCGACTGTTATCACTTTCCATCAGGTAGGCCGTCAGCTTATTTGCTATTCTAAGTTGCATAAAAAAAACGCAACAGACATCTTGCTTTAATTTAAAATAGATTTATTATGCAATTACGTGGTCAACACTGAACAGTTTTAGATTAGTCTCTTTGCAGTGGATAGATTTCGAAGCTGCTGTTTTTCTGTATGGAGCAAAATCTTCCTAGTTGCGTAGCAAAATCTACTTGTACTTTTTTCTTTCTGTCAGAAATTTAATTCTTCTTTGCATAATTGTGGAAATTTCCATCATAACATTAAATGCTCAAACATAATTTAAAAGAACAAGTTCACTTTAAGTTGACCGTGTATGGATACCTTTATAATGTCCATTGCAGAGAAAAACATAGTAGTCAAATTTTTTTTAACCATTTATCCTGTAATTTTGAATATAAATTATATCACCTTGATTTATTTCACCAATAAAAAGATCATGCAAAGAGGGGTTAACGTATGTATTTTCATATCGGCCATTCTGTCTACTATGGAACAAAGCTAAACTACACTATGTATTTTGACACGGGTTTTACTGTCATAAAGATATTTTTTAAGAAAGATTTTAATGTATAGTAATCATTGTAATCATCATCATCATCCTATTTTAATTAACCTTTTGTATTTTGTATTTTATAATCAAGTCGCTAAAGTCCATTTTCATGACTAACGCTGAACTAAACCTTCTGAGATCCATCAAAATTAATGTACTTACCGTACAAATCCGGGGCGGGTCACTAGTCAAATTTATACTTATAAGCATGAAAATCTCTTTTGATAATCTCAGTTTATTTAAAGCACCCACCGAAAATATTCGTATATTAAAACAAACACAGTCAACCCTCCGCTGGCGAAGGGAAAAAAAGCCGGAAAAAAAGATGGACGGATTTGTGCGACCCTGTCCCATCTCCTTCTAAACATTAGTACAAATGGTCTGGTGTCCCACCACTAATGAAAATGATGTCCCGCCGTCTGTCGGCTGACAAATACGGATCGCATCGGCCCCGACATGATTTCGTCCCGGATTTTTCACACATTCCCGGTTAATCCCGCGGGGTCAAATCGACCCCTATAGATTTGGTGTTTGTTACACAGGAGAGCTATATTTTTACGCGGTATTTACGTTGTTATTTCTGTGCGGTACTTGCAATTGAAGATTAGGGGAATGGGTTTTCTTTGTATCTATAAGTTTTTTTTATTGTTATGTCTGTTACTGCAAAATTAATAAATAGTCTTTAGTTACACCTATATAATAGTTAGCTTATCATTATTTATGTTTATAAGCGGATGCTTAATTGAACAGATGGTCAAAAGTAACAGAGTTTTTTAACAGTAATAGAATTGTTTATGACTGAATCAATATTAAAACCAAATGATAAGTATCCAAGGTTTTACTGTGGGAAATGACGGTTCAGCTAAATTCAAACACCATTATAATATCACGAATACAAATTAATTACCGAGCACTTAGCATAAACACGGCGGCCGTATTTCGTGACTTCAGATTTTTTGCCACTAGACTGTTGACTGATGATGACATATCGACTGGATGAAGTTTTAAATAATTGTCCGGGGTCCAACATCGTCTAATGTCAAGGTTTCTTCCTAGTTGCGGTGTAAAGATTTGGACGCAAAAAATCGGGACAACGGGACACGTTTAACGTACCGTATCTCGTGTGATGGTTACTATCTTATAAAATGAAACTAGAAAAAATAACTCAAAATCTTTGAGATATTGAACTTAAATTTCGGAAACTTTAATACCAAATTGTTTTTAATTTACCGTATTTCATAATTACTATAAATAAATATGTAACATTATAATTCTGTTGTCTTGCAACCTTAGTCTTATGAGAATAGAAAAAATTATTTTGAAAATACGAGTATACTATAAATATTACTTATAACATTCATAAATGTAATAAATAAATTAAATCTGGTATAAAATTTTATATTTATATGTATAATTAGCACTATTGAATATAAATTGGTGTAAAGATTTTTTGAAGTTTTAACATTAATTTAATGCATATAACATTTATTTTACAGTATAATTGATTAATATATTTATAACAATCGCCAATTTGTTCTTCGTAACATATAAATTTATAAATACCTACCATATTATTAAGTATTTACACTTTTATTGGATATTAAAATATATAATACCTAAAACATGGGTGGGCTTTACCATTCTGTTGGGACATAATAGTACAATAATTTTAATGTATGTAAATTCACATCATTCTAGTCCCGTCCCGTGTCCCACTAGCGCGTTAGTTGGAGCATAATTTAAGTGCCCATTTACATGACTAAGCCAGGCGTTCATCATGTTATTAGCTGGCCTTGTCCCAATTACATTATGGTGACACTTGTTTTTATGTATCGCTTCTTATGATGTCCCAAACTGTAATATGATTTACAACATTGTTACAATATATTACAAATGTATTATATTGTATTTTTATATTATATTGTGGATTTAGTACTTCATTGTGATAGATAGATTTATTTGCCAGGACATTGTTTTTATTTTGATTGATTTATTGTGAAGTACCAATGATCATCTAAAGCATGCAAATTCATTATTGGCTAGGTACAATTTATTATACTTAACATTACATCAATTATTCATTCGATTAATAATAATAAAATCATAATAGTATGTTAAAAAATCACTGACTAAATATTTGCATATTTTCTTAGAATTTTCCATTGAGTAATAAAGACAAAAACTGATATACGTATTATATTTATAAAAACTAAAACTTAAGGTTATTATTAACAGAGCGAAGCTATTATTTATTAGAAATAATTCGTAAGAGATACTACGTATAGAATCGTATTAAAACGATTCATTACTTGATATTCACATTATTATCCCATTTTGCGACTGGTTTAAGTTTCTTACTATTGACGCAATTATTGACTCAAAGCTATCTTTTTGTTTTTTTTTATTAGTACTAAAATTATAGAAAATGTTATATATTAATTACTGAATTATAAAGTAAGAAGTGAGGTATTTTTAATTGCGTAGTTACATGAAGATGGAGTTAGACCAAGTGAGCGAATACTTGTTCTTTATCGATCCTTCAGCTGTTTGATATAAATACGTTATAATTAAGCTCATCTTTATTACTCAATCCCATTTATGAACGATATTTCATATACATATATACATCATTCCTGTTTTGAATCGATATAAAAAACAAGGGTGTTGTTAATTTGGTTGTATTTTTTATGGTTATTACCTCTTAATTTTGTAAGTTGTGAACAGATTTGGCATTTTTTTTTCTAAATGAAAGGTTATAGTTTTTTCCCATAAAAAAGTTTATCAAAATTGGTATTCGTGTTTCTACCGTGAAGCAGTTGTGTTTGCATTGCTGTGTTTCGAATTGAAAGATATGTCGTAAATTTATAGGGTACAGAGGAATAACACCTGAGTCCTCAGGAATGGCAACGCATGGGGGGTATCATGGGCGAAACAGTATACTCTGTTATGTCCATGGTACTGCTCATTTCTATAGGTTTCAGTTACCATGTTCCATCAGGTGGGCCGTCAGCTTGTTTGCTATTCTAAGTTGTATATAAAAAAAATTTTGTCTATACCTACCTCTTTTTTAGCTAGCTCATTTTGCTAGCTATTTATTCCTTTAGTCTAATTCCTGCTTCTAAAGACAGTTCTGTATGATCTGTTTTGACCGATAAAAAGTGTCCCACGTGTGCATAATCCGTCCGATCTTGCCAGTCCACGACTGTGGCCTCTCATTAAACCCTAGACTAATTCCTAACCAAAAAAAGCCCGATGCTATCGACTCGATAATATGATGGATGTTGGATTGTGTTTCGTCGCGCGACACCGCCCATCAATCTCTGCCGACATTTGATTGATACCCGACGACACTCGATTCATAAAGGTATTAATTTAACTTCGCCTCTGACATTGATTGATATTTACGATATTAACGCGATATATAATTACGTGGCTGGTTTATCGAGAGCTCTATGTCCTTTATCGATTGATGTATCGACGATTCGATGAGGTCACCGCTCCTGTTGATACGCTTTATCGTACACGTATAATTGTGAAATAAATCACCGATTGTCTTATTATTAGATACAATATGCGTGCTATTGAAATATGAAAAATGGTTTTGTAATAATTTTTTTTTTTGTGTGTGGGACAAAATATTTTTAGCCGTCGGCGGGCGGGGGTTAACACCAGTTAGGTGTTAGGTTTTTATTGAAATATTATTATTCTGTGGATGCAGGCGGCTCAGGACTGTTCCTTATGGCAGTCTATGGGGGTGGCCTATGTTTAGCAGTTGACATAACATCTGATATGATGATGATGTGTTGTAAGAGCGTGTTAATGGACATTTTCAACCGACTTCGAAAATAAAGAGGTTCAGAACCTCTTTCTTTTTTAGTTTTCTCGTTCAGTTGTATTTTTTTTTCATGTTTGTTAATAACTCCGTCAGTTTTAAACCGATTTGGTAAATTCTTTTTTTATGATATTAGTAATAATAAAGTAATAAAAATAAAGATTTGTCTAATGTAATTGTCGTGAATTTCTTTTAAATTTCTTCTCAATACATATCAGGAATTTAAATTATCGTTTTATTTTTAATTTAACGGTTACCATAGCGGTTAACACACGGTTTTTATACAACTTAGAATAGCAAACAAGCTGACGGTCCACCTGATGGTAAGCGGTAACCGTCGCCTATAGACATTAGCAGTACCATGGACATAACAGAGTATACTGTTTCACCCATGATACCCCCCATGCGTTGCCATTCCTGAGGACTCAGATGTTATTCCTCTGTACCCTGTAAATTCACGCCATATCCCACCCTACAAACCGAAACACAGCCATGCAAACACAACTGCTTAACATAACTTTTTTTTCTTTTTCTATAATATTAGTTTAATTAAAATAACCGGGTATTGTGGGTATCAAAACGTTGTTTGGCAACAAGAGTGATAGCTGGCGGCGCGCGGCGAGCAACAAGTGACAATTTGTAGTTGTCACTCGCTTGTCCCCTCACCGTCGACGATTTATTAAGATGCGTACCCCCCCCAATTTGGTGAACAGCGCTTGTGATCATGAAATGTCCATTGATAACGACATTGAGATGTTCCAAATTGAATTGTTAATAAAAATGATTAATAATAAACAGTCATTAAGTTGTTTAATGATTGGAAATTGTGTCCGATTTAAATTGTGACATAATTCAAAAGTCATTTGTTAGGCATGTGGTCCCGGCATAGAATAGGTTACGTTTTCCTTTTTCGTAGGTGTCGTAGGAGGCGACTAATACAAGCGATTCCTTAGGACTCAGGTATACCACTGTACCCTATAAATTCACTGCCATATCCCACCTTTCAAACCGAAACACAGCCATGCAAACACAACTGCTTCTCAGTAGAAACACGAATGGGACAGAGGTAGCCAAGCAAACGGCTTTTGTGAAACTTTTTTTTTTATAAAGTTATAATTAAAAACTGTTTATAATTACTCCTCTCCATCCAAAGGTTGCCTGGAAGAGATCGCTTTTAGCGATAAGGTCGCCCATTGTTTTCTCACCGTGATTATTTCTTGTAATTGTTTATATTTATAATATGTTTACTATTGTAATCTTTTGGAGGAAACAATAAAGAGTATCTATCTATCTATCTAAAAATAAAAAATAAAGCTGTATAGATCGGTAAAGTCTAATGAATTATCAGCATAGTATCCAATGACTAACATTATCTCGGTTTCTACTTATCACACCGGCGCGGCGCGGCGCCGACGTGAGCGCAGCATCTGACATTTTACGAGATCAATTACCGCGCAGATACCCTCACGCTTGATAATTCCAGTTGCGATCTGTGAGTTCAGTTTTTTTTTTTTAATCAACAATAATGGAATAGTAACCCCGCCTGCGCTATCGGTATACACTGGCGGGGCACCAGCGTGGGGTAATCTAACGATAAATCAATCACGATGATTTCCAGGTGGAACCACGTGGAGGTCGACCTGACAATGCTGGCAATGGACTAGTAATCCTCATTACTAACGATCCCTTGTCCCCTTGTGAATTCAGTTAGCTGGGTTCAGTTAAGAGGTAGAAGATCTACGACAATTGCTAAGGTTTCTGTTATTTTTTAATTAATTTTAATTATAATTAATATGTATTTATGTTACTGTATTTCACTTGAATTATTCACTTGTCATTGTATATTTTTATTTATGGTATAATAAAGAGTTAAATAAATAAATAAATTAATTAATTTTAATTATAAAAGAAGGAGGTACTCAATTCGTTTGAATATCTTCAATTGTAAACCGATTTAAAAAAATATATTTTTTTATCTGAAAGCATATATTTAGAGATGAGTTCCATAGAAATTTTATCAAAAACAATTTAGCAGCAGTTTTTAAATGCAAAAAATTAGTTTTGTCACACTTAAAGTCGGTTTCTTTGCAGAATTATTATTATTCGATGGTGGATTTAATATCATACCAATTATAATGTTTAATGAAAAAATGATCACTGCTAGTAACTAAGATCAGAGGTCGTTAAAAACAACGAATTTGGCTTTGAGTGATCCTATTATAAAAAAAAAAAAAAAATAGAAAAAATTAGATCATTCGAAAAAGAAATTGAAAATAAAAAATACTTTCCACTAAAGAACGCGGGCATGTCAAGGGTTAACAATCAAGGGCATTAATTCGGCACACGATTGTGTAAGAATCGAGTCGGGATCGATCTCAATATGTCAGGCGTTCGTGTGCCGAGATGGCAGTCAATAAATCGAGGCCTAAAGACGATAAATCGTAATGCTAATTGGCACACTCGAATGTTTGTCGAATAATCGAATTTGTCCTCAGTAGAGAGATGTTTTTATTAGCTCCACCACTAACCGGTTTTTCCTGGTATCGGTAAGTTCAATATCTGTCATAATCGAATAACGAGATCGATATCGGAATAATAATCGTATTTATGACAGACCTTTGAAGTGACTTATTTTTGTATTGATAAATTTTATTATAACTTTTAAGTGTTGTCAGACCAAATAATAAATCTTTAATAAGAAGTCGTTTTTAATTTTTAAATACCTAATTTTTCCATGAAATCCGTCGAAAGTCGAGAAAGTAATACAAATATTATAATAATAATAGTTTTTCGCCGCGGCTTTACCTGCATGGACCAATATATAAAATGATATGTTACCTATCTTTTCGGTTTAAATTTCGGTTTCGTTATAGAATGAGCTCCTTGTCAAGGTTTTTCCAAGAGACTGCAGCTTGGGGTTCTACAAAAGAGAGATAAAGAGGTTTCTTCAAAATCGGTATAACTTAATGCCCCTGGCATTGCAGGCGTTCATAGGCTACGGTGACCGCTTACCATCAGGTGGACCGTATGTTTCTTATTTTTTTTAAGATTTTCAAGCAAAATCTCTATTTTACTGTTCAGTCATAGAACGAAAATTGTCTATATTTATCCATAAATCCACACACCAGATTTCCTTTGGGGGTGGGCAGAAAAAACAAATTGCACTATGTTTACTTTCTTAACTCTCTTCATCTATACACTTAATTCCAAAGAGTTCTCTTAAGACCAGAGATCTCAGTAAGAAAACAATTATATTTTTTTTTTATTTAAATTTTTACATATATAAATAATTTATTGTTATTTAAAATATAAAATCAACAATATGAACATGTATAAAAAAATATATACACAAGGAATAATTCTAAAAATCTTAATTTGTGAATTTAAAATAAATTTAAAAATAATATTTAATTTTGAACTATATATATATATACATATATATGACTATATATTATATGTTTTATAACCTCATTACCTCAATTATTTCTTCTATCAGTCTGATTGAATACTTAAATAGATAAATACATATATGATAATCAATTTAGAAGTAATAGTGTTTGATGGATTATATATTATTATGTATTTTTAATTACTTTTAGTATGTCTTATGTATTATTTTGGACCTTGAACCGAGGGCAATGTTCGACTAGAGACAGTCCAAAATTTATTTACACAGACAATACTAGCTTTTATCCGCGACTTTGTCTGCGTGACCTGTATACCACTGACCATTATAAAAAGTAAACTATGTCCTTTTCCATCCCATATATTTTTTTTTATGGGCGGTATACACTGAGGCACCAGTGAAGGATGATAGGTGAGAATGAAGTAGGTCAGTTAGCTCATCGTGATGAATTCAACAAGAATTGTTCACGATGGATTCCAGGGGGAATCACGTGGAGGTCGTCCTAATGGGGCATAATGCTAGCAATGGGGCTGTCAAACTCCATTGCCAATAATTCCTTAATTATTGAAACTATATTTATTAAAATAAAAAATAGTACATGACACTCAGGGATAATATGTATTTTCTTACAGTGAAAGAATTTTCAAAATTGCGTATGTATTTCCGGAGATTAGGTACTATGAACATCCAAACTCACCAACTTTATCTCTTTATAACATACTTTGTATTTAATTAGTACAAATTAAGTTTTTAATATTATAATAAATATGAAAATTTGTAAATAAAAATGGTTGGATGTTTATTATTCAATCATGCTTTAACGGCTGAATGGTTTTAAATGAAATTTCGTACATGGATAGATCACTTCTTAATTTAGTACATAAGATACGTGGATGAACGCGTTCAAAACCGTGGGAAACACCTAGTAATACATACATATAAACACTAATATATCTACATATATGTAAATGATTATACTAAAACAAGAAGTCACTCATTAATTGACATGACAAGATTTATCGGGTAATAAATTTAATTTATAGACAAAGTTCCAAACTGAAATCAATAGTGTATCAAATCAAGTTCATTGGATCAAAACGACCTATCCATTTAAGTAGTTCACTGCACCTGAATGCGGGTTCGATGTATCGATGTATCGATCGAGTAATATATTCGTTTAATCATCGAATGAGGAATCGATTAAATGGAAATTGTATTGTCGCACCTTTTTTTTATACCACAAAGGTAGCAAACATACAGTCATGTTCTGTTCTGATGGTAAACGGTCACTGTAGCCTATGGACGCTTGCAACACTAGGGGCGTCACGTGCGCGTTGCCGACCCTGAAGAAAGCTTAATATACCCTTTTTGAAGGACTCCAAAATTTATGAAAGAATTATAAAAATATCAAAAATGCTTGTTATTATTTATTTTTTTCTTTTTTATACAATTTAGAGAATGGCATATAAGCTGACGGCCCACTTAATGACAAGTGGTAACCGTCACCTATAGACATGAGCAGTACTGTGGACATAACAGAGTATATTGTTTCGCCCATGATACCCCTATGCGTTGCCATTCCTGAGGACTTATGTGTTATTCCTCTGTACCCTGTAAATTCACTGCCATATCTCACCCTTCAAACCTAAACACAGCCATACAAACAATTGCTTCACGGTAGAAACACGAATGGGACAGAGGTGCTCAAGCAAATGACTTTAGTACAAAGTCTCCCTCTGGTAACTTAGTCCGTTAGCTAATAAATCCATTAATTTTTTTTATTTAAGAGTTTCCTCTTGTCGGTGCAACTAATTCATGCATCTTCCTCCAGCCAGCTCTATCCCAGGCCATATCCTTGACCTCCCTATACAACATGACACCTAGTGTTTCTTTTATCTGTCCCATGTAGTTAATCCTCGGTCTTCCTCTTCCTCTTTTGCCCTCTATTTTTCCTTCTACTATGCTCTTAAAAAAATCGTCATGTCGTATAAGGTGGCCCAGCATTTTGCCTCTTCTATTCTCTATTATTTTAATAAATGTTCTTTTCTCGTTGAAACATTCGAATTATTTTGATGCCTGCTCTCATCGACACGCGTCTACCATTACTGCTGCACTCTACACTCGTATTACCGAATGGCAAACAAAACTTATAAGTTGCCAATTCCCTTATCGGTCGTGACAGAAGGATTAAACACTATCTGCGTATGATTGATCACGTGATATGCGACGCGATTAATAGTGATATAAAGATATGCGTGTGTCGTACCATTGGTAGCATCTAATTGTGTACGTTGATCGTAGGCAGTTGCACCAGTTGGGACAGCTTCAAAAAAAGAAGGAGAACTCTTACAGAGTTTTTTGATGGATGAAAAGAGTATGGTAACCCCGCCTGCAATAACGGGATACGCTGGCGGAGCACCAGTGATAGATAAAAAATGAAAACAGGCCAGTTAGCCCATCATCAGGAATTAACCATGTTAGTTTCCAGGGGGAAACGGCGAGGAAGTCGACCTATATTGCTAGCAGTGGGATTCTTAGTCTCCATTACTAACAATCCCTTTCCCCAATGTATCGATTATAAATGTACAAATCTTTCAAATCCAAAGTATTACTGTAGTCTAACTATTTATTGTATAGTTAGTATTGTAGTTTTATCATTTTTAATCCAAATAGTTATATATAATACTAGCGGCCCGTCCCGGCTTCGCACGGGTGTTCATTTTTACAACATTTTAAAAAGTGGTTATTGTGACATAACAATAATAGTTGGACATATAGTATCGCGAAGTTTTTTGTAGTTATTGATATTTTCTTTAATATTGTAGAACATACTTTTGTTCTATCACCAATAGTTACCGCAGCGCACGCGACGAAAAATATTTTATAGCATTTTTTTGCACCTTGAGTTACGTTACTAAAGTTGTAAGGACCTTTTCTAAAAATAAATAAAGCTTTTGTTACTCAGGAGCTTTCTAATGGTGAAAGAATCTTTGAAATCGGCAAAGGAGTTTTTGAGTTTATTCATTACAAACATACATACACACAAAAATACAAATCTTTCCTCTTTATAATATTAGTGTAGACTGTCGATGAATACGCGTGTCGTGGCGGCCTTTAATTGAGTCAGCGTTTTATAATGTAACCTTATTATAATGTATTTTAAGTAGATATAAATGTATGCTTTGTTGGTTGTCCTTAAATAAATAAATAAAAATAAACAAATATATATATATATATATATATATATAACAATGTAAATTTTGTGTACAATTAAATATAAATAAATAATATAAATAAGGTTGTCAGTTTGGCTGTATTGTCTTTATGTTCGTTACCTCATAATTCCGTCATTTCTTAACCGATTAGGAGAATTTATTTATTTATTTATACTTTATTGCACAATAAAACTTTGTACAAATGGCGATCTTAATACCATATGGCATTCTCTACCAGTTAACCATCGGGTACAAATAGAATTCTTGTTTTTTCTTATCTGAAAGTACTTATAGATTGACCCCATAGATATTTTTATCAAAATCGGCTCAGTAATTTAGTTTCACATCAAAATAATTGGTTTTACCACAATTGAAGTATTTTTTTGTGGGACTTTAATTAGACGAATTTGTCGTTGTATCCGCGCGTTTGTGTTACGTTTCCTCTGTAGTATGTATGTACGTATGGAAACATTTTTCAATATCATACAAATTTTTATATGTTATCGCTTGGTAGTGATTTCTGGTAGACAACCTTATCAAATAAATGAATAATTTACAATGTATTACATGTAGATTGTATAGAATCTATCATATGGGTATATCATGAAGTAGCAGTTATATGGATGTAGCAAACAGAGGCATATTTTCAACGGATTTTTTAAAGATTTGCTATATACTATGTCTCATAATGCTTATATAAATACTTAATAAATATATCATATATATATGATATAGTGTTTTACAATAATTTCCCCCACCGCTACACTTAACCGTGAAGCAGTTGTGTTCGCATGGCTGTGTTTCGGTTTGAAGGGTGGAATATGGCAGTGAATGTACAGGGTACAGAGGAATAACATCTGAGTCCTCAGGAATGGCAACGCATGGGGGGTATCATGGGCGAAACAATATACTCTGTTGTGTCCATGGTACTGCTCATGTCTATAGGTGACGGTTAGCACCTGATGGTAATCAGGTGGGCCGTCAGCTTGTTTGCCATTCTAAGTTGTATAAAAAAAAAACTTAATACACTTTCTGTTTTTACCAAACTATTAGCTGAAAGATGAAATAAGATGTTAAGTGACAATATTATTTATAATAAAGAATAAATAACTTTAAAAAAAAAAATCCCTGTGGAATAATCTATTTAAATATATATTTACTATTAATTTGAAATATATGTATTTAGTATTTAGCGTTGGAAGAACAATTTAAATCTCAATAAAATTCACAATTAAATTGTGCTAAATTGTAAAAAAAAAATAGCGTTCGACGAAATGCGAAACTACCGAGTGATGCACCCAAAATCCAAATGTAAATTTGATCTCAAAAGAAACGGGACATCTTTGTCCCAATTCTGTTATCGATACCGTCGAGATTTACGACTCGATTCCTTTTGTCTTGTCTCTATTACAATCGATACTTGTTATCGATCACGGGATATTATGTCGATTTCACGCCGAATCTCGGTGAAATTAAACCATTGTTTCGTGATTTTTGTACGCTTTAAAAATGCTGAATCAGTTCCTATTGTGACTAGTGCGTTTCTATCGTGAACTTGTATTTTAGTATCTTAAAGCTGAAGTGAAGTGGTCTCTGTTATGTTTTGATCTATTAACGGTATGTTTATACTGTCTCTAAATAGTATTTTTTTTCGATGGGTGAAAGTGGTATGGTAACCCCGCTTGCGCTAACGGAATACGCTGGCGGAGCACCAGTGAAGGGTGATCGATGAGAATGAAAACAGGCCAGCTAGCCCATCATGATGAATTCATCAGGAATTAACCATGATAGTGTCCAGGGGGAACCGCGAAGAGGTCGACCTGGTTGGGTATATTGCTAGCAATGGGATTCTCAGTCTCCATTACTAACAATCCCTTTCCCCTCAATTTGTCTTTAAATAGCGATGGATGCGTGAAACGGAATATCGTCAGTTGTCAAAGATGTCAAATGTCATTAATGCTGTGTTACGATATAGATGTCTCTGTGTGTCCACTTCCTTGTTAAGTGTCTTTTATATCTAATTTATATTTTAAAACAGTTTGCCAACTGCTTTAATCATACTGTATGCACACCTGTCTGGGTTTCAATCTAGTTCATACCATTGTTATCAAATCATCATCATCATCGTAGCAGCCTTTAACTATCTCCTGCTGAATATAGGCTTTCCCTGTAAAAGAGGGTTTTGTCAGTAGTTACCATGCTTGGCAGGCGGGTTGGCAACCGCAATTAGGTTTTGGTAATGTTTTAAGAAGAACGCTGCTGCCCATCCTCGATCATTAATTTCTCGTAGTCATCTTGTACCACATCTACGGGAAAAAATGAGTTGGCCCATTCATTGCCAGGACCACACAGTTTTCACATATGAGTTAAAAATTATTTCATTAACGGACTTATTTCAAAAGAGACAAAACGCAGTCGATTTTTTTTTTGCACATTACATGTTCTCAGTTATATTTACTTGTTATTCTGGATTTAGAGTTAGAAAAAGTAAAATAAAATTGATGTACACGAGTGTCAAGAAATTGTCCTACCTAAATAATCAAAGTACTATAAGTAGATTTCATGATAGATTTTCATTATGCAAATATTGTGTTGCGTTTGATTAGTTGGGAGTTAGTCATTGTTTTGCCGCAATAATTCGAATGCATCACGATAGAGGCACGTGTCATTTAAAATTGACTTTCAGAGAGCGTTCACAAACAGATGCCTGTGCGGATGCGCTGACTTCCTTTGATCAGAACCGAGTTCATTCAAACGATTCTCTGAGAGCGATGCATCGAATCGCCCGAGGCACTCGGTTCGCCAGCACATCTTTTCCATCCGCCGGATTGACGTGCTGCGTTTTAATCAATTAGCGAACAGAAACGCGGTTTACGAATCAGTGGGCAGTGAAATAAGCGGACCGCAGGCCACCGCGGCGCCGAATTTCGGCGCTCTCCGATTTCAAATTTTTTTTGTCCATTCTCGGACGATAACTTCATAATCGGAGCGAAAGTTGCTCGGTTCACTCCTTTTTTAGTTTTTACACTTGGTTTCTTACCGTGGCTAGAGATGGTCATTTGATTATGCCATAGTTCATTTCAATACTCGATAAAAATGTAAACAAATGAAACAAAGTTGACCCAATCATAAGATAGTCTTCTGATGTCCAAAAGCAGAATAAATAAAAAACTTATTTATTTAACGTTTCAATTGATTATTAATTACATTTAAAGAGTGTTTCTATGATATTTTCAGCACTGGGTTAGCTTCTCATTAAGTTTTTTTGCAACATATTCTAAAACCATATGAAGCTGAAAGTTCGTCTCTAACAGTCATTCCATTCCTTGCTGTTTGATTATCAATAGGCTTATCTTCAAGAATTATGTCAATAGATAACAAATTTTGAATAATTGATACATCCAGTTCGATGACTAACGTAATAAGCAATCAATCATTAATCATATGTTGTTTGCGCAACGCTTCGAACGTCCGCTACGATGCCCCCGTTTTGGGGTAATTTTCCTCCTTTTATCGCCTGTATCAGTCTGTATCGGTTTATTACTATATTATTGATGAACGATCGCAATAAAACGATTGTTGCTATCTATAATTTTCTTTTTAATTCAACCTAAATACGGTTTCAAAGTGTCGCCTTTATCATGATTAATTGTATCGATAGTAGATACACCGGAGCAGTCAACTATTGTGTTATTTACACGTGTTACAAGCTCTTTTGACTGTCCGTAGTTTCTAATCGTTATTATGTTATCATTTATTAATCAATTTCATTTTATTAAAAAATCCTTATCAGCAATGGTATAATTAAAATATCTTTTATTTAAAATTAGTTCTTGGCTGTGTTACCATACGTATGGATTTTGAAAGTTGATTAATACCGGCTCGGTTCTCTGTTAATCTGGTGACAAAACACATCGATAAATTATGCTGTTTTGTCGCATTAGAAGAAACAGCAATGAATTAGACTGCTTCTATGTAGCGTATAGAGATGAACCAGACATCTGATTTCAATTTCGAAATTCTCAGGAACGCAACTGTAAATACATCCAATTTGGTGCAGTAATATTTACGTGATCCCGGAACAAACAGACAGATGGAAAGTTCTAAAAAGTCATTACATTATATAGCATATCTATTTTTCTTAGATATCTACTATGTTCGGACTTTGTCAAGTTATAAAATTAATGCTTGCAAATATATAGATTTGATTTTTAACTTTCTTCTTCTCAATTGTCCGCAGAGGAAGCAAACAGTCCCGACAGCGGTGTGAAGGAGCGCGTCGATCGCCAGGAGCGGGGCGAGGGGGAGGGCTCCCGCTCCGTGTCCCCCGCGTCCCGCGCTTCCCCTGCCCCTGATGAGAGGGACGACATCGAGCACAGCATACCGGCGACCCTGATACAGGATCCCAATGCAGAGAGGTGAGCTGACCATAAGAATCTATCGTCATGAATCTACTGCAAACAGCTTTAAATCTTGCATAAAATATATAATAAATAACTTCAAACATTTCAATGGTACACAATATCCTCTCATTTTACTATTCTAACGTTTCGATCAATTTTTATTAAATATCCGCCTAGTCTCTAAATATCTATTCCTTTACAAGAATTAACAACTATTGTGCTAAGTATCAGGAAAGGTTTGGCGTAAACCAATAGCAGCAATCCTCTTACACCCAATTCCCTTAAAAAGATCATTGGAGCCTTATGAATCCTGTATCATCCATTCATACTGCCGGTGGAGCTCTTGCCATTGTCTACGATTCTCAGCGAGTCTCTTCGTCGTATGCGATGCAACACTAACTTTGTTTTTGCTCTGACTAATGTAACTGTCTTTCGATCTTCCCCTTCTCTTCCTTTTTATTATTACTTAAGATTCTATTATAATCTTCAAAAGGTCGTCGTGTCGTATTAAATATCTCAACATTTTATCCCTACATATTTTTTATCTACTGAATTTACCTCTTCTTCTTAATTTTAACTAGGACTTCTTCATTACCAACTCGAATCATGTATCAAATGATCTGATAACAGTCTGTTTCAATGAAACTTAGTTTTACCAGAGGTTGTCTTTGTACAGAAATCGTCTGCTTGTGTAACTCTGTCCCATACGTGTTAGTGCCATGAAGCAGTTGTACTTCCATGGCTGCATTTTGGTTTTATAGGTTGGTTATCTCAGTGCAATTACAGGGTAAGTAGGCATAACATCTTAGTCCGCAGGCATGGCAATTCTTGGCGCTTTACATGTCTATAGACGACGATTACTACTACAGGTACACCATCAGTTTCTTTGCCGTTATTGATTGCTTTTAAAAAAGCGAAAAGATATCCAACTAGAGACTAGAGAGTAGTCTAAATAAAATTAATTGATTAATCGATTTTTGATTTGTACTATTATTGGACATCAGCAGACTGTCTTATGGACTATTTATATCTCTCTGTCTTATGTCTGTTTTAAGATATATTGAAATAGGTCATAGATCTATATCTGTAAATAGGTACAATAAATCCTCAAGATACATATATACCTTATGTACCTTGATGCTTTTCTGTGTGAGCGTATTGGAAACTGTAAAGCTCACTCAGTTGATAAAATAAATAAATATATAATTTTATTTATTATATTTCTCTCTGCTTAAACTGTATTTACAATAAAGAGTATTTTTTTTATACAACTTAGAATGGCAAACAAGCTGACGGCCCACCTGATGGAAAGTGGTAACCGTCGCCTATAGACATAAGCAGTAACATGGCCATAACAGAGTATACTGTTTCGCCCATGTTACCCCCCATGCGTTGCCATTCCTGAGGATTCAGGTGTTATTCCTCTGTACCCTCTAAATTCACGCCATATCCCACTCTTCAAACGCTATCTATTTACTGTAGCTCTTCTATTTTGGAAATAAAAAAAAGAAAATTTTTAATAGCAATAATAATTGAAAGGTTTTAAAATATTTTATACTGCCTTTGTGATTCCGTTAATTAATATTACAGTATTTTTTTTTATTCTAACATAACATACTGCAATTACAGTAAATCTATCTGTAGTTTTTAGTCTTAAATCAGTATAGGAGGTGAATTATTACTTATCTTTGATTTATTTATTTATTTATTTTTTTATACAACTTAGAATGGCAAACAAGCTGACGGCCCACCTGATGGAAAGTGGTAACCGTCGCCTATAGACATGAGCAGTACCATGCACATAACAGAGTATACTGTTTCGCCCATGTTACCCCCCCATGCGTTGCCATTCCTGAGGATTCAGGTGTTATTCCTCTGTACCCAGTAAATTCACGCCATATCCCACCCTTCAAACCGAAACACAGCCATGCAAACACAACTGCTTCACGGTTGAAACACGAATGGGACAGAGGTACCCAAGCAATCGACTTTTGTACAAAATCTCCCTCTGGTTTATTAAAATCTATATAGATCTTTAGATATGTCTTATTATACTTGTACTCTTGCGTTTTATTTTTACACTGCGTGACTATTTATTAAAATTAATGCTCAACAATTTATTTATCGTGTCATTATTCTTGTTTCCAAATCCGTATCATTGGAAACTTCGGAAGCCAACAAATCATTGTGCCATAATCTCTTGCTCAATACAACACATTCACCACATTCAAGCTCATTGTCCACGTGACGGCGGTGGTCCGGCCGTCATACGGTGTCCACTTTAACGATCCCATTGTTTCCCATGATCAGTTGTCAACCGTTCCCTGTCAACACACTCGCCTCCTATAAACCACCGAATCGTGGCACAAACGCCACCTCTGTCACAAACGGAATAAAGATCAATTTGAATTGAACGAATCGTAAATGATTGGTGATGTTAGAGAAATGAATGGACAAACGATAGTGACAGTTATAGTGGGTATTGTCTTTAAAAATGATCTAGAATTTCATTTTGACAGTCCATCAATTTTTGTTCTATGCGAGTGATGTAACGCGCCGTCGTTTGGAATAATGTAAAAAGTTTTATTTTTTTTTAATGCTGTTTTATGATCAAGTAATGTTTTTTCTTTATACAACTTAGAATGGCAAACAAGCTGACGGCCCACCTGATGGAATGTGGTAACCGTCGCCTATAGACATGAGCAGTACATAACAGAGTATACTACAATATTTCGCTCCATGCGTTGCCAATCCTGAGGAGTCAGGTGTTATTCCTCTGTACTCAATAAATTCACTGCCATACCCCACCGTTTAAACCGAAACACAGCCATGCAAACACAACTGCTTCACTGTTGAAACACAAATAGGACAGAGGTGGCCAAGCAAACGATTTTTGTAGTAAGTCCCTAAGTCTGTTAATTAAGTTAAATTTAAAGTATGTATATGAATTGAAATAGATAATTGATGTTAACTATTTAAACTATTTATTTATTTGCTTCGTACTGATCTGTCGTTACGTATAAATAGATAAACTATCATCAGACTGCAGATAACATCTGATACGGATGTAGACAAAAATTTTATTAATTAAATACTCTGTGTTTGATTTGAATGATTACGTATTTATCTATTATTAATCATCTTTATTATGGCATCAGTTTTTTTTTTTACATTCAAATAAATTTGAATTCTTTACTATTGAAATTTAAAAGTTACACCCAATTATGTATGTCTTAAAACCTCAATTAGGCATTAATACCACAAGTGTAGCTGTAAAACAAACGTTATTCAATTTTAATGTATGAATGAATGTAACATTATTGTAATGTATGAGTGAAATTATATGTATGTACATAATTGAAATGTGTTCTTTCAAAACGTGAAACATATGGGCAAACACGCCGATGTCTCACCGTGAAGCGTTAAGCCTTCATTGTTTCCCTTCAAGCGTGTTTGTCTCCGCCACAATTTATTATGTTTGATTAATTTTGAAACGCTTTACTAATTGCAGTCCAGTTCGCATTGTTATGTACGGCTGCTTCGTATTAGCACAGATGTTGTGTAGCGATAAATTCAATAAAACTCAAATTGATACTTATTACACGTTGTAAATCATTGTCGCGGATATCATTGTCTATCAATTCAACTAAAACTGCGACGTTACAATTAATGCGAAACAAATACAATATGTACTTTATTATGACTGTCTGCTACAATGGTAACATTATTATCTGGAATATGTCCACGTTCTTATTGTTTGATCTGTTTTATAAAGTTAAAATTATCGAATTCGTTTTTAACGAGCCTTTTATACAAGAGCCATTTATGTTGATTCACACGTGAAATAACATTTTTCTTTAAAAAAAATGTGTAAGGCGCAAAACGATGTTAAATTTTGAGACTTTCTTACTAATTTGATAGTAGACCCCGTGTTTTTTTTTTTTGTTGTTTTTGAACGAATGAGTATGAATGAATACTTTATTTGCATTATACAATATAGGAAATATGAAAGACAATTTACAAACACAACGATACAATTGTATAAGTACAGTAAGGCGGTCTTATTGCTGAGAGCAGTCTTTTCAAGACAACCTTAAGGTAATGGAGTAATTGTTGTACAAGTACGTATGATAGTACTGTATGATAAAGAAAGTACCTTTTTCAACACTTTTGCCAGTGGAATGCGTTATAATGATTTCTATTTTAGTTGGTTTAATGATAAATATAGGTAGTACTATAATAATTTTATTATCGTAACTTAAAACAGAAATAATACGATAAATAGTTTCTGCAACACCTAAAATTCACTTATTGATTAAAAAAGATTTGTGACTATTTATAAGGACTGATAAGTAGATAGTTAATCAATAGATTTTGTATAAAATCGGTGTATATCTAGGTGAACCCGCTACCAAGACAGGTACAATTGTCGTTGCCATATCACTTTTAACTACATCAAAAGCTGCAGCCATGCGAATTTCACCTTTAATACCATTCAATTGTGGATGAGAATGAGGGTTATTGGTAGAATCGTGTGTATAATACGTTTGCTAGGTTTGTTGGATCGCTGTTCCATCACTGTCAATTAGTTGCAGTGAAGACAGTTCATCAATCATAAACACTACAGAGCTCTAGTGTGTTTCCAACCTGAGGGTCCATTGTTTAGATTTTAAATCGATCGAGCTTCGTCTTCCTGTTAAAGTACCTATATTTTAGTTTCTAATATATATCGTCCGAACTAATATTTTTTTTACTAAAGTTATTCTTCCAACGTAATGAATTAAGAGATTTTTGTACACATATGTTATGAGAGCCGTGTAGTCCCGATATAGAATTGAATGTCTATCTATCTATCACATCTCTTCTTTCTCGCGGGTGTCGTAAGAAGCGACTAGGAGGATGGGCAACAGCGTCCCTCTTAAAGCATCACCAAAGCGTGCGGTTACCAATTCGCCGGCCAAGCATGGTAACCATTGGCAATTGCCCCTTATGGGAAGGCCTATGTTCAGCAGTGGACTGTCGATGACTGATAAAATAAGTAATAATAATAATATATTATGACAATGAAAAAATTGTTGTTCTGGAAATATTTTACATATAATGTTAATTTAGGTTATTTTACTACAAAGGAATATTTATTTATTAATTCTTTATTACAACTCTTAAAGAATTGTATAAATACATGTATATACATCTTATGAAGTACAAAAAGCGATCTTACCGATAAAGCAATCTTTTCCAGACAATCTTTGGGTAGATGAGAAAAGACGGTAGCTATTTTGTGCAAGAAGTGTAACTTATATTTATATTAAAAAAAAAAAATTGGTTTTAATAAGTGAAGAAATCCATAGACTTTAAAGTAGGAGCCCCTTACTATCTAGAATTACTTTTGGGTGAGGTAGTCAGATATTAGTCTGCTTATCGAGAGAGCTATTTATCAATATATGATTAGTAAAGTTTTATAATAGAATCGTCGTGAAAATCGTGAATGATTACTTAGATATTAAGTGATTTATTTAACTTACGCAATGCGTATAATTTCAATTGCTGTTAAAAATCACAAACTTTTTTAGTTGTATAATTATGCAACTCATTTTAGTTAATATTATAAGTTACGATCTTGCAACTGATTTAGTGACACCAATTTATATTGACAAACCATTTTTGTTTATTTGTAAATTTGGAAACGGAAGTCAGGACATTGAACTTCTGACTGTGTAGTTGCCCGATTAAAGCATTGAGCAATTCAAATGAAATGTTAACGAATCATTTTCTTTTTTTCGATGCTTGACACTTCCAAGTGGATGTAATTTTTAAATAATCCATTTATTCGTAATAAAGGAAAAACACGAAGATTATGTATTATTGTATAGATGAATCAATATTTTGTTTATTGCAATTATATCTTTGATAATACGCTTATTTCTTTGAACATACAGTTGTTTATCTGCGTCTATATCACATATCGCTCTACTCGTTATCCTATGTCCTTCGTTTAACGGTGCATCTATACTAAATTGATTAGCACTTTAGTATTTTATTGCCTCCAAGACATCTGTGCCGGTTTTCAAAATTCACGTTGTAACTGCGAAATTATTCAAACGGTGTCAGGTGTCCGCGTCCCCTGCGACGCCGGCACGATGCGAAACTAAACTTCGGCGCACATGCCTTCCTCCGTCCCAATTCCAGCAGCACACATCAAAACACGGCCACAGTGTAGAATTTATCGCCCCCACATTGCCACTATGTGAAGCGCTACGGAAAAATAGAGCATGAATATTTTTTGTTTATGTCGCTTAGCATCCCGGCGCGGTTATTTCCGATCGCGTGCATGCTCCTCCTGCGCGAAAGAGAGCACAATACCTGTCACATAAACACAAGTGATTGATTGACCCGCACCCGACTAATGCTTATAGGAAGCTATAAACAGCTGGCGATTTTGTTCCAAACTTTGTTCAAGTTTGTTTGTAATAGGATTTCAATCATGCTTTTCGTCAAATCACGATAGACATTATTATCGCTGAGATGACAGACAAAATTTGGTCCGGCTCGTTTTGTTTGATCTAGGGAAGTTATATACGGCCTCACCGACCGCATTAACGTGTCTCCGTCGTGATTTTATGAAATGATACTCCTGTTGATTGAGACGTTCCTTTGTCGTCTTATTGGACTCTCATCTACGCTTTCCTCGCATTGACGTTTATATTGTCACTCGGAGTGAGTTTGTCGTACCTTACCCTCGTAAAAATAAATAAACCCAAAGAATATTTTCCTTTGTCAAAGCAGGAAATCTGTTCATGATACGCGTAAATCCGTCCTCGTCCCCTGTCTGTCCCGGTGTTGTTAAAAGGACTCGTCTCGGCGTTTTGTTAACGCGCCATTTCCTTGTCAACGCCGTCAACCCCGTCCGGGTAATCTTCTCTAAGCCCCGGAGACTTTCTCGGACGGATAGTGCCGCTGACGCGAGCAAACATATCAACGTAGAGAGAAAATCGTAAACATACTCATTAAAACTATACCGCGCCTATTGGCCGTCAAGGATGTTGTGTACATTTTTCATTGGCGTTACGACTGTGAGTCAGCTATGCGGAGTAGCTTTGCTGTGTCAGGCGGCTGTCATCAGAACGATCGCCCGTCACTGCACGTCCACCTCGCGCATCGCACGCACGCTTGCATTACGCAGCGCACCACCCCTCGAAGCTGAATACGTGTCGCCGTCTCTGTCTGCGCCATTGCACCGGCCGTCTAGGCGGCAGCTGTCTCGTTCTGGCGAGGGGCGTGCGGGGCGGGGGCGCTGCAGGCGGGTCGTAAATCACGCGGTGTCTCATTCCACGCGGGACCGCCGCCGCCGCCGCAGGCACCGCGCACTTCCCTCCCGACCGCCGGTCTCGCGGCGCGTCTTTCGCGACGTGTTTACACTTTCAACCTATTTTTGGGAAGTCACAGTTGTCTTGTTTAAATTGTGTTTTCTTACTAAAAAGTGATATTTGATGGATCCGAGAGTTTTTCGCCACGGTCCGTTTGGGATATATTGAAAAGATTACGTCCAAAATGATCGTCGAGCCCGACCACGTGAGGTAGGTTTTAAATTTGTACAAGTGTTTCATTATTACCTACTAATTTACAATATTGTGTTGAATTTTCCTTTTAATTCAGAATATTTTCATATTTGTTTCAAGTTTTCGTAAGATTTTACTAAGTAATCTTGGACTTAGAATCGTCAGTGCATTCTACTCACTTCGTGTATTTAACTTAATATTTGAATATTTTAATTTAAGGCCTTCAATTTTTTAACAATTTGATGGACAATATTTGAACTATTTTTATGTTATTAAAAAATACGATTACAGTTTAGATCATATTTTACGATCAAAGAAATAAAGCTCTTCTCTGGCTTACAGTGTACTTGAATTTATTGTTATTTTAATAAATATCTGAAATTCGAAATTTTAATAATGAAAAATAAATTTACTTCTAATGATTTCGGTTCGAAGAAATGACAACTTTTCAACAGAATTACAAAGAGTTTGGTTAAAGTTTAAACTGTTCACGTAACGTAAAGACTGTTCAAAACTAAATTAAACAACGATGCAAGTAAAGGCAATATTATGGTTGTCTGAAAGAGATTGCTTAGCAATAAAACCGCCTTTTGTACTACACTAATCGAAAATTCTTCAACAAAACCTGTAATGTTGGTGCAGTAAAGTGTTAAATAAATAAATATGCCAAATATTATAACATTTACTTATTGGATAAGAAATAAGAAGTAACAATCTTATTCAATGCATCTGTTTTCATGTGATTGGTTTTAATTTGATAAAAATGACTGAGTATTTCTTATGTATTTTTTTTTTATAATATTTGTATAATTCTAATTAGAAAAAAAGTCTATTGATAATTTTAATTGTCCCATAAATCGTCGATTAGATGTGTCATTGAATGTTGTATACAGCGCGTTATCTTATCTCTTATTGATTGTGATAAAACTACAATATTGATTTGGTATTTCAATTAACGTTATATCATATACATGTACGTATATTGCATGATTATCATGCACTAATAATATTTGTTCAGGCTCTTCTGATATTTCAGCTTGATTCGACTTTATTGGATTATTAATTGGAATAATACATAGATTAATATATATTTCATTATCATCACGCCATGTATGTTTAATTAATTTTAAATATAAATCACCTGATTTGTCGTCTTTTCACATTATGTTGACAGTAAATGTGGAAAATATGTTTATACCTTTAATAAAAGAGTACATATAGAAATTTGATGACTAATGGGTAATAAAGAGTTGTCGTTCATTGCAGCTGCTGTTGATCAGTTTTTATCGATAAAACTATACGAATATTACTAACAAGTTTTGCATAAATTATTATTATTATATGACATTGTTAAAGTTTGCCAACAAACGAGGAAAATGTGTTAAAATGTTACAACATAAAATTTGTTTACTATCCATCGGTATTAAAATGCGGAACTGGTTTGTGTGCTCGAAGTAGCCGACATTTCGGCGTTAAATTAATTATGTCAACCTGACGTCGCGCTTCATTTGTCCACAGGGAGAGCCCGAGATGTCTGTCGCGGGAGTCGTCGGGTGCTCCGCGATGTCCCTCCAATGACTCGGTGTACTCCGGGCGTAGCGGGCCGGGCCTCCCCCTCCCCGCCGCACTGACGGCCGCCCTGCCCGCCGCATTGCCTGCTGCACTCCTCCCCCCGCATTCTGCAGCTGTCGCCGCCTACCTGGGCGCCGCAGCCGCGGCCGCGGCGCAGCAACGACTCTTCATGTCGTGTCAAGATGACATGACCGATTCCGAACGAGCTGATGCTGTTTTGGATTTCAGCACCAAGCGGAGTGATTCACCACACGACGACGAAGACGCTGACGATGCGGTAAATCTCAGCAAAAATGAGAATGGTCCTTTGGATTTGTCGGTAGGCACGAGAAAACGGGGGCCGGAGGATTCACCATCTCCGGTCCCAACGAGGAAGAGTTCTCGGTCTGTAGATTTTAAACCATCTCCATCACCATGGACAACACCTGTAGCACCTCATTTGCCATATTTTGCAGCGGCTGTGGCTGCGGCGAGCTTATCTCCGAAAGGTGGGGTACCCGCTGATTGGAATGGTAAACTAAAACATGGAGCGCCGACACCGAGTGATGCGACGAAAGCGCTGGAAAAGATGAGCGAGCTTAGTAGATTGGGTGGTGAGGAACTTTTTCGATCTGTACAGAGTGCGGCATTGGGTGCTGGTCTAGCTCCAAACGCAGCAGCCAGACATTCTGCTTGGCAATCGCATTGGCTCAATAAAGGTGCAGACCAAACGAAAGATGTTCTCAAATGTGTATGGTGTAAGAAGAGCTTTAATTCTCTTGCAGACCTGACAGTTCATATGAAAGAAGCCAAGCATTGCGGAGTCAACGTGCCTGTACCTCCGGTAACAGGTGCGCCGATTCCCTCTTCTTTACAGCCACCATCTAGTTCACCTTCAACTCCATCTCATAATTCATCTTCCTCTAGTAGCTCTTCGAAACCAAACCAGAGCGATCTGAATATGCTAATAAAAGAGAATATGCCGATTCCTAGAAAGTTAGTTCGAGGTCAAGATGTGTGGTTAGGTAAAGGAGCTGAGCAAACTAGGCAAATACTAAAATGCATGTGGTGTGCAGAAAGCTTCCGTTCGCTGGCCGAAATGACCAGCCACATGCAACGAACTCAACACTATACGAACATTATTTCACAAGAACAGATTATATCGTGGAAGTCTTCCGACGAAGCAAAAGGTTCTAATTCTAGCGGCCCAGGGGCAAACAATGCGGTTCCCCCCACTACAGGTACAAGTAGTCACGTTAGCGCTGTATTAACTTGTAAGGTATGCGATCAAGCTTTTAGTTCTTTGAAAGAATTGAGTAATCATATGGTCAAAAATTCACATTACAAAGAGCACATCATGCGATCTATTACGGAAAGTGGTGGTAGGCGGCGCCAAACCCGCGAAAAGAGGAAGAAATCGTTACCAGTTAGGAAACTTCTTGAGTTAGAAAGAGCACAGCATGAGTTCAAAAATGGGGAGGGCAATGGTGTTCCTATGGGAAAACCTATTAGGGACTTCGGTACAGGAAGTCGTATTACTTGCGAAAAATGCGGTGATAAAATTGAGACTGCTGTATTTGTCGAGCACATACGACAATGTATAGGCGCGCCTATGTCAAATAGCCAAAGGAATTTTTTGAAGAGTGCACTTCTTTCGAATAATATTCCCATTCCTCCCGATGTACCTGGACATGTTACACCGACGGGTCGCGATGGTCGCAAAAGTATTAATGAGGAATTACCGTCTCCTGGTTCAGCTCACCATCGGTCTCCTTCTTCCGTGAATGATTCTTCCCCTAGTTCCAAAGATCCCAATGCTAGTAATGATAAAAGTTCGTCGCCATCGGTTCTCAATGCCATAGAACAATTGATAGAAAAGAGTTTCGATACTCGATCGCGACATTCTGTTCCGGGAATGCCAGGCGGGGCATCACATGCGCCCATCGGTTCTAGTATTTTGAAAAGATTAGGAATAGATGAGAGTGTAGACTATACGAAACCATTAGTAGATCCGCAAACAATGAGCATGTTGAGGAACTATCATCACCAGCAAGGTTACGGTCGGCGCGAGCGTAGTGGCAGTGAATCTAGTTCGATGTCGGAGAGAGGCGGTAGTAGAGTCGAATCTCTTACTCCTGATAGGAAATTAGATGCGTATCACATGACTCCACGTACTACGCCAGATACACGGGGTTCTCAAACCCCTGCTTCTGAGGATCGTCCCAATGAAGTGCGAATAAAAAGAGAAGTCACCGAAGAGGAGGATCGCGAAAATGGGGTAGATCTAAGCAGTCAGCCGGTGCGAGTAAAGACTGAGGTCGATGAAGATGAGGAACCTCCGCGGCCGGGAAGCTCGAACGAGGAGGAAATGAAAGCGGTTCCAAAACGCGAAAGCGAGGGTCCCAGCCCTGCTGCTAGTCCTCGCAGCCCAGCTAGCGATCGCTCAGCTCACACTCCTGGTGCCGATAGAAAGCCGGCTTCCAGTTTAGGCGCGTTGTCTTCTATGTTCGACAATTTAGCCAGCGGTGGCTCGTCTAATGAACCGAGTTCGTCCCGTCGTAGCGGCAGTCACCCATTAGCGGCACTTCAGAAGTTATGTGACAAAACCGAGAATAATCCATCTCGAGCTCCGGCGCCGGCGCCTTCTCCGGCCGGTCCGCCAAGCATTCTCACGTTTAGCTGGGCTTGTAACGATGCGGTAGTCACGGACTCGATAATGAAGTGCGCTCTTTGCGACACACCGTTTATTTCGAAGGGCGCGTATCGACATCACCTCTCAAAAATGCATTTCGTGAAAGATGGAGCGCTACCGGAACCGGTGCCGATGAAGGCGCCCCCAGCGGCCGCGTCGCCGGGCACTCACAAGAGTGGCGGCTCTAACACTGCCTCGCCGCAGGACCCTCGGAGTCCTTCTCAGTCTTTCGACGAGAGTCCCCATTCCAAGTTCCTCAAGTACACCGAACTTGCGAAGCAGCTATCCAGTAAATACGTGTAGAATGTACATAGGTCAGCGGGCCATCAATTGTGATGATACCATATCCAGCTACGTTAAACCTTGCTAGGGTTAGGTCGCCGCGGCGGCGCTAAGTATTTCGAAACTCTTTGCCAATTTAATTATTTAGATAATTATTGTTAGAATTCACCGCATCGTTCGGTTAGTGTAATTTACGACTAGTGACTTAAGTATACGCCAAACGTCTTACGTTCGTTAGATGTAAGAGAATATTTTCAAAATATTTGCCTTTAGGTGATGTCGACGCGTCGTCGGGGGCCCCCGGGCCGCGCTTATCTTCCACGCTACTCGTAATTCCATTTCGGTAATTGTAAATATAAGTCACATTAAGTCATAAAGTTCGATTCGATCTCTTGTAAATGTATATTTTTTGCTAATAATCTAAAAATGAATACTTAATTTTAATTGCGGTTCGCCTTGCATGTGATTCGATTGGCCGCAACTCGGTCGCGTTGTCGCATTTTCAGTATTGAGAAAATTCGTTGCAATATCTTTTTTTTTTTTTATAGTTACTTAATATTTTTATGTAAATCAGATGTTGAAGTTAAGATTAGAGCGGTTCTTAGTTTATTTCTATGTATATTTTGAAGTTCTCTCGTTTTGCGAAGTGGAGCGTCGGTGCATGTAATCTCGGAGATCCAATCTCATTGTTTCAGTTCGTGGTGTACATACGAATCGACATAGGACGCAATACTATGTCCTTAGTGTAAATTTGCTCTAGGTACGCTCTCCCTGTGAGGTGGCTATTTATTATTTAGTGTTAAGTACATAATTTTAGGTGACCTATGTCTGTGAACACTTGTATACCATTGTATCATCGCATTACGATTGGTTGTCCGAACCAATATATTTAAAAGTGATATGAATATGTTATACCTGTTTTTTCTTTGAAAAGGATTTACTACAGAAGTATACGTTTAGAATTCAAGTGTATTGAATCTTCCAGTGAAACGACAGATATACGATGTGTATATACGGTACAAGCGAGTGTAAACTCTTTTATATTTAATAAAAAAAAATATTGTAAACGACTAATGTAAGACGATATCAATCAGTGAAGCAAATGTGTACTGTACATTGGTCGCGTGGGACGCAAACGTGGATGGCTATAATCACATCCCTAAACTGGTGCCATTCGTGTTAGATCGCCTTCAAAAGATGGCACTACGAATTGCAGTTTCCATTCCACATTTGCGTCAAATCCGACCAGTTCAATACAAAGTTTAAATGAATAACTATCATTTTATCTATAATGAAAACATACGACAAATATTATGTATACGCTAGCTCTGATGAGAGATTTTTGCTCATTCTTTAATAAAAAAAAAAAAAAATGGTGTTGAAAATATTGATTTTACCAAATTTAATAATCTTATTTAATATTTTATGTTGTATTTCAAAATGCAATTAAAAGCTCAAAGAAATATATATGTTACATACTTTAAAATGTTTATTTTATTTACTGAAGTCCCTAATAGGTGTTATAATCCCAAGATTGATAAAATAAGTTTGGTATTCAATGATAACAGGTAGGTAGTGTTTAAGGAAATCAGTGGAAGCAGGTTTCAATGAAATATATGTTTCCTATGATAGTTATATTAATTTATTTGCAAAAAATATAATACTTACCAATTTACTGGTAAATTTTTTACAGTTTTCCATAATAATTTATTGAGAAAGGTCTATGTTGAACAGTGGCCAATATATTGAAATTATAGTGGTAAAGAAAGACAGATTTATTGTAAAACATTCAAATGATTAGAATAAAAAAAAAAGTAATAAATCGCTAAAAAAATATAAATTACAAATCTGTCAATTGATTTACTAACTAGTTTGTTATCAATATTTTCTATTATCGGAGAGTTTCAAATTAAATTCGCATTAAACGTTATAGCTTCTCATAATTGTAAATGTTCGTTAATTGTAAATAAAAGTCATAAAGTTCGATTCGTGCTCTTGTAAATGTTTATTTTTTGTAAATAATCTAAAAATGAATATTTAATTTTAATTAATTTATTAATTAACTAGCATTAACTGCTAACAGTTATCACAATCTGAACTGTCTATCTAAATAGATGTAGATTTAACGTTACAATAAATAGTTACTTTAGTAGTGATAAAATTAATATTGAATAGTAAATGAACAACTTATTCAATTCATTATTTACCAGAGGGAGACTTTGTACAAAAGTCGATTGCTTGGGTACCTCTGTCCCATTCGTGTTTCAACCGTGAAGCAGTTGTGTTTGCACGGCTGTGTTTCGCTTTGAAGGATGGGATATGGCGTGAATTTACTGGGTACAGAGGAATAACACCTGAGTCCTCAGGAATAGCAACGCATGGGTGGTATCATGGGCGAAACAGTATACTCTATTGTGTCCATGGTACTGCTCATGTCTATAGGCGACGGTTACCACTTTCCATCAGGTGGGCCGTCAGTTTGTTTGCCATTCTAAGTTGTATAAAAAAAAAAAGATGTTTGTTACTCTTTCACCCTAAAACTACTAAACGGATTTGAATGGCATCTGTTACAATGATATGTTATATATCGTTAATACATAGAATATTTTATATACGTACTGATTCCCCAGGCAAACCCGGGTTACAGCTAGTTACGTAATATGTACGCAATATAGCGTTGAAAAATATCTCCTATTTGTAGTCTTTTAAACTACTTCCCGTTACTTGAAGTTTACAATTAAAGGTTGTGCTCGAAAAAAAATCCGTCATTTTGAGCTAAAAATCAAACTACTAAACCGATTTTGATAAAATTTCTACGGAAGCAATCTGTTAGTATATTCTTCTAGACAAAAAAAGAATTTTCCAATTCAGTTTAGAACTGACGGAGTTATGACCTTCTTTTTGAAGTCACATGAAAAATAAGCTTAAAGGACTTGCTCGCCTTTTGTCCATCTCTTTTTATTCTAATAATTATGTATTTACAGGTTCGGTAAGTACAATTAAGTATATATCTATATTAGTATTAAAAATATTTGTTTGTTTTTAACGAACAAACCCAAAAACTACTCAGCTGATTTTAAAAATTCTTTCACCTGAAGAAAACTATTTTTTTTTTAATGGATGATAGAATGGTAACCCTATCTGCGCTAACGGTATACGCTGCCGGGGCACCAGTGAAGAATGATAGGTGAGAATGAAAGCAGGTCTATAGGTAGGTGTATATATATATATATATATATATATATATATATAAATATATAAAAATATATTTCTTTTATTTTATGCCCATTGACATGAACAGTAGCGCTTCGGATATACACAGATATACAAGATATGGTTTTATTTGTGTACCAAATTTCATTCTAACCAGATCAACCACTGAAAGTGTGATTGAACAAAAATTACGAAGTATCAACACACAAATTACCTTAAAAACGTTCATTTATATCAGAACTTCGTAAGGCTCAATTGGTTAACAGAAATATATTAATAGTTACATTGACTTGAAGATATAAATTTTCACAAGTTGAAGACATAAATGAAAATTTAAGGCTTATTTATACTTTTTTGAACTGTCCACTAAGTCTACATGTCGAAAATGTTCTAAACATTCAAATGTCTAAATTATTTTGGATTGCATCTCTGTATGCGTTTAAAATTACATTAATTAATTAATTAATTAATAATTAAACACTAACAAACAAATACCAAGATTTTGAAGTAGTTATTTTAAGGATAAGAAAATAAAGGGCTTTTTTTTATTTTTTATTTCATTTATGCGTTTAAAAACAGAATTTTCATCGCTCCTCCAATCAAACTGTTTATAATCACTCCTCTCCATCCAAAGGTTGCGTGGAAGAGATCGCTATTAGCGATAAGGTCGCCCATTGTTTTCTCATTGTGACTATTTCTTGTAATTGTTTATATTTATAATAAGTTTACTATTGTAATCTTTTGGAGGAAACAATAAAGATAAACCTAAAATTTTTTCTGTCAACATCAATAAATCTACCAGCAACCTTCTAACTGAAGCGAACCAAGTTATCTGTAAAATCATAGCTTGTGTTTATTATTGTTATTACAGTCTTTGTAAATTAATTATTTCCAATTATTTAATAAATAATATGACATAGTAGAGGTGGAAAGGGGTTGTTAGCAATGGAGTTTGACAGCCCCATTGCTAGCAATATGCCCTATCAGGTCGAGCTCCTCGCGGCTCTCCCTGGAAACTATCATGGTTAATTCCTGATGAATTCATTCATGATGGGCTAACTGGCCTGTTTTCATTCTCATCGATCACCCTTCACTGGTGCTCCGCCAGCGTATCCCGTTAGCGCAGGCGGGGTTACCATACCATTTTCACCCATCAAAAAAAAATACACCTGGGATTCAACACGATGGTTTCCAGGGGGACAAGGTGGAGGTCGACCTGACAGGACATATTGCTAGTAGTGGGGCTGGCAGTTCGCATTATTGACAATCCAATCCCCCCCCCCCTCTGCTTAATATTAGCTGAATATGGAACTTATAAATTAAATTAAATTCAAAGTAAATAAAGTATTCTATTCTATATATTATAATAGAAGGTAAGATAGAAGGAAGGAGAGGAAGAGGGAGACCGAGACATAGTTGCATCAGGCAGATCAAGGAAGCAGTTGGTGTCGTGTCGTATCAAGAGGTGAAGAGACTCGCTGAAAATCGTATTGAGTGGCGAGAGCTTCGCCGACAAGAGCGCAGCTCTTAAATAGGATATACATACATACATTCTATGGCGCTCCTCAAACATATCAACATATATTCGTCATGTCACAGATAAGAAAACGTTAATTACCAAACCATAAACCGCTGTTGCGACCACCGCCTTAAATCTGTCTCGCTGGGATCACTCGACGCAACATCTTAACTCCGGGGAACCTCGTTTTAATCATGATAATGACGTCATCCGTCGCCATTTACACACTTTCTGCACCACTGACACTCGCCCCATCGCGGTACATCACATTGTAAGTAAACCATTGCTGCTCTAATAGGCAATAATTTATTTGAGTGCTACAGAAAGCCAGCAATGTATAAGCGGTAAGTGATACTGTAGCTGGGGTCCGTGTGACAGACGAGCTGTCAGTCAAACCCTTGAATGCGAACGTTCATCGCTACAGGTAGAATGGATACACGGGCGGATATTACCCCCGAAAACGTTTCAACCGACTTTAAAAATAAGGAGAAAATGTATACATATTTTTTTTATGTTTGTCACCTCATAACTTCATAATTTGTGAACCGATTTGGAAAATTCTTTTTTTATCTGAAAGGATATGCTTACAGATTGGTCTCAGAGAAATTTTATCAAAATCGGCTCAGTTGTTTTGTTTTTAAATCAAAGTAACTGGGTTTCGCCACAATTGAAGTAGTTTTTTTTTTTGGAACACTATATTAATTTTTTTTTTTTTATATTTTGACTATTCACTTAATTTCTGTTCTAATATATAGTATGGGGTAAATTTTTAGTTTCCTGTACGACTAACTATTTTAAATTCACACTGCAAAAATAAATCCAGGGGGGAAAGGGACTGTTAGTAATGGAGACTGAGAATCCCATTGCTAGCAATACACCCAACCAGGTCGACCTCCTCGCGGTTCCCCCTGGAAACTATCACGGTTAATTCCTGATGAATTCATCATGATGGGCTAACTGGCCTGTTTTCATTCTCATCTATCACCCTTCACTGGTGCTCCGCCAGCGTATCCCGTTAGCGCAGGCGGGTTTACCATACCATTTTCACCCATAAAAAAAAAATACACTATTGAGACTTAAGGCGACGAAAAATGAAGTTAAAAGGTACTTACGTACCCAATTTTTATTGTTTTGTAAGGTAAATATAGAAAAAAAATAGTGACAATGTGAGGGTACCCGCAGAGATTTTTTTTTAATAGATAATAATAGAATGGTAACCTCGCTTATGCTATTGGTATACGCGGGCGGGGCACCAGTGAGAGATGATAGGTGAGAATGAGAAGGCAGGTCAGTTAGCCCGCCGTGATAAATTTGTCTGTACGTTTGTGCACGCTAATCTCAGAAACGGCTTGACCGATTTGAACGCGGTTTCCACTAATGCGTTACGCTTTACTCCACTTATCATTCAGTGTTTGTTTTATTTCAATCGGTTCATAAATAAAAAGGTTATATCAAGAGGGAGACTTTGTACAAAAGTCGATTGCTTGGGTACCACTGTCCCATTCATGTTTCTACCGTGAAGCAGTTGTTGAAAAAAAAAATACATATAAAATGCTGTAAAACAACCGATCAGTTGAATTAGCTGAAACTTTATGAAGGTATCAGGTACGTAATTATCATTTAAGTATATAATACAATAAAAGACCGGATTCGAGAAGAGTTCCAATGGGAATTATATACGGGAACTACATAATTAGGAGCGGGCAACGCCGCGGGAAACGGCTAGTTTAAAATAGGGTCAGTTATTATTTACTTACTACTTAATTACTTTTTTTATACAACTTAGCTTGCAAACAAGCTGACGGCCCACCTGATGGAAAGTGTTAGCCGTCGCGTATAGACGCGAGCAGTACCATGGACATAACAGAGTATACTGTTTGCCCATGATACCCCCCATGCGTTGCCATTCCTGAGGACTCAGGTCTTATTCCTCTGTACCCAGTAAATTCACTGCCATATTCCACCCTTCAAACCGAAACACAGCCATGCAAACACAACTGCTTCACGATAGAAATACAAATGGAACAGAGGTGTCCAAGCAAACGACTTTTGTACAGTCTCCTTCTGGTATACTTTTGTTAATGTTTTCATCGGTAAGCTTATTTATGAACTTAGAATGGCAAATAAAGTGGCAGTCCATTTAACAGTCAATGGTAGCCGTTGCTTATAGACAGAAACAGTACTATGGGCATCATAGTATATACTGTGACTCCCATGATATCCTTAAAGTGTGGCCAAGGCTTTATAGCTTCATACCCTGTAATAAATAGTTTAATAGGATTAAAAATTTTCAAATAATATTTATATATTTTTTTATCAAAATTATTTTTTGCCACAATATGTATTTCTGTTATTAAGAAATACAATAGTGCGGTACTGGTATGGGCCAAGTCGTTTATGTCGCCGTGTGTTTCCAAGCCCCGAGCGGCCCATCCCCCCATTTTGAACAAGACAAACGTCCCCAAATCCTCGGGGGCGCCGACGCTGTCTGTCATTGTACATCTAATAATGGGGACTAATTAAAATGACGTTTTGTTTTATTTCATCAAATTAATGAATACCGCAACCCCCCACCGGCCGGGCGTGGGGAGGGGGCGGCACATTTCCCAGGATTTATGTAAAGGGCCCATAGTAGCGAGATGGATAGTGTGATTTATAGGCTGTTTATCATCTTTTTATGGCAAACGTCGAAATAATTCCTTGTTGTTTTTGTTTAATTATAGTTTGTTGTGTTTTCGGGTCGTAAATTCATTTATTAATTTACGACTCGACTGTGTGTCCGATGCCGTTTTGTTTTGTGAAGCGCAACTTTTATAACGTGTAATTAATGTTTTAAAAGTCAGGGGGGATGGATTATTGCCCCTTTTAATTGCTTTTTCTAAATCTACAGTTGCATTTGTACGTTGATGTAATTTTATGTCTGGATAGGTGGACTTGGCAATATTAAACTTTCATATTGCTGACTTTTATGGTTATTTTAACTAGAGTTAATGTTTGCTACATTTAATGACAACAAAGTTATATATATATGAAATTAAATAAATAAATAATTTAAATGTATATAACGCCATCTAGTTATAAACTAAGCATAGCTTGTACTATGGGTAGGCAGGAATTCCTCAGGAATGGCAACGCATGGGGAGCGAAACAGTATACTCTGTTATGTCTATGGTACAGCTCATGTCTCTAGGCGACGGTTACCACTTTCCATCAGGTGGGCCGTCAGCTTGTTTGCCATTCTAAGTTGTAGAAAAATAAAAAAAGGTACTGACAACTTATAAATCTATTTCAATAATTTTTTTTCTGTACACTCATACACTATGCCTATATCTAAAACAATTTGTATTGGTATGGGAGTTTTATATATGCAGCATAGGTTTTTATATTGTGTGTCGATCTCGCAACATTTGCATGAAATTTTTTTTGTAAGTATATGTGACTTTTTTAATAACACAGGGGGCAAACTAGCATACGGCTCACCTGATGGCAAGTGACCACCGCCACCCATGATCACACACAACACCAACACATACTCGTAATTATTTATTAATCAAGATTTATATATATTATTAATTATGCAACATGGATATTTAAATGAAAAAAGAAACTGGCAAAAACAAGGTGTAAACAAAAAAAAAAAAAATTAGCCGAATTGAAAAATTTTTCTTTTTCGAAATCGATTAAAAATCACGATAATAAATAACGAGAAAAAATTAATAAATATTGTAAAATGGTCAATATGATTTTAATTCGAAACTCTTCGCTGTTGGGTAACACTGAACAAATTAAATATCTCCAATTTACGGGGGTAGGTTCGTCGCCTGCTACGTGGTATTCTAACATGCTCGACTAAATATGGGCATATCGAAACGACTACAGTAGACAAACACCTCTGACTACCTCTTTACAGAGGGAAGAAAGGGATATTTTTTTTTAATGGATGATAATGGAATGGTAGCCTCACCCGCGTTATCGGTATATACCGGCGGGGCACCAGTGAAGGATGATAGATGAGGATGAAGCAGGTCAGTCAAAATCGGACCAGATTTGACAAATTTATCACGTAAAAAAAAGTACGTTCTAAGAGCCCACACTTCAGAAGTCCCTTAAAAATGACCATCGACACTTAAAGTGAGAAATTTAAATGCCACGAATAGAGCGGCAAACGTTCTACGGCGAAATAAAACAAAGGCGTCTGTTTTTTACGCAACTTAACCCCCCCGGCTGCGAGCCGCCGACTTGTCGAGACAAATGACGGGCCGCCGCTCAACATCAATCTACTTATTACGGCGACCTCAAAGTAAATCATTTATTGTACGATCTAAATCTAGCTATTTACTCAACGAGGGGGTCATGGGGAGCCATCAGTCAGCGCCGATAGTGGTCGCTTTTGTCGACTAATGTTGACGGCTCGGGATTGTTTTTCCGCGCCTTCAAGTGGCAGGGTTTAGTTTTGCATGAGCACGTCTTGAGGCTTGAACGTTTGAATTTACGTTTAAAAATATATATATTGTATTTTGAAGTTAGACATATAATAATTTAGGGAACCCGTTCTCTCTATTTGATACAGGTAGCGGGTATAGCTTTTGTGATGGACGCTGGACTTTTCTGTTTAGAGTAAAATGTATTTTTTTTAATGGAGGATAATGGAATGGTAACCCTGCCTGCAGGGGGGGAGGGATTGTTAGCAATGGAGTTTGACTGCCCCATTGCTAGCAACCTCCACGTGGTTCCCCCTAGAAACCATCGTGAACAATTCTCGTTGAATTCGTCACGATGGGCTAACTGGCCTGTTTCATCCTCGTCTATCACCCTTCACTGGTGGCTCTATCAGCGTATATCGATAACACAGGTGGGGTTACTATTTCATTATCACCTATAAAAAAAACCCTGCCTGCGCTAACGGGATACGCTGGCGGTGCACCAATGAAGAGTGATAGATGAGAATGAAAAGGCAGATCAGTTAGCCTATCGTGACGAATATATCTGGAATTCAGCACGACAGTTTCCAGGGGGAACCACGTGGAAGTCGACCTGACAGGGTATACTGCTAGCAATAGGACTAGTAGTCCACATTACTAATAATCTCTTCCCCCCGGTAGAATGTAGACAGACATAGAGAAAAGATATGGACAACCTGAGACTGCTGCTGAAGTGAGTGTCCCCTCACTTGCCCATCGACTGAGTAATCCCAGTCATCTTCTGGTCGTGCATTCGACGATTATTTCTGACTACAATCTGATAATGAGTGAAAATGGAATAGTAACCCCCGGGTATACGCTGGCGGGGCACCAACGAGGAATGATAGGTGGTGATAAAAACAGGTCAGTTGGCCAATCGTGATGAATTTACCAAGAATTAATCACGATTATTTCCAAGGGGAGTCACGTGAAGGCCGACCTGATAAAGTTTATTATAATTTATTAATTATTATTATTGACTCCATTGCTAGCAAAGGGGTCAATAAACTATAATAATAATTATATTATAATAAATAATAATCTGTAATATAATAATTATTAAATATCCCTTTCTTTTGACAGCCCCATTGCTAGCAATATGCCTTATTAGGTTCACTTCCACGTGGTTCCCATTGGAAACCATCTTGAACAATTCTTGTTGAATTCGTCACGATTATATTTTTTTTTAAATATGTAATGTTTTTTTTTAAATTATGAATATATATATGATAAGTATAATAATAAAAGTATCGTCAATTGTTCGATAATTCAAACTTAACTGATTTTTAACTGCCTTACGAAACAGCAAAGAGTCTGAATTCAATTGTGTCTTTCGTGAGTGAAAAAGATATCAAACGGAAGATATTTTAAACCTTTTTCAATATTTGTGAAATGATTTAAATTTTTTTTTTTTAAGTTAATAAAATTTTAATATTTGCGTTTTGATACTAGAGATTTTTTTTTTAATTTGTTATAAAGCACTTTTGATTGATTACGAATTTGATACGGCATGATAATATCCTTCTTAAAATATCACCAAAGTCTAACTACGATTGCAAATCCGCCTGTCATTAGGGGGAAAGGGATTGTTAGTAATGGAGACTGAGAATCCCATTGCTAACCAACCAGGTCGACCTCCTCGCGGTACTCCCTGGAAACTATCATGGTTAATTCCTGATGAATTCATCATGATGGGCTAACTGGCCTGTTTTCATTCTCATCTATCACCCTTCACTGGCGCTCCGCAAGCGTATACCATTAGCGCAGGCGGGGTTACCATTCCATTTTCATCCACCAAAAAAAACCATTATTGACCAATACGTCATTCTTTTTTAATTTTTAGGGAATTCATCCTTACATGCTAGCATAGCCATACCATTTTTACCCATAAAAAAAAACCCGTCTGTCAAGTGTGCCAACTATTGGCAACATTCCCCAATAGGGGGAGGCTTATGTCCAACAGTGGACAGTAAATGGCTGATATTTTTTTAAAACTGCGTTTTTTTCAGTGGAGCTCTTGGCACTGACTACGATTTTCAGCGAGTCTCTTCACCTTTTAATACGACACGACACCAACTCCTTCCTTGATCTATTCTTCTCTTCCTTGATCTTCTCTTGATCTGTTCATAAGTTCGTCGTATCGTATAAAGTGTCCCAACATTTTCTCCCTTCTCTCCTCAATAGTTCTTATAATTTGTCTCTTTTCCTTAACCCTAAGTCCCCTACTTATTGACCTCCTCATTACTAATTAGACCTTTCCAGCTAATTTTCTCCGTCCTCCTCCAGCACCATATTTCAAAGGCTCGTTTCTCTTTTACTTAAGCTAATATAATAATTAAAAAAATAATAATAAAATTGAAATTTCTGTCACAACGCGGAACGTATTTAATTAATATCTATTAATTTCCGCATTAACGTGATCTAATAATTGTAATGCACGCTCCGTATGTTTGTTCCACACTATTATTGTATAATTTATAGCTGCTGCCGCCACCCGGTACTCGTGAGGATGACGGTTATAAAATGGTGGAGGATTATTATGGCGAGAAGGTATTTTATGGGGTATTTGGGCATATGGTACGAAAGCCCTCATAGTGTAGTAACTACTTGGAAAGTGTGGGAAATATATAGCATATATATATATATATATATATATATATATATATATATATATATATATATATGTATAATATATCAGTCCTTAATTGTCCACTGCTGAACTTAGGCCTTTCTCTTGGGGGGTTTGCTATAGAGATAGAGATATAGAGGAATAACATCTGAGTCCTCAGGAATGGCAACGCATGGGTGGTATCATGGGCGAAACAATATACTCTGTTATGTCCATGGTACTGCTCATGTCTATAGGCGACGGTTACCACTTTCCATCAGGTGGGCCGTCAGCTTGTTTGCCATTCTAAGTTGTATAAAAAAAAATAACGAAATATATAATATATAATAAACACATTAAAGGAAATACAATCTCGTGTTAGGAAATAAAATTAAAAAGTTATCAAAAAAAAATATTGCTCACAAAAATCTACATTAGCACCCCTGTCTGTTTAACTGGCTGCTCACTATATTGAAACCGTCCGATCTCTCGTGTAACTTGGCGAAACAAATGCCGTCCACTCTGCGGCATCTGTCGGCGCTGATGGATGACGGGACATGTGTCCATTATCGCCTGCCCACTGCGCCGAGCGCGTGCATCGGGGACAAAAGGTTTTGGCGAATAAAAAAAAAAAAAATTCACTTAGACACGTCATTAATCAAATTACTGACGATTTTTTTTTTGTTGTGCAATAAATTGTTGAGTTTTGTGCACTATGCTTTGTAGTAAAATGCGAGATGGAAGATGATTTTGAGTTTAAATTATTATTTTTTTTTTTAATAAAAGTATGTCCTGACAATAACGCAGTAAAAAACATATTTATGATTATTTATTTATTGTGGGAATAGATTTTCTGGACGTGTCATATTTTATTTTATTGAAAGGAAGAAAGAAAGAAACATATTTATTTGGCGCATAGAAATAACAATTACAACTGAAATATAAACAATCTTAAAGAAAAAGTAAATACAAAAATAAACTTATACTTAATTAGAAATTATTAAATAAATGCATTCGTATGTAACGCAAAAAAAGCTGTTTTTTTGTGGAACAATGGGAGCGGTAGATGGCGCTACCGAGTATACATATAAATACATATAACTATTTATTACTATATTATATATACGCATTTAAATTTCAGCCTAAGATTTTTTACTAAAAGTCAACCCATACCTATGTATATACCACTAATTAATTCATTCATTCATTTCCGCCATTATCCGTCCACTGCTAGAAATAAACTTCTCCCATAGACTGCCATAAGGAACGATACTAAGCCACCTGCATCCACTGACTCCCAGCAACGCATTTCAGATCGTCACTCCATCTAGTGGGGGGTCATCCTACACTGCGTTTACCCACTAATAAATAGATTTAATTTAGAACATAATAAAAGACGAATCGAAACGAAAATATGGTTAAAAGAAATTAATCGTCTCCGTTCGTAATTTCTAAGCTTTTTCTGTTTTTTAAACTTACTCCTTTTCATTGCTAGCGTTGCGGAAATGAGGTACCGTGTTCGATTTTCAGTAAAGGTAATTTAAGAACTGAACTGTTCCAACGTGACTTTGCACAGTGCAATGAATTTTGTAAAGTAACAGTTGGTGCATTTTATACTACTGTAAAAGTATATTGATAATAAATAAAAAAATATATTTATGCAACTTAGAATGGCAAACAAGCTGACGGCCCACCTGATAAAAAGTGGTAACCGTCGCCTGTAGACATGAGCAGTACCATGGACATAACAGAGTATACTGTTTCGCTCATGACACCTCCCATGCGTTGCCATTCCTGAGGACTCAGGTGTTATTCCTCTGTACCCAGTAAATTCACACCATATCCCACCCTTCAAACCGAAACACAGCCATGCAAACACAACTGCTTCACTACTACACCCGGTAGGCGGATTGGCAACTGCAGTTAGGTTTTAGAGATGTTTTAAGAGGAACGCTGCTGTCCATCCGTCGCCCTCCCTTAGTCGCCTCTTACTACACCCACGAGAAAGAAAGTGGTGGCCTGTTCTATGCCGGGACCACACGGCCAGTAATAATAATAATTATGAAAGATTAATTATAAAATAGTAATATATTTATTCGGTCATATTGCTCGACGACAGTCCGACAATCTGGACAAACTAATGGTTGTAGGCAAGATAGAGGGAAAAAGACCACGCGGACGATCGCCTAATCGATGGTCGGACCAAGTAACCGCCGTTACGGGACTGTTAATTGCAGCTGCCCTGCGAGAAGCTGAAGACCGTGTAAAATGGAATAACATAATAAGAGAGGCAACAGACACCTTTCAAGGACACGACCTTCAGTAATGAAGAGGACGAAGAGAGAGAATATACTTATTATTAAATTTAACTGAAAATTTTAATAAATCACAAACATTCACTATACAATATTTAAACATTTTACATTGTGTAGGAATTGAATCCATGACTGTTAAAAGATAAGACGGTGTGCTGAATCATTACACCACTAGGGTGTCAGATATTGACTGCTTTAGATAAACAAACAATCAGCGAGATTTAGGGTTTTTTTTTAATGGACGACAATAGAATGGTAACCCAGACTGCGCTAACGGTATACGCTGGCGGAGCACCAGGGAAGGATGATAGGTGAGGATGAAAAGGCAGGTCAGTTAGCTCATCGTGACGAATACACCAGTTATTCAGCACGAAGGTTACCCAGGGGGGACCGCGTGGAGGTCGACCTGATAGAGGGTATATTGCTAGCAATGGGACTTATTAGACCACATTACTAGCAATCCCTTCTTTCGCGAGAATAGGGTTATGGAATAGAAAATTAAATTGGCCAAAAAATTCGACCCACCTTTTGTCCAGACTGGGTCCGGGCGCAGTGTGCTCACGTTTTGACGATGACGGATGACGGACGCACACTTCCGCAGGGTTGGGGGGGCCTCCAAGACCCGCGCTAGATATATTCCCGTCTATCAATCCCCGGCGACGTTGACGGGTTGCATGAAATAGCTTACGCGCTGTATGGATATATTGCGCGCAAAAATAAAAGGCACGTTACATTGGACTTGTATAATTATATCGTCCCGGCATGGTCCCGGCATAGAATGGACCACCCCTTCCTTTCTCATGGGTGTGGTCAGAGGCCACTATGGGTGTTTAATGGTCGAGAAATGGGTTGTAGCGTCCCTATTAAAAAAATCACCGAAGCTTAACTGCGATTGCCAATCCTCCTGCCAAGCGTGGCTACTGAAATGCCAGTCTATAGAAGAGTCCAGCGGTGGACAATTATCGGCTGATATCATCATCATCACTTCGGCCATTATTTGTCCACTGCTGGACATAACCCTTTCCCATAGACTGCCGTAAGAGCACTCCTGAACCACCTGCATCCACTGACTCCCTGCAATGCGTTTGAGGTCGTCACTCCATTTAGCGGGGGGTCGTGCTACACTGCGTTTGTCCATACGGGGTCGCCACTCAAGAACAATCAAGAAGAATGGTTGATATGATGATAGGATTAATGAAAGTGTACATAAATGAATAATTCGATCGACCATAACACAGTCGGCTAATGTCCAATAATATAGTACAAAGATAGATAGATAATTTATTTACATTACTTACAGCACACAAATTACAATACAAACATACACATAATACACAGTAAAAGAGATAAAAAAATGAAAAACAAAATAGCAAAATATATAAAAGAACAATTTTCTTTTTTTTCATGCGTGTGCCATAGTAACACAAAATGGTCACAACTCAGTTTATTGCTTTGCCCTAAAAAGAGCAAAACACTGATATTCTGTTGTGGCCAAAAGTGAGCCGCGAAATACCTTATTAAAAAATAATAATAGCAAAGAAATATAAATAAAATGCATTGTGTGTGTCCATTACATTCGCCTCCATTTGATATTTTATTCTAAATAAATAAAGAAATAAATTTAGGTCTGCAATTGTGTCTAAATCACTTATTTCTATTAAAACTCTGAACTACTGTATCGATTTTGATAAAATTTCTACGGGATCAATATGAAAGTATGTCTTTTCAAATAAAAAAACCTTTTTTTTTAATTCGGTTAAAAATTAGACACCTTCCAGGCAAGCGAAGCCGGGGTCGGTCGCTAGTAAATCAATAAAAGCGAATGGTAATCGTAAATAATACGTTTGATTGATACCCGTCCTTCACGGAACGTGTGCCACCCTCCGCCCGGCCACCTACCACCTACCACCCACACGTTTGTCAGCGGTGAGTGACGCATGAGTGACAGTCGACAGAACCATAATCATAACTAAAATAAATTATGTATTGAAGAGCTTTAGGACTCTAAGGACAATAAGTTATTATTATTATTATAAGGTGGCAAATAAGCATACGGCCCACCTGATGGTAAGCGGTCACGGATACGATATTTTTGCAGTATTTTTTTCCCTAATGGATGACAACGGTATGACGACTCCGCTTGCGCTGACGGTTTACCAGACGGAGACTTTGTACAAAAGTCGATTGCTTGGATACCTCTGTCCCATTCGTGTTTCTACCGTGAAGCAGTTTTGTTTGCATAGTTGTGTTTCGTTTGAAGGGTGGGATATGGCGTGAATTTACAGGGTACAGAGGAATAACATCTGAGTCCTCAGGAATGGCAACGTATGGGGGTATCATGGGCGAAACAGTCTACTCTGTTATATCCATGGTACTGCTCATGTTTATAGGCGATGGTTACCACTTTCTATCAGGTGGGCCGTCAACTTGTTTGCCATTCTAAGTTGTATAAAAAAAAAATACGCTAACGGGGCACCAGTGAAGGATGATAGATGAGGATGAAAAGGCAGGTCAGTTAGCACATCGTGATGAATATGCCTGGAATTCAGCACGATGGTTTCCAGGGGGGACCATGTGGACCAGGGATCGACCTGGTTGGGTATATTGCTAACAATAGGGCCCTTAGTCTCCTAACACTACTTTCCCCCCCTGTTACCCAGGACGACCTCCACGCGGTTCCTTCTTTAAACCATTTCGATTACTTCTTATAAATGCGTTACGATCGGCCATCTTGCCTGTTTCATCTGCACCTATCATCCCTCACCGGTTCCTTGCCAGTGAGTTGATTTCATTAAATTCTTATAAAAAAATACAGGAGAGAATGAATGAAGAAGATGCAGACAGAACAGTAAAAGAAGAAAACAGAATTTAACGGGAGAGATAGAGGGACTTGACTGAGGTTTAGAAGCTATCGAGCGTCACAGAAGAGCCTATACAGATGGAATATCGAATACAGGCATAATTATACATTTAGTAGGTCCGTATGTCACATAAATATAATTATATATATAATTTTATAAGTATATTAACGAGCATTCAACTCGTTTGCCGGAACACCACTTAATCGATTGAAAACTCACTTCCTCACGCGCGTGTCATAAGATTGTCAACCTTATTGCGATCACGATAAGAGTGGCCCGTTTAATTTGATATCGACCCCTGAAATATGAGTGGAACAGTCGCTACGAACAGTGATTGATGTGGAGTGACTGACGTGTGCACGAAAGCGGGTGTGCCCGTCATGCTGGCGGTGGTATCAGTTATAAGCGGTAGCGGGGCGCACGTTAATAATAAGAAATTTTATTCATTTATTTTATTTATTTATTAAATTGGGATAAGGGTAAGAAGATGATGATTTATTTATTAAATACATTAAATTTACAACGCGAGTACATTGGATCCCGCAATAGGCGAACCTGTATCGCGGGAGTCCATAAGAGATTACCAAAAGGTTCTTCAGAAAGGGGTAAAGAGGTTTCTTCAGGGTCGGCAACGCACGCGTAATACCTCCGGTATTGCAGGTGTTCATAGGCTACGGTAACCACTTACCATCAGGTGGGCAGTATGCTTGTTTGCCACTTCAGTGGTATAAAAGAAACCAAGACACGGGAATTTATATATATAAATTTGTGAGCCAGTTTTACGGAATCAACAAGTTAGAATGACAACGTTCTCTAATATGAAGTGCTTCATTGATTTATTGCCAGTCTTTACAAATATGTATGTATGTAAATATATTATAATGTACATATATTAATAAATAAATAAATACACTGGACAGTATTCGTATGAATGGCAATAGGTACAAACTCAGCTTTTGCAGGTCTGATGTGCGTTCAGCGCTTAGTTTCAGTTTGCACCTACAGTTAAAAAGGGTAATTTGTCCTGAACAACTTAAAGCTTAATGGTTGCATAAATTAACAATCATTTGACAATTAAAATATTTGTTTTTTTTTAAGTAGAGATAACTAACTAATCTGCAAATTGTTGACATTCATATTTTTATACAACAAGGCTAAAAAGTTGATGGCTTACTTGGCGAAAAGTGGTAACAGTCGTCTATAAACATAAACAACATTCTGTATGTTACAAACATATTGTGTGACTACTGGAACTGTTCATAAATTATGTTTTTTTATTTTTTATTTTTTTATTTAAAGCTGTAACTTTGGCTTGATTCATTATTACGTTTGAAGTATATATTTATAAATTAGAAATAATTATGATTGTAACTTTACAGCTTTCTATGTAGATAAATTTATTTTTTATTCATTTTCGAATTTATTTATTTATTTATTAACTAACATCACTAAAAGCTTTCTCTCTCAGTCAACCATAGGGAAGTGTCGGAATACTCAAATGCGATAACTTATGTTTAAATTAATAAAATACAATATTAAATTTAACATTTATAATTATGATTTGTTATTTTAAAATTCTAAATTCAAATATGGAAATTGTAAATTTTATATTTTTATTAAATGGAACGTGTCTAAGTCTTTCAATTGTACCACAATAATTTTATAGGGGTTTGTTCTAATGTAAAGTATAGAGTGACCTGTGTGGTTTGGGCTTCGATTCCCCGCCATTAGTTATGAAGTGTACACATGGAAAGGACGATATCAAATATAAATTAATGGACTTTTGTACAAAATGAATGACAGTCATTATTATTTTTTTGTTTACATTTAAGTAAGATTAAATATTTAAAAAAAGCTGGATAATGTCTATGTAATATTGCTTTATTTTTTTTTTCTCTATTCAAAACCGCCTACCTACATATTTCTCGGTTTGCCCAATGGTTGACTGGTAGAGAACACCGTCCGGTGTTAAGTCCGCCATATGTACATAGAATTTTACTGTGCATTAAAGTTTAAATAAATAAATAATACAAAGTTAATCATATTATATATTGGCCGTGTGGTCCCAGCATAGAACGGGCCACCCCTTCCTTTCCCGTGGGTGTCGTAAAATGCGACCAAGAGTGCTTAATGGTCAAAGGATAGGCGACAGCGTCTCTCTTAAAACATTATCAGTCTACCTGCAGTTGCCAACCCACAGTATACTCTGTTATGTCCATGGTACTGCTCATGTCTATAGGCGACGGTTACCACTTTCCATCAGGTGGGCCGTCAGCTTGTTTGCCATTCTAAGTTGCATAAAAAAAAAAACTTTCATTTTCCTTATAAACTATTGCAACCGAGTTATTTTCTAAAGTCAATGATTCACACACATATAACTTCGTTCCATCGATCGCCATTTACATAATGATCTATTGATGACTAAATAAAAATGATGATTTAAAAATAAAAGCTAGAGAATGGTCATGAATATGTCTAGATGTCTAATCTAGGTATCTAGTCATTCTAGAAAGTGATAATCTCCACTTTAAGACACGAGGAGTAACGTGGACATCAGTAATTGTACAGAAATAGTGTGATCTCGTGTTATTGGCCGTGTGGTCCCGGCATAGAATAGGCCAGCCCTTCCTTTCCTGTGGATATTGTAAGAGACGATTAAGGGACGACAAGGGATGGGCAGCAGCGTCCCAACATCTATAAAGCCCGACTGCGGTTGCCAATCCGCCTGCCAAGCGTGGCGACTACTGGCAAAACCCTCCAAGGGGGAGGCTTATATTCAGCAGTGGACAGTTAGGTTAATATGATGACAATGAGTGTGATCTCTTAACAATGGGCAATCTGAACTAACTCCATTTTCACCTACCATCCCACACTGATAATATTTCATACATTACAATATTAATTTAACATCGTGTTCCTAGAGGAAAGAAAGAAAACCAATTTCAATTGTGATAAAACCAGTTATTTAAAAACTATATTACTGAACCGATTTTGATAAAACTTCTACGGGATTAATTTGTAAGTAATATTACACATTCACAGGTAAAAAAAGGATTTTTCAAAAAGGTTTAGAATTGACAGAGTTATGAGGTTACAAACATAAAAAAGACGACCGAATCGAGAACGTCTTTCTTTTTGAAGTCAGTTACACTATACTTTTAGCACGTTTATTTTATACAACTTAGAATGGCAGACAAGCTGACGACCCATCTAATGGAAAGTGGTAACCGTCGCCTATAGACATGAGCAGTAAGTACCACGGACATAACAGAGTATACTGTTTCACCCACAATACCCTTCATGCGTTGCCATTTCTGAGGACTCTGATGTTATTCAGGCTTCACGGTAGAAACACGAATGGAACAGAGGTGCCCAAGCAAACGACTTTTGTACAAAGTCTCCCTCTGGTACGTGCACTATTTGCTTGTCATCCCCAGTATCAAATATCAAAAAACAGCATTCAAGAGCTTCGGAAGTATCTTATTTCTTAATAATAGAAGAGATCTTTTTTTATGCAACTTAAAATGGCAAACAAGCTGACGGCCCACCTGATAGAAAGTGTAACCGTCGCCTATAGACATGAGCAGTACCATGGATATAACGGAATACGCTGTAATGCCCACAGTACTTTCTTTGATGCTTATTTTTAAGGACCATGGTGTTATACCTCCGTACCTTGTAATTTCACTGTTATATCCCTTCAAACAGAAACAGTCATGTAAGCAAAGCAGCAACACGAGTAAGATACGAGTATAGGGCCTCTAAACAAGTGGCAAACGAATTCGTCGATGGAATCGACATCGCTAGCAAGTCCGTGAGATAGAATGAGATAATAACGTCGGGTGTCTCATTCCAACTCACGGACTCGCTAGCGATGTCGATTCCATCGACGAATTCGCTCGCCACTTATCTAGAGGCCCAGGTATCCGAGTAGCTTTTGTACAAAGTCCCCCTCTGGTAAATCTATTTGACATATGAAACGGGGAACGCAAAACACCACTTCGCGACGGCGCCGTAGTGGCGCATATCAGAGTTATAAGTGCCTTTATCTCATCACATGTCGATCGAGTCCATCACATATGACATCACTTGAGGCACCAACAGACCGTGGCTCCCACGACTGGGACAGTTAACGACACTTTTTGTCGTTGCCGGCGCACCACTTGCTCTTAATAAGCGCTGCTCGCTGTGTAGATGCCCTTTGAATTGTGTTAGAATAGTATTGATACGACGTTGGAAATTGCTTCTTTTCTGGTTATGAGAACCATTATTTAATGTTAGGAAGGCAAACGGGGTGATGGTCCACCTGATGTGAAGTAGCTACCATCGCCTATGAATACATACGATATAAGAGAAATAACTTCTATGTTGTACTTCAAACGAGCTGATGGTCCACCTGATGGAAAGTGGCAACCGTCGCCTATAGATATGAACAGCACAATTGTGGCTATGGTGATACCTCTCTTGGCTTGTCATATCTGACGACAATGGTATTAGGCTTCCACACTCTTTAATTTCATTGCAGTATCCCAGCTTTCAAACCTAAACACAACAATGCAATCACAACTGTTTCACGATAGAAGTAGTGGAATCCAGGTAAGACAGAGGTAGAGGGACAGCAAGGTTCTTTATCTGATGTCATGTGCATGCTTTATTTATAATAATATATTTAATGGGGATTTTACCAACTTACTGTGTCATGAAGTTGAAACGATTGTCGGAAATGGCAAACGCAATAAATTTGTAAAATTACTGTTGTGTAGATAATATTAAAAAAAAAATAGCGTAAGTTTTAAAAATAATATTGATATTCATTGTATTCAGACAGACAGTGTGAATTCTAATAACGCTATAAATGTGAAAGTTTGTAAAAATATTTGGGTGTTCTTTGACTTAATCGCGCTTCAACAGCTGAACGGATTTAAATGAAATTTGATACACAGATGGACTATAATATCCTAAATTAACCTATAGAATGCCACTTATTCTAAATTATGTGTTCAGAGTCGCGAGATATGGCTAATATGTAAATAACATTCAATAATTTTCTATTAGTGTATAATTTTAAAATTGTAATAGGTACGATTTTCGAGACTGAGAAATAACTACATGGGACGAATAAAGGGAACACTAGGTGTCTTGTCGTATAGGGAGGTCAAAGATTTGGCCTGGAATAGAGCTGGCTGGATGAGAAAAGGAAACTTTCAAATAAGAAGAAGATATGATTTTCATATACTGGTCTACATCTGACTCAGGATATTTCGAATGTATGGTATAATCCTTACCTTTATATACCAAACTCCTTAAAGATGGGTTCGTATATTTTTTGTAAAACTATTTTAGTACAGATTCGATGTTTTAGCTACAATATATTATAAGGTTTTTTTTTTTGATGGGTGAAAATGGTGTGGTAACCCCGCCTGCGCTAACGGGATACGCTGGCGGAGCACCAGTGAAGGGTGATAGATGAGAATGAAAACAGGCCAGTTAGCCCATCATGATTAATTCATCAGGAATTAACCATGATAGTTTCCAGGGCGAACCGCGAGGAGGTCGACCAGGTTGGGAATATTGCTAGCAATGGGATTCTAAGTCTCCATAACTAATAATCCCTTTCCCCCCTATATTATAAGGTTAGCTTGATTTTATTTAGAACTAAGATCGTTCGAACTCAGGTTTAGTTCTTTGTGTCTTAGTGTCTTTAAATAATAAGAAAAACTCTTTGGAATCAATTCATCCCTGTATGAACGCCATCCAAAAACACAGACAAAAGCTTCACAGTCTCGTTCTTTCTGCATCGGAGCTTAAATATCTAGAACGTTGTCAGAACTTATTTGCAATGTTGCATCTTAAATCGTCCAACTATTTGTTATGCATTATTGATCGACAAACATCCTGCTATTGACTCATTTTACCATATGTGATGTCATCATTCGCGGATTATCTATTACCATAATAACGGATACTATATTTGTGTCGATTGCTCGTGATGATTGATTTACATGGTGACTTTCTAAATTTTGTTTTTCTGAATGTGTTATGTTAAAAATAATCGGATGACAGTATAAAGTTTAAGGAAGACAAATTGTTTTATAATTTATATATTAAATATTATAATTTAACTTAACCTTGTGTACGCTTTCACCAATCAAATGTTTGGCAACGGGGTTATTATATTATATAGAAGAAATCTCTTGGATCTTGGATTGGATCTTAAAATACAAGATATAGAAGTTAAAATCGTAGATAAATATTTTTTTATGCAATTTAGATTAGCGAATAATCTGACGTCCTATCTGACGAAAAAAGTAACCGTCAATTGTAGACATGAATTATGAATATCAAAGCTAACAGATAAAAAAACGGGTGCGTTTGTTAATATATCCTATATTTTTTTTTATATATAACTTAGAGTGGCAAACAAGCTGACGGCCCACCTGATGGAAAGTGGTAACCGTCGCCTATAGATATGAGCAGTATAATGGACTTAACAGAGTATACTGTTTCGCCCATGATACCCCCCATGCGTTGCCATCCTATATTCGTCAACATCGTCATATCAACTGTTAATTGTCCATTGCTGAACATAGGCCTTCCCCATAGTCTGTGAGAGAGTCGACAGTCTATAGCTTACGGCAGTTTATGGACCATAGATTGCCATAAGGAACAGTCCTGAGCCACCTACATCCAGTGACTTCCTCTGCAGTGTATTTGAGGTGGTCGCTCCATCTAATGGGAGGGGGGGGGGGAGCAGTCATTCCACACTCGGTAGTCTGTTCTTCGAGCTATGTGACTAGCCATTGTCACTTCAGCTTACTCATACTTGATTGTGACGTAGTATTTTATTTACCTTGTAATATTGACAGATTGTTTTACCAATAGTCAACGCATTGTCTAAATCATTCTATAGTAATAGAAGCGTCAAATTTGACTAGAACTTTTTTGAAGCTTTGATGAGGAGAAAGAATTGATTCGAAATGTTCTTAGGAACTTAGATCCATGCGAGCAAAACATTGGCAATGACTTATAGAAAACGAAAAAGTCGCAACAAAGAACGAATAATCGTATAAATATGAGAATTGTCTAATATAATTCTGCAACAATGTTCATGTCACATTTATTTCTAACGACCCACTTTTTAAATCAGTTATGAATGAGTCTAGTACTGGGTTTATTATTAAACGGAATGTCCACATTTCTCTCGTCACGCGCCATTAGTCTCACGAGATTAGTGAGCCGGTGGTTTTGACAATTGATTTATGTCTGTCAAGACTCGTCACGGCGCTGCGCGGGCGCATCTGTGCCCCTCTCCGCGCCTCGTCCGCTGCCGTCTAAGAACAAATATCGGGCAAAGATTATGTGTGGAGAACGGGACTGAGGAAAATTAATACGTTATCTACGTATAAATTTAAATGAATAATTTAAATATTTTTTTACACAGGGGGTAAACGTACCTGTTGGTAAGTGACTAACGCCGCCCGTGCACCCACAATCCCAGCGACTTTGCAGGTTTGCTGCAGGCCTTTTAAAAAAAACATGCTCTTTTCTTGAATTATATTTTGAAAATCACGAAATTCGACATAGTCCGCAACGGATATACATTCGATAGACCTTTAAAGTACGCGAATGTACGAGAAAGTAGTTTGCGTTGTCTGTACCAATCATCCGTGATACGCCGTGAACGTGATGTAGGAGTAATGATACAAGTTATAGCCACACTGAAGGCAAAAGAGACAGAAAACGTCGACTTAGGCTCGAACCATTCTCTTAAGATCTGCTTAAGATGGATTTAACCCCCGAGATGACGCAAAATCACCAAGAATGGCGTAAAAGTATCACCCCAAATAGGGAAATAGCCAGGAGGTAATTCTATGAGTTCCATGATACAATACTGGGACTCTTCAAGTCGATGGTAAATATCTTCTGGGTAAGCGTGTTCCATCCTAAATCCTGTTATCGTTTATCATTAGATGAGGTAAGATCATAAGTGCAAACCCATCTTGTAATAAAAAAAATGTCCCATTGGGTTTCGTAGTTTTAGTGACAGTTATTAGGTAAGTCGTATGCTTCATGTCATGGTTACTACTCTATATTCCACACAATCTTCTTTGAATATCGAGGTCTGGTTAATCAGCGTCATACCAGAGGGAGACTTTGTATAAAAGTCGATTGCTTGGGTACCTCGTCAGCTTGTTTGCCATTCTAAGTTGTATAAAAAAAAAATGTTGTCCAGCATATTCAAATTGATGTTGGACGAAATGTCGACAATATGATTATGTATCACAATTAGCATATGGAGAACATTCGATGACTTTTACCATCTAATTTAGGATTATGGTTTTTAATATATTATTTTTATGTTGTGAACGATATCAAATTATAATTTATTTTGGTAAATGTTTTTTAATGGTTGAAACTTTAATATAAATCCAATTTGTGCTGTCACTTTACGGTAATAGGGTACCAGCGAGCAATGATAGCAATAAAGTCAAGTTAATTGGCACATCGTGACAAATTCACCAGGAATTAATGGTTTCCAGGGAGAGAATTCGAGCTGACAGGGTATACTGCTATTCCATTTGGTATACTCCACTTTACTTGATATACTTTTTTTAATGAGCGAAAATCGAATGGTTAAAATAGATAATGGAAATAGAGTTTCCTGCCTAACGCTCCATCTGCGTCAACTATTTACCCCGTTTGTCAGAAACTAGACGATTTATCACTAAAACTAAAATAGTCGTCCATGTTTGCGGGAGCGGGTCTTAGCGAAAAATATATTTGGTTTTATTTTAATAATTTCCAAATTAACAGCTGCACGCTTTGTTGTGGTTTGCTGGTAATATGTCAACTGCTTAATAGATAGATAGACCAGAGGGAGACTTTGTACAAGAGTCGTTTGCTTGGGTACCTCTGTCCCATTCATGTTTCAACCGTGAAGAAACAGTTGTATTGCATCGCCATGTTATCGGTTACCACTTTCCAAGGTGGGCCGTCAGCTTGTTTGCCATTCAGTAAGTTGTATAAAAAATAGATATTTTTTGTTTTTATTTTGTTTTTCTTTATTGTTTCCATTGTAAAATTACAATAGTAAACTTATTATAAATACAAACATTTTTAATTAATTATTAATTGCTTAATTTTATTAAAATTAGAAAGTATTTTTTTAACCATAGGTTATTATACCAATCCTTATTAATATAATAAATGTGAAAGTGAGCTTGTTACCTTATACATAACGGTTTAACTAGTCATTATAAAAATTTGGTATACACGTACTATATAAGATATAAAAGAATCATCGTCATCAGCTTTTAACTGCATGCTGGACATAAGTCCCCTCGGACAGTTTTCATGGCCACGAAACAGTATACTCTGTTATATCCATGGCACTGCTCATGTCTATAGGCGACGGTAACCAATTTCCATCAGGTGGGCCGTCAGCTTGTTTGACATTCCTTAGAATTATTACAACTTATTGCATAAAAAAATCTATACAAAACGTCAAAATTAATACAGATTTAGTTTAAAATATTGGTTAAGAGACGAGTTTAGAGTAATGGTGTATAATAACTGAAGTACCAGTTTTTTTAATGGATGTTAATGGAATGGTAACGCCTGCGCTATCGGTATAAACTGGTAGGGCACTTTTGAATGATGATAGGTGAGGATGAAGCAGCTCAGTTAGCTCACCGTGACGAATCTAACAATAGATCAATCGCGATGGTTTCCAGAGGGAACCACGAGGAGGTCGACCTGATATAATATATTGCTAGCAATGGGGCCACTAATTCCCATTACTGACAATCCTTTTTCCCCCTTAACTAGAGTACCATTGAGGGATGATGTGTGACAATGAAATCGAAAATACAGTGACGGGGCTCCAGTGAAAAATATTAGGTGAGAACCAAAGCAGATAAGCTAGTCCATCGTGACAAATTCCAAAATAGTTACCACGAGGGTTTCTAAAGGGAATCGTGTAAGATCCACCTGATAAGGTTTTAGAGTCTGTTACTAAAGATCCCTTCCTCCTAATCCAATTGCTCCGTCGTGACAAATTCACACACGATGTGAACCTCTCCCTTTTTAAAGTCGGTCGAAATGTGTTTTCAATTCTAGCTGTCACTTGTGATTTTCTCGGTTAATTTACGTCAAAATGTGTCAATCTGTCATTCAAGGATATAGACATCTGTCAATGGAGCATCTTTTAAAACTATAAAAGTATCTAAGTGTCATATTTTTAATACAAACTATACTAACTATAATTAAAGATTGTGACCCAAAAAAACCCCATTTCAATTGTGATAAAAATAGTCGTTTTGATTTAAAAACTAAATTATTTAACCGATTTTGATAAAATGAAATGAAATGGAAAATGAATTTTTCAAAACGCATACAGAGGAATTAAACTGAAAAATATATATATTTTTATCCTTGCAGATGTTAAAATTTTAGTACAAAGTATACCAGAGGGAGACTTTGTACAAAAGTCGATTGCTTGGGTACCTCTGTCCCATTCGTGTTTCTATCGTAAAGCAGTTGTGTGTGCATGGCTGTGTTTCGGTTTGAAGGGTGGGATATGGCGTGAATTTACTGGGTACAGAGGAATAACACCTGAGTCCTCAGGAATGGCAACGCATGGGGGTATCATGGGCGAAACAGTATACTCTGTTATGTTCATGGTACTGCTCATGTCTATAGGCGACGGTTACCACTTATCAGGTGGGCCGTCAGCTTGTTTGCCATTCTAAGTTGTATAAAAAAAATAGGCATTTTCTAATTCGGTTTAGAACTGTCGAAGTTATGAGGTAACAGACACAAAAAAGAAATTGGCGTGTGGCCCTGGTATAGAATAGGCCACCCCTTCCTTTCCCGTGGGTGTCGTAAGTGCCAACTAAGGGAGGGCAAGGGATGAGCAGCAGTGTTCCTCTTTAAACATCTCCAAAGCCTGGCGATTGCCAATCCACCTGCCAAGCGTGGCAACTATTAGCAAAACCCCCCAAGGGGAAGGCTTATGTTCAGCAGTGGTCAGTTAAAGGCTGGTATGATGATATGATGAAAGATAAAAAAATATAAACGAATACAGAACCTCTCTTCTTTAAAATCGGTTGAAAATATTTTAAAATGTTAATCAACTTAAAGTCTGTCTGTGTATCAAATTTCATTTCAATCGATTCAATCGATTCGACGTCACCGAGTTAATAATAAAGCTTTTAAATATCTTTTATAAACTTTCCTTTTTGATGTACATATAATAAATATCTGTGACGCGTATTACATTTTACCATACGCACTGTGGGCAACGAAGTACATTGAAACCCTACATAAACTATGTATGTTACAGTCTAATTAACAAACTGTCTCCCGAGCTGGCAGGTAAATGACAGGCGACGGCTGACGGCTGACGTGACGAGACGGGCGACGTGACGTGACGTGACGTGACGTGACGGGTACGTGACGTTGATGCGATGCGACGCCAGCCTTGTCGGCCGTAATGAAATTGTGACACCGGATTGGGTGGTTCAAGTTAGAAAATTATAGCGGTTAACAGGACGGTGAATAACTGTAATGTTTATTTATAAGTAAATATTGATATATGTGATAAAAGTGATGAAAAACATCATTATCATACTAATTCATAATACCATGTTAAATCATAGGCCATGGTACCATGGGCATAATATTGTATATTAATGTGCATGGTTTTATTCATGTTTATACGCGGCCCTAGGGTTATTAACTCTTTCCCGGCGCGCCACTCGGAGAGTGCTCCTGTAAGGGGGCGGCGCTGCTGTTGACTACAGCCTCACAGGAGCACTCTCCGAGTGAAAGACTGCTAGTCACGAGCCTCAGTCACCGGCGGGTAGGCACCGAGAGGAATACCGGTGTGTTTTTAGTGGGTAAAAATCCCACAGTACCCATTCGTCGTCCCGCCGGCGGATGGGTCTCTTTCTGAAGATTTTCACCCTAGTTAAAAAAAAAAGGTTACTAACTCTCGAAAGGATCAACCCGGAAGAATTTTATGTGTAAAAATTTTATAGAGGGGCAGGGGGAGTTATTAAAAGAAAATCAATAATTATTTTATAAATCTATATTTGTTTTCGGACAGCATCTAATATTTGGTTTTTCACCACAAAATTATAAAAAAAATTACATCAAAATTTGAAGTTTGTTAGTACTTGTAACTCATAATAAAGAAATAGTCATTCGATTTATTTCCGTGCTCCATCATGCTGAATACGCGTTCACATGAAGCATTAGAGACAGGAATAGAAAGAACAAACCTGACAATTTTTTCCAATTTAGGACAGGGATTTCTGTCTTTCAATTTTGTAAGAAAGTCAACCCACTCGATTTTCTTCACCGAGAAAACCAATTTTAATATTTAAAAAAAAAGAGAAATATAAAAGAAAAATGAATATGCATTCTGAATAACAGTAGTAAGGAGGTAGATTTGGTAGGTATTTTAATTTTAATCTAATGTACCCCTAAAATCTCTTTTCCATAATAATTTTGTTCTATTTACTTTCTCATTGGTTTCGTAAGAGGCGACTAAGGGAACTTAACAGTCGATGGATGGGCAGCAGCATCCTTCTAAAAACATTAAAATCTTAACTGCGGTTGCCAATCTACCTGCCAAGCGTGGCAAGTACTAACAAAAGGAAGTCTATGTTCAACAGTGCACAGTAATGGCTGATGTGATTTCCAAGCTGTATGAAATAATGTTGATTATCCATTTATGATATTTTGTTAATGTATAAAGACAATTAAAATCTACAGCAATTAATGCTATATCTTTTTCTATGTAAAAGAATATTTTTGTTAACTCTGTGATTTTTTTATATAATTATATACATGAAATTGTTTTATGTGAAATTTTCGACACAACTAAAATAAAACTTGCCTGAATTTTGCTTTTAATTAGTCATCGACAAGTATCCAGATAATCTCCATCACACGTGCGTACAATAAAACGCTTAAGTGTGCATTTTGTACCATACACGATGTGGAGCACCGGTTTTTTACGGCTGGAAAATGATTATTACGTGAACAGTATAATATTTATAATTTTTGTAACAATGTCTTTTGTGAGCAATAGTAACGAGATATACATACACAGATAGACAGAACATTTAATTAATTGATAGCAGCTTTGTACAAAAGTCGTTTACTTGGTCACCTCTGTCCCATTCGTATTTCTACCGTGAAGCAGTTGTGTTTGCATGGCTGTGTTTCGGTTTGAAGGGTGGGATATGGCGTGAATTTACTGGGTACAGAGGAATAACACCTGAATTCTCAGGAATGGCAACGCATGGGGGGTATCATGGGCGAAACAGTATACTCTGTTATGTCCTAGTGCTATACATACTATGGCCTGCTCCGGCTTGAAACTGGTGGAGGAATGATGAATGAATCGTTGTGTTAAAATCGATTATTTTGATTTAAAAATTAAACTACTGAACCAATTTTGGTCAAATTTCTAAGAGACCAATTTGTGAGTATATTCTTTCGGATATAAAAAGAATTTTCGAAATCGGTCTAAAACTGACGGAGCTATGAGGTAACAAATATTAATAAATACAGCTGATTTGAGAACCTGACCCTTTATGAAGTCAATCGGAAAATATATCTAAAGTAAATCAAATAAAGATCTGAATATTCACAAATTGAAATTAAAATTATAATGAACATGTAAATTTACCATCAGGCGGGCCGTAAGCTTACACGCCATTTGAAAAAAATACGACGTTATATTAAAATAGTAACTACAAATGCGAACAATAAAGCAACAATTGCATAGTAGATCATTCCAGTAGGTCGACAAGCACTCTCGTGGAATAGCACCATAACTCGAGAACAACAAAAAAAAATTCTATTTCGCATTAATTTCGGCACACCGCCCACGGTCTTTCAGAAGACAGACGTAAATGCAGAATTGTTACAATAATAAATCAATTTTATAGAAAACTACGATAACACAATGAGCGTCCGTGCTCCGGCTGTACGGATTTGCATTAGTGATTGCATTAATCATTTCCTCGTACAATCGGGGTAATAAAAGCCATAAAACTTTGTATGGGACGCCATTAATTGTCATTGACAGCTGACAGCGCGGGGGGATGATTGACAAATGTCAGAAGCAGCGTTGCAGTGAAAAGACTGGGTTTTTGCCGCGTCGGTGTTGTTTAGTTTTTTTTTTTCTTTTAGTTTAAATGATAGTAACATGACTTGCGGATGCTGTTGATGTATTTATTGAACACAGAGAAGTGCATCTCGATTTTTATATAGAATAATTACACTATTCAATACGGAAATGGTGCTACAATAAATACAAATTGTGAGATTAATATTTTATTGCCTGTCGTAAGGGAGACTTTGTACAAAAGTCGATTGCTTGGGTACCTCTGTCCCATTCGTGTTTCAACCGTAAAGCAGTTGTGTTTGCATGGCTGTGTTTCGGTTTGAAGGGTGGGATATGGCGTGAATTTACTGGGTATAGAGGAATAACACCTGTGTCCTCAGGAATGGTAACGCATGGGGGGTATCATGGGCGAAACAGTATACTCCATTATGTCCATGGTACTGCTCATGTCCCTCTTTCTATCAGGTGGGCTGTCAGCTTGTTTGTCATTCTAAGTTGTATAAAAAAAAAAGTAAAATATTTGAGATCGAGTCATTCATTTTATATTTCAAATTATGGATTGTATTTGATAAATAATAACAAAGCATAAAAATTAACAAGCAATCGTTATTCAAAATATAAAAATGACATAATCGGTTGTATTTTTATCTTTAAAATTAATTTCTCTTATTAAAACCTCAAAAATTTTAGATTCTCATAGTATTTTTAAACAGCTTTAGTGAAGGCAGTGTTTTTGATTCAACCATATGTTTTGATATGTTTGTATGTAAAATATGTAATAATAGATTCAACTTATTGTTTAACTGTCAAGTTAACGTCAATGTTGAAATGCGGATTGTTATGTTTTTGATTTGTTTATATATATCAATCACTTTGATTGACAACGATACAGATATGCGTGACGTTAATGTCAGATTAGCAACGACGTTTTTATAGTTGCGGTTTCCATAACGAAACAACAAAATTGATAAAAATATTATTTTCCTTAATACTGTTAATAAATTCTATTGCTGATATATAACTATGAGGCAATTTTATATTTGTTTAAAACATATATGCATAAAAATTTATTGAGCTCGGATCTGTCGTAGATACATATATACTTCATATATTTTTAAATAACCCTTTTCATGTAATAAAATGCAGGGAATCAGTGGATGTAGATGGCTCAGGATCCTTCCTTATGGTAGTATATGAGAGAGGCCTATGTTCAGCAGTAAATGATGATGAGATGATGTTTTAAAAACTTTGTGCCACAGTCAACATACAGAATAATCATTATTGCAGTAAAATGAATTAATCCAATGGGAAAATAAAAAAAAAAAAATACATATATCTCTGAAAATTTACAAGTACTTTATTGAAATTATGTTTCTCAACTGGGTTGTTAGCTTGACAGTCATTATAAATACGAGAAGTCTCATTCAAACCACGACTATAGACACATTTCATCTCACTGACTGACATCGGTCAAAGAGTGCGACTCAATGTTATATAATGGTGATTATTATATAAATAAAATAGATGCGTAGTAAAACATTTTCCCTTTGATTTATTCACAGCAATCGTTCGTTATCGGAACGATCTTAGACGTCGATCGACGTCAATAGCAACCCTTCAGAATCGTACCGGCTCTAGATTGAAATAAAACAGAGTGTCTGTTCTTTCGCGTCTATCACGCGGCAAAATGCCGTATCTGCAATTGTCGATCGGTGATCCTTCGTCAATTGTCAGTTGCGATGTTATCAGTGACGCGCGTCACTCAGCCGGGAAGCCGGACCATTGAATAAAATGTCAATTTCGTACTTACGGCGTTTTTAACGGCCCATTGATTTTGTGCTATGAAAGGTTTTTTATCAGTTTACATTGTAATGGAGTTACTACGTATCTCGTTAGTTTTTTTTTCTATGACAACCAATATTAAATTCACGTTTTATGGTTTTAAGGACATAAAAGTATTATGGAATAAGTATTTAATAGTCGTGTAGGTTCCGGCTTAGAACAGGCCAACCTTTCTTTTTCCGTGGGTGTCGTAAGAGGCGCTAAAGGACTAAGGGACGGCGAGAGATGGGCAGCAGCGTCTCTCTTAATTAATCTCTAAAAGCCTAACTGCGGTTGCTAACCCGCCTGCCAAGCGTGGCAACTATATGGCATAACCTCCCAATAGGGGCAAGCCTATGTTCAGCAGTGGACAGTTAACGGCTGATATGATGATTTAATAAAAAAAAAGTTATTGTTTCTGAACGGATCATTGAATCAATGATTGGAGCAGACTCAAGATATTCAATGTTAGGGTTCGATCCCCGCGAAAAGAATTAATTATTACTATTTTAGGTTCTATCTGCCTACCCCAAAAAAGACTTTGCATGAAGACAGGCGAATAATGTCCAATTGAAATAATGCGTAAACAATCTTTTAAAATAAAATCGTAACATTGTTTATTTACAAATTATATATATATATATATATATATATATATATATATATATATATATATATACCATATATATATATATATCTACCAAACACAAAAACAAAATGTTTTCCTTGAGGAAAAGTCATTCGATAATAATATTAATTAAACTTGTCTACATTCAAATACATTATAATTTTTTTGTTCAAAACAAAACTTGAGGCCTGCTCCGGCTTGAAACTGGTGGAGGAATGATGAATGGAACGATACTTCTGCCGGCGCTATCGATATATGCTGGCGGGACACCAGTGAGGGGTGATGACAGCAGATCAGTTGGCCTATCGTGACGAATTCAACGACAGTTAACCATGATAGTTTCCAAGGGAAACCGTGAGTACATTGACATGTAATGTAATGTAAATTAAAAAAAATAAAAAATTAACTCTATTCCGCGCTTAGCCTCTCATTTGGGCCGTTGTGCGTATGAGTCGTGGCTAGTACAGCCAACCTAGCTCCGCCCAGAAGCGCAGAAGCTTCCTGGGATTTTCTCAGGCCTCACGGAGCGACCTCGCCGTTCCGAGGATTTCATAGTAGATAGTATATATATTGCAAGCAATAGGGCTGCTAAACCCCAATACTAACCATCCATTACAGTATACTCTGTTATGTCCATGGTACTGCTCATGCCTATAGGCGACGGTTACCACTGTCCATCAGGTGGACCGTCAGCTTGTTTGCCATTCTAAGTTGTTTAAAAAAAAATACATTACGTAATTCATTATAGTGAAGGTTGTATTTGTTTATTTTTTTTTTAAAGAATCTAAGTCTATGTATATATTTCATAAGAATCGGAATAAAATATATATATAAGTATAAATAAATAAATATAAATAAGTATACAGTGACGAAATACTTACTGATGATTGTTTTTGCTAGATTATGTTTTTTTTTCTTTTTTGCATATTTGTTTTTTATAAATACGTTTCAAAGAAATCCTCTCTTACTGCCTAAACGATCTCGGAGTTACCACCGGCGTCGCACACTTATGGAAGTCAGAGACGTAGTAAATAAAGAACGCCATCACCACTCGCTATAATTCACCCCCTGCCCCCCCCATCCTCCCGCCCCAGGCCCCCATATCACGGACCCCAGACTTTCATATTTCCATCACACGTTGCCAGCAAAAACACAGCTAGTTTCATTATCAGAGCGATACATCAAATGTGTGTAATGGCCTTAAAGGGGGCGAGGGGGGGGGGCGGGGGCGGGTTGATTCATAACCAATAAATCAATGAGCCTACCGAGGAGTAATAGGACAAATATTGTGTATTAGGGTTATGGGCAGAAAAAGCGAATTTTTGGATATTATTAGCCGACTTCAAAGAGATTTCAATTCGGTCGTATTGTTTTCTATGTTTGTATTTTTGTCACCTCATAACTCCTTTGTGCAAAATAGACTTTGTACAAAAGTCGATTGCTTGGGCACCTCTGTCCCATTCGTGTTTCTACCGTGAAGCAGTTGTGTTTGCATGGCTGTGTTTCGGTTTGAACGGTGGGATATGGCATGAATTTACTGGGTACAGAGGAATAACACCTGAGTCCTCAGGAATGGTAACGCATGCGGGGTATCGTGGGCGAAACAGTATACTCTGTTGTCCATGCTACTGCTAATGTCTATAGGCGACGGTTACCACTTTCCATCAGGTGGGCCGTCAGCTTGTTTGCCATTCTAAGTTGTATAAAAAATAAAAAAAAACTCCGTCAGTTGTAAAACGATTTCGAAAATTCTTTTTTAATTTAAAGTATATACTTATAGATTGGTCCTGTAAAAATTCTATCAAAATCGGTTTTGTAGTTTAGTTTTGAAATCAAAGCTGGGTTTGTCATTACTAAAGTCATTACTGTCATTGCTTGTATCAAATAATGCCAAAATATGATTGTCAATTATTAATTTTTACATTTGACAGACGATGTCCTGTCAAATACGCGGACTGTCAAACGTGCAAAGTTATAATTAAAGGTCGTGTCCTACAAAAAGACCGACTTTAATTGTGACAAAACTTGTTATTTTGATCTTAGAAGTGAATTACTGAACCGATTTTGATAAAATTTCCATGGGACCAATCTGTAAGTGTATTCTTTTAGATAAAAAGAGAGTTTTCCAATTAGCTTTAGAACTGACGTAGTTGTGAGGTGACAAACATAAAAAAAATGCAATCGAATTGAGAACTTTTTTTTAAACCGTTTGAAAATAGTCCGTTGTTTTTGAAATTTTCCACTTTTCTGCTTAATTTCTCTTATTTTATTATTTTATTTTATCTTATTCCTTTTTAAAAGGCCGCCAGCACACCTGCAATACCGTTGGTGTTGTGGGTGATCATGGGCGGCGGTAGTCACTTACCATCAGGTGAGCTGCATGCTCGTTTGACCTCTGTGTTGTAAAAAAAACAATTTTTTTTTATTTTGTTACAACCTTCTACAGTGTATTAGAAAACATACAAAAAAAAATAATGAAATCTTTTAAGTCTTTCTTAAGTTATGGCGTGACCAACAAAAAATAGGGATTAATTTTTATATATGTTTAATAAAAACAGTAAAAATATTTTTTTTTATACAATTTAGAATGGCAAACAAGCTGACGGATTACCTGATGGAAAGTGGTAACTGTCGCCTATAGATATGAGCAGTACCATGCACATAACAGAGTATACTCTTTCGCCCATGACACCTCCCATGCGTTGCCATTCCTGAGGACTTAGATGTTATTCCTCTGTACCCTGTAAATGTATTTTAAATTATATTATACCACAATCTTAACATTGTTTCATAATACAGAGTTTAATAAGTTACGGCTTAGCAAAACTGCATAAAGCTGGGCATAAAATAAATCAGGGGATTGTTTCATTTCGTTTCATTACGCCGCGTGCCAGTCAAAAATATTTTGGGTATAGAAAGTAAAGAACTATGGCCTGCCGTTATAGCATTTGTGACCTTCCGTGTGGGTGTTAAGATGCAAATTAGCTGATATTTATTACAGTACTCCATTTTAATAATAATAATAAATAATTTTTATTCAAGTAAACTTAATAAGAAGCAGTTTTGTATAGTAATTTTTTTATGAAACTACCGCCCAGTTCGGAATGCAATTTCAGCTGAGAAGAACGGGTTAGAAATACAGCTGTTGCTTTTTTTAAATACAAGTTTACAACGAAAAATAGCTATAAATGGATAAAATGACTATCACATAGTACGTATTGATAAAAGAAAGAAAAAAAAAGCTAAAACGCTACAATCAATTCTTCTAGAACTGACCAGTTATTTAATTTTTTTTATACAACTTAGAATGGCAAACAAGCTGACGGCCCACCTGATAGAAAGTGCTAACCGTCGCCTATAGACATATATAGGCAGTAGGACATAACAAAGTATACTGTTTCGCCCATGATACCCCCCATGCGTTGTCATTCCTGAGGACTCAGGTGTTATTCCTCTGTAACCTGTAAATTCACTGGCATATCCCACTCTTCAAACCGAAACACAGCCATGCAAACACAACTGCTTCACGCTAGAAACACGAATGGGACAGAGGTGCTCAAGCAAACGGCTTTTGAACAAAGTCTCCCTGTGGTAACTTAGAAATAATGTGTCATGTAATCCTTATTAATATAAAAAATGTGAATGTCAGTTTGTTTATCTGTTACCTATCACGAAATTTGATTTGTACATACTATTTTTGGTGGAGAAGTATACAGGCTACTTTTTATCCTTTATCCATCTCTATGCATCTCCTACAGAATTTATCATGGAGAGTGTTCTGAGGAATTGTTCGGATTAATACCTGCTGCTGATTTTCACCACCGTACAACCCGTCACAAACTAAAGTTTCATCCCAATCATCTGGACGAGTGGCGCTCTTCCACCGTACGTTTTTCAAGGCACTTTCTTCCACGCACAACCATTCTTTAGAATCAACTTCCAGCAGCAGTATTTCCGAACCGATACGACAACATAACTTTCAAGAAAAGAGTATATTCCTTTTTAAAAGGCCGGCAGCACACCTGCAATGCCTTTGGTGTTGCGGGTGATCATGGGCGGCGGTAGTCACTTACCATCAGGTGAGCCGCATGCTCGTTTGCCCCATGTGTTGTAAAAAAAAAAGTAAACCTATATAATATAACGATTACGCGGACAGACTCGCAAGTAAAAACTAGTACTCTCTAAACACAACTAATGCTTTAGCATACTACGGAGTAGCTGGTCCCATTGTTAGCAATATTCCCCAGGTTCTTCTTGAGAGCTATCGTGGTTTATCTCTGTCTGGAGGCATAAATGAATAAATGAATTTTATACTAAATACTGGTGATGGATGGGAGAGGGGGGGGGGGAGAAGGAGTTGTTAATTATGGAGATCAGTGGCCCTGTTGCTAGCAATACACCCTGTCAGGTCGACTTCCTCGCGGTTCCTCCTGTAAATTTATTATAATATTTGTATAAATTTTAATTTTAGTGCAATTGTTTAAAGTTAAGATTTCTAATCTGTCCATTGCTGGACATAGGTCTTCCACATACGGAGAGTTTTGTTATTAATTGCAACACTTGACAGGTGAGTTGACAACTGCAGTTAGGCTTTGGATGGTGTTTTAAGAGGGACGCTGCTGCCCATTCCACGACCATTACGTAAGTCCCCTTAAAACCATTGAGTCCCCTTAAAATATAATTAGTGTAAAAAAAAATTACTTACGCGATGTTAGAACTTCAACTACGGTATGCATTACCAAGTGACATGCACAGACGGCGCCGTCCACATAATATTTTATTGTTATTTTACAAATATTTTGTTGAATCTACAACATGTAGTGGTCATTAATCATCGCCGCGCGGGTAATTAATGAAATTTATGTGTGTCATAAATTTTATTGTTGCTATATTATGTGATACACGAAAACCGGGCGAATGAGGTCATTGATTCTAGGGTTCCGTGGGGTGTATTGGACTGTTTAGATGGAACTGTGGCTTTCGAGATGGGACGAATAGGCACTTTAACCATTTATGTAGATAAACATTCTTGGGATACTGTGCGTGTCCTTTATTTATTAAATATATAATAATTGCGCGTCAAAATTGAGCGAGTTTATAAGTTTTTTAAGGGGTATTCAGTTGGATGCATATCGCATTTAATACAATTTAAGATTATGTTATAAAAAAGATTTACTTCAATAGTGACAACTAGTTGTTTTTATTTAAAAACTAGTTATTGTAGATAGATACTCTTTATTGTTTCCTCCAATAGATTACAATAGTAAACTTATTATAAATATAAACAATTACAAGAAATAGTCACAATGAGAAAACAATGGGCGACCTTATCGCTAAAAGCGATCTTTTCCAGGCAACCTTTGGATGTTTGGATAAACTGTTTGATTGGAGGCACGATGAAGATCCTTATTAGTAAATATGGAGACATAATACATGTAATAATGTAAATATATATCCCTACTCACTATTCCTCTGTACCCAGTAAATTCACGCCATATCCCACCCTTCAAACCGAAACACAACCATGCAAACACAACTGCTTCACGGTTGAAACACGAATGGGACGGAGGCACCCAAGCAATCGACTTTTGTACAAAGTCTCTCTCTGGTCTGATCTACTTCTAATGGACTAATGGCCACCCTCCACTCACCATGGTCTATGTGATATATGGTGTTCAGGTTGACATCAACGCTGTTCTCTCTGAGAAACGTCGTGGTTAATTATTTCTGAATCCGTCACAATGGGCTAAAAGTCTTGGTTTCATGCTCACCTATGATCTCTCACTGATGCCCCGCTGACGTGTACTGATAGCGTGGCGGGCTTACCATTCCATTATCATTCATTAAGAATTTATTGGTCTACGAAAGACAGTACAAAGATAAAAGAAAACCATGGAAAATATGGATGAATGACGGTGGTTTATTTTTAAAAGGTTCATCCCAACCATCTGGACGAGTGGCGGTCTTCCACCGTGCGTTTTCAAGGCACTTTCTTCCACGCACAACCACTCTTTGGAATCAACTTTCGGCAGCAGTATTTCCGAACCGATACGACATCATAACCTTCAAAAAAGAGCATATTTCTTTTTAAAAGGTCAGCGGCATATCTGCAATGCTTCTGGTATTGCAGGTACTCATGGGTAGCGGTAGTCACTTATCATCAGGTGAGCCGTATGCACGTTTACCCCTGAGTTATAAAAAATACCCTGAATAGAATAATTATGGTTTGGTTAAAGGCTATTATTTTTTTTTAATAAAATTCACATCTCCCCTCTTAAGGAGAGGAGATGACAAACTAACCCCCGGCAGAAGCACAGTCGGCCGGGGTTCAGGGCCCCAGGGAGAGAAACCGGCGTACAATGCGGGCAGTATCTGAGAGCACCGCTTTCTGCATCTTTCCCGGGAGTGAGCCGCCTCGGAATCTTAACTGTCTGAGATGTTGTTCCAGACTGGTTGGGATAAGATTATTATTGTTTATTATTTTTATAGTACTGAACCCGTTTCGTGTAACACGGTCCACTTTTGGTGAGCTGGTGACTTTAACAAGACGAGAGACATGACCGTGGGCGACGACTCACTGGGTCTCAACACGATTTCCGTCACGCACCGATGTCTTACTTCACAAAACAATAAAATAAATTGTATATTATTATAAAATATATAAGGTTCAAATTATTTGTAACTTATTAGGGAGTTTGGAGTTTTTTTTTTTTATATCCTTGTATAGATGTATGTTAGTACGTAGATAAATTATTATAATCATCAGTGAAAAAATACATACATACATACATACATACATATCTGTCACGCCTGTCTCCCATCAGGGTAGGCAGAAACAATGGAACGCCAAATGCTTCGATTCAAACAAAACTCTTTCGCTTCTTCCACATTCATCAATCTTTTCATAAACGCTCGCCAGTTACGGGTACTTTTAATTTGCCCCTTCTTCAGCACGTCGCCTATTTGGTCAACAGACGTCCGTCTAGAGCGGGCCCTACCGACATCTCCATTCATTTTTGCTCGATAAATCTTTTTCGTAATTCTTCTTTCATCCATCCTCTCCAAATGACCAAAAAATTAATCAAAATCAATGTGATTTACATACTAAATACCTTGAGTTTTAGATGAGAATGGGCTGATTTTATAACTACTTGTAGTTATACTTTGTACTCGCAGTTTTACCCGTGTTCAATTGCAAAGGTTTTTTAATGGGTGATAAAGAAATGGTAACCCCGCCTGCACTATCGGTATAGGTTGGTGGGGCACCGGTGAGGGATGTTAGGTGGGGATGAAGCAAATCAGAGGGAGACTTTGTACAAAAGTCGATTGCTTGGGTACCTCTCTCCCATTCGCGTTTCTACCGTGAAACAGTTGTGTTTGCATGGCTGTGTTTCGGTTTGAAGGGTGAGATATGGCGTGAATTTACAGGGTACAGAGGAATAACACCTGAGTGAATGACAACGCATGGGGGGTATAATGGGCGAAGCAGTATACTCTGTTATGTCCATAGTACTTGCTCATGTCTATAGGCGACGGTTACCACTTTCCATCAGGTGGGCCGTCAGCTTGTTTGCCATTCTAAGTTGTATAAAAAAAAAAAGTTGAAATTAAATATTTAAATATACAAATATTTGACAGTCGTACATAACAGACGGTCCCTTCAAATTATCCGTTTCGATTAAAACGCCACCACGTCACGCACCCGTGCATCCAAGTTCGTAAATATAAAAATTATCTCACACGACACAGTCTCCCTGCAAGATATCGGCTGACATATTTACGACGCTGGTTTAGGGCATAAAACTAATCCCTACGACAGGGGGGTGGGGGTTGGGGGGGTGGGGGGCCTTTATTTCTAACATTCGTCACATAGTAGCCGTAAATTATCATACTCCGCTATGATATGACGGGGGCCGCCCATTAAACGCGTTTGATTTAGATGGGGCTATAAAATTGATTTATGTTTTCACGCCAACAAAACCCTAGTACTGAAGCAACTATTATATTAACATTTTCGTGGATAACCCACTCAATATAGCAAGGTTGTACGTCGGCGTGCGAATTAGGTGAAACAGACCTTGAAATAATTACCGAAAAGTCGATACTCCCGTGCCAATTGGAGAACAAATTAAGTCTTTTGTAATTGAAAAAAAGTTATTCACTCGTATAGTTGCATGCGTCTTCGGGAATATGGGACTTTGTGTTTTATATTTGAATAGTTAGAGTGCAAATTACGTCAAACATGTTATCAGATCAAGCATTGTTTTTGGATATCGGCCCCGTGTAATTCGGGTCCTTTATGACGTTGCTCAATGTACGTTGTTCTATGTTGGACGACAATATTTTCCAAATTATGAGCCATTGGAAATATTTAAGCAAGTGCTTAATATTAAACGAACAGACCGTATTTTTCTATTTATATTGTAGTTTATATACTTTATAAGTAATATTATTTTAATTTAATTACTTTAATACACATTCACATTTATTTAGAATATTTACAATGTTTACTTATATTTTTTAAATATTTATTTATTTTATTTTATCAAATAATTTGAATTGTATTGCTGTTACTGTAAATGAACTGTAATTTTAATTTATAATTTATTGTGTAATGTAGTATCTATCCTATACAATATACATATTTTGTGTTTTGAATAAAAATATTTTAAAAAAAAGTTAATAAATAATAAATTTCATAAGATTGTTGTATCAAGAAGATTTTTGACAGACTTACATACATACATAAAATGCGTGAGTACAATTCATTGTTGTATCCTCACCATACATGATCCAAATACAAAAAAGTGTCCCACGAGAACATTATTTATCTTTTTTACGACTTACACCAGCTTACCATTGGCGATACCTCATGGGACACTGCTGTCCCATAAACCAAACGTCACACGATTGGAGAACACGCGATAAATCCACTGTTTTAATGGCCACACACTTTATGGGTTTTCGACCATAAAAATTAAGGTGTCAATTGCTTGAAAGTGGAGCCAATTAAGTAAGCGGTATGTTTCCTCGAGTCCTATAATAAAAAGGGCCACAATGGGAAATTAAGTTGGTACTAAGTTATTTCCGGTCGCATGAGAGCTGACTGTTCGACAATTAGTTGAAGACATCATGGAAAATTATTCCCCTTACTTCTAAGGGGTATATGTATAATCAATATTTACTTGTCGTTTTGCTTACGATTCATATATATATATATATATATATATATATATATATATATATATATATATATATATATATATATATATATATATATATATATATATTCTTTATTCACGAAAACATACATTAACAACAATAAGTTAATAACAATGTTAGACAAAGGCGAATATATATATATATATATATATATATATATATATATATATATATATATATATATATATATATAGGAATATAGTGGGTGGGTAGTATATAGTGTTTTGGTTTAAAGAGCGGGATATGGTGTGAATTTATATGCAAATGTACAAAGGAATAACAACTAAGTCGTCTGGAATGGCAAAGACGCATGGGGGCATCAATGGGAACGAAACAGTATGGGATCTCTAAGGACATTATATAGGACCGCTAGGACATGTGTCTATGACGCTGTCGACGGGAGCTACTTTAAACCATCAGGTGGGTGAGACATGATCATATTTTCGTGCTGAATCATCATCATTTAAGTTTTTAAGTGCAGTTTAAGTGTTATTATAAAAATATTATGGATTTTTTTATATACATATATATATATATATATATATATATATATATATATATATATATATATATATATATATATATATATATATAAACTTAGAATCAAACAAGTACTGAGGGCCTACGTGATGGAAAGTGGTAACCGTCGCCTATAGACATGAGCGGTTACCATCGTGGAAATATCTTATTAAAGTCATCACAATGGGCTTGACCTGTTTTCATCCACCTATGGTTAAGTGTCTATAGCGTAAACCGATAGTGCAATAGGCAGGTAGTTACCATTTCGTTGTCATCCTAAAAAAAACTATTTTTTATCACTGGTATCTGTCTAGCCTATACCGATAGTTCAGGTAGGGTTACCATTTCATTATCATCCATTAAAAAAAAACTAATTTTCCTTCATCCTCACGTATTTCCTCTCACTAGTGCCTCTAGTACACGCCGGTAGCGCACACGGATTTACCTTTTTCTTTTTACTCGCTAAAGAAAAAAAAAAAAACATTGGTATTAACATATTTTGATAGCACTATGTTGCATCGCGCGCACTTATTCCGTCAAAGTAGCAAGTTGCCAGTTCGCGACTGCCGCGCCGCCGCGTCCCCCAACTAAATAAATCAATTTGTCAGTAACACAGTGACATGCGACCGACTCACGCACACGAACGCAACATACTGTTTTTACGACCGTGTGCGCATATATATATATTTTTTTATTTATTACATGATTGTACACTTTGTTGAGATCATTCTCGGTGAGAATTGTTGTGGAGATAAGGCTTGATTGATTTGTGTATGTTTTGAATTCAAGATTAAATCATGTATAATATTATAATTAGTAGCGATATTTACACGACGTATTTATCTAGTTATATATATGGTGATCCACAGAGTAAGCCATTGTGTTGTGTAGCTGGTTTAACTCTTAACCGCCTGATGTTTCTCCCAACACTAAATCAGCATGTGAACGAAAATCTAATTGAGTAACAAAAATATGACAAATATGAAGTAGTAACCCTTATTATTATGTACTAATATTATAAAATTTAACATGAGTTTGTTTATTACCTATTGACACATTACTGATTCAACCAATCTTCTTGCAAGTTGCATATAGTATTTATGATGTAAAAGAACATAAGCTACTTTATATCATAATTATACTTATAGAATCGTAGGTACGTAACTATTTAAGCATCTAGAAAGAACCTTCAAGTGTATATTATTTCAAAACTTATACATCCTAATCATCTGGACGAGTAGCGGTCATCCACCGTGCGTTTTTTAAGGCACTTTCTTCCACGCACAACCATTTTTTGAAATCAACTTCTTGCAGCAGTATTTCCGAATCGATACGACAACAGAACCTTCAAGAAAAGAGTATATTCCTTTTTAAAAGGCCGGCAGCACACCTGAAATGCCACTGGTGTTGTGCGTGATCATGGGCGGCGGTAGTCACTTACCATCAGGTGAGCCACATGCTCGTTTGCCCCCTGTGTTGTAAAAAAAAAACTTTAAAGTAAATTTAATATTTTTCTGTAAAATATATCGAGTATTTCTGTAATGAAAGTGGAAAAAAGATTTCTAGTTTTAGTAAAATTTATAACCTCTTCTACCCATTTAAAGACATTAACAAAGGGAGCGGAGTTACTCAATGGTGAAATTGCAAAATATATTCCAAACCGTGTAATTTTTCTCGTAAAAGTCTTATTACTTCCAATTCACACATATTATTAGAAATATCCTTAGCAATATTTCTCCGATACCCTGCACCGCATTCTAAATGAGACGATCGCCCGATTACACTACGTGTTTACTCAATAATTCGATACGAGTAATGTCCTGTCACAAGTCATAAGCGCAGGAAGGGGCAAAAATATATTACGTGTGCCTTACTTTTTTTCCCTTGTTCAATTTATTTTTTAATTGTTATTTAAATTAGATGTAGGTAAGCTTTTGCAGTTACTATAGGTGCCTAGATTTAAACATAAAAGAGTTCTAGTTGTAAAATATTCTTAATAAAATAAATTCATATGGAGTAGATATTTAGTTTACAATAATATGTCTGCCACTTCATCCGATTGACTGGGGATATAAAAGTAAAATGAAATATTTTTTTATTCAACTTTGCTTAATCACAATCATTTTTATGAATTTACCGCCAATATGTTGATGGACTGGAAAGAGACTATCCTGTGTTTTTTTATTTATTGCGTTAAGACGATTATTATGTTAAGAGGTAACATACAAACAAGTCTCCCTCTGGTAAGTGGTACATTCCAGTTTAACACGTTGACTGCCATAGCAATTTTCAGAAATCTGGCCTAAAATGGCACCTAAAATGACAATTGGATATATTCACATTATATTACTAAAAACTCTAATTATAACGCATAGTTATCATCAAAAAGCATAAAAAAAAAACAAACAAACATTAAAATATTATTTTATTTCTTGAATTTTAATTAATTTTTGTTATTGTATTTTTAGTTCGTTTTTTAATAAATTTTCTGTTCATGCAAGTCAGTATTGATTTTGTTGTTCTTTTCCCAGAAGCCATCTATCGATATTACCACTCATATATTTCGAGTTTAATCGTAGCTATACAAAACTGGCAAGTAAACACAGGACGAGATAACTGTTTTCCCAAGAAGGTTTCCCTAAGAGACTATAGCAAGGGGTTCTTCAAAAGGAGGGTCAAAAGAGTTTCTTCAGGGTCGGCAACGTGCGCATAATATCTCTGGTATTGCAGACGTTCATAGGCTACGGTAACCGCTTACCATCAGGTGGGCCGTATGCTTGTTTGCCACCTCAGTGGTATAAAAAATATTCGTAGTTGGCATCCTAGGAAAAAATGCAATCTACGAGTTAACTTAGTCAGAGTTGGCAGTCAACGTGGCAAACATTACTAAAGATTTAAATCGATTGGTACACATGTATGACTGTAACTACTAATGAACTGTCAGTTTTCTCATATTGGGTTTGCTGGAAGAAATCTCTATTGGAGATAAGCTCGCCTTTGTGCACTATTATGTTTGTTTTTACATTTTAGTAACCTTTTGTGTACAATAAAGAATAAAGATTCTTCCACATTAGATACACAAACCGTTACCTCCGTTTACTTACACCGCACAGTAGTATCGCCTGCGATCCAGCCACGACTCGTCATTTCTCGCATTGTCGTAATCCGCTGATTTACTAGCGACATTAATCAGGTTGACGGTCGATAGGGACTAAATCACTACCAAATGTAATAATGCAACCAACAAGCACCTTATAATAAAGACGCAAATAACAAAATCCTTTGACATGGCAACCCCGAGACAGCTAATGTTAACACTACTGCATGTTATTGCTTGTAATTCTTTTTGCGAAATTTGTGCAGATATATAATACCTTTTTTTTTTTTTTTTTTTTTTTTTTTGTTGTTGTTTTATTTGTCTAGCACCCGATCTGTTGTGATTGATTTATTGTGGCCATTTCCTGCTGTGCCGTTTTAGTGGGTTTGACTGCAACTTGAGAATGTTAAATATAACTTTCTATGGCATTCAGGTTTTTGAGTGAAATATGTGTGATGATTTGTTTAATTTCGTTTCGTTTCAGTTAAAATAATGTATTTACTTTGTATTGTTTGTGTACTTACAAGCATTGCTCTGGGTTTGCACGGGTATATAAATAGAAAGGTAAATTAGTATTTTATACATATATATATATATATATATATATATATATATATATATATATGTTACATTATTGTAATTTTCGTAGGGAACTATTCTTTGTTTTTTTTTAAATAATGTAAGTTGGATTTTTATAATTAAAAAAGTTTTAAATTCCACAGTATATATTGGCAAAAATATGTATGTACAGACCACAGCAGAAGGATCTGGAAAGAGCGTATTAGGGTTTGTTAAGGGCGTCCATCCATCCATGTTTATCAACAGGCGGGTCGTATGCTTGTTTGCTACCACAGTAGTATAAAAAGTAATCATTAAAACATAAAAAAAAACATTTATTTTATAGTATGCATAAAGCCTCGAGTCTCAAAAACGGGTCAACTTTTTATCAGCTAATCGTCAAATTTGCTGACTCGTTTTTTATCAGTGTTCTATATACTTACGCACATAATGTATCTTGATATATCTATATTCAATTATTTAAGAAATAAAATGAGTTTTTATTCATTAAAAAATGTAAAATTATAAAACAAAATAAATATAGATGTTATAAAGGAATCACTCATAACTATTTATCACGCAAAATTGTATGAAAAAGTTGATCCGTTTTTCTCGAAGCATTTTTTTTTATACAACTTAGAATGGCAAACAAGCTGACGGTCCACCTGATGGAAAGTGGTGACCGTCGCCTATAGACATGAGCAGTACCATGGACATAACAGAGTGTACTGTTTCGCCCATAGTATCCCCATGCGTTGCCATTCCTGAGGACTCAGGTGTTATTCCTCTGTACCCTGTAAATTCACGCCATATCTCACCCTTCAAACCGAAACACAGTCATGCAAACACAATTGCTTCACGGTAGAAACACGAATGGGACAGAGGTTCCCAAGCAATCGATTTTTGTACAATGTCTCCCTCTAGCATTTCTATGGAGACACTCTATCTATATAATCTAAGACAACATAATTTAAAGAACAATCTAGAGAGCACCATAGAACTGGTATGTATTGCAAAAGGAAAAAAAAGAGCATTCCAAATTTAAAAAGTAACATCACACCAGCCGCGTTCCAACGGATTTGAATCACATAATAAAATTCATTCGTATAGCGTTTAGTTAGTGAGAAACAGCGAAATAAAGGCCAATAATTATTCATTGTGTTTTTAACAGGCGCGCCAGAAGGCCCGCGCGAAATTGTAAGAGCCCACTAGCTACGGTGGTGCGCTCGGCGATCTCGTAAAAATTGTTCCGCACGTGCTACAGAGTCGCTGTGTGTTTTAAATTTTTTTTGCATATTTTTTCTAACAGTAAACGTATGTACCAAGTACGCGACCATTTAGGTTCTAGCGTGTGAGGATGAATTCCCTAAAAATTAAAAAAAGAATGACGTATTGGTCAATAATTATGAATGAACTTATATGTATACATATTAATTCATAACCGTAGGACAGTCGCTTTTACCGGATGTTTTCGCCACCAGGCGACTGAAACCTGGAATACCATATCCCCTCCGATGAGACTAGCTGCATCCAAATCAATTTTTAATAAGTTATTAAAGCAGCATTATTAAATAAGCAAAAACTTGGGTTGGTCGCCTGCTAGCGACTGCTTTTAACATAATAATTATTGTGGTGAATTATTATTTATACTGTATGTTTAATTATTTAATGAAATATATTATTTATGCATCATCTATATAAGTATGTATCTATATAATACAATTTTACCTTTGGCTGTTAAATTGGCTACACAGGTTACACTCTGGGTTTGTTGTACGCGTCCGTGTAGCCTAACTTCAGGCTGTAGCTGAAAATCAGTGCTTTGCTTTTAAGCAAAAGTATCACTGAGCTGTAGCCTATTTGGGTCATTGCGACACACTTGGTGAAAACATATTTCTATACTTCATCTTTTGTTTTATATTAAAAAAAGTGTAAATACTGATCGTATAAACTCATTTGTTATTTTCGTGTGTCATAAATGGCTCAAATAAAGTGTTTATCTATCTATCTAATGGGTAGTAAATCAAAAATAATTTTAATGGATCTTATTAATATTATAAATAAGAAACTTTGTAAACAATGGATGGAAAGATGGATGTTTGTTACTTTCTCACCAAAAAATTATTGAATAAATTTTAGTAAAATTTGGTGCACGTATAGTTGATATCTAACTTAGCACATAGGACACTTTATGTACTGATTAACGCAAGTAAAACTGCGGGACACAGCTAGTTAAATATATAAGTAACTCCCATTTAATTCATTGAATGAATTAATATCACCTTATTTGCTGAAAAAAGTAAAATTTTCAAAAAAAAACAACAAAACAGCGTCTCCATACGCTCCCATAGGCCGCACCCGGGCACAGCCATCTCCTGACTTGTTAATGCGGCAGCCTACTATCTTAGCATATTGCAAGACTCTAAATAACACCATTACTTTCACGATCCACCCGTCCAAATATAGAAACGTTATCACAAGCAAAATATTTGATGGCTCCACGGGCAAATTGAATTTATTATTTAAGTGTAATCGAGGGGGGAGTTCGGAACGCCGGTACGTATTCAGCAATCGTCCATTGACGAATATGAGAGTAGGGAAGGCAAGTTTCGCGAGATAGTTTGAGGTCGCAAGCACCGGTGTGGGACCGCGCTGTGTAGATTGAAGTTTTTATTGGCGCCGTAACGACCTTGTGCTGTTGGGTTTTGATGTTTTTCGAGTTTCGTGGTTGCTCTTTAAGTTTGCAAGTTTCATGGTTGCTCTGTCAAGTTGGCAACGTCGTGGATATAGAATAGAATAGATAGATAGATAGATAATATATTTGCATTAATTACAGCACATAAACAACAATAGACATAAACGCACAATGGAAAAAGATAAAAATATATGTATATACAAAAAAAAAAAAACAAAATACATAAAATAAGTAACAATGTTTTCCTTTCATGCGTGTACCACAGTAACACAAAATGGTCACAACTCAGCTTACTGCTTTGCCCTAAAAAGAGCAAAACACTGATATTCTGTTGTGGCCAAAAGTGAGCTGCGAACTTCTATAGAAAAAATAATATTATTGTAATAAAAAATTGTTAGTAATGGAGACTGAGAATCCCATTGCTACAATATACCCAACCAACCTCCTCGCGGTTCCCCCTGGAAACTATCATGGTTAATTCCAGATGAATTCATGATGATGTAGCCCATGGCCTGTTTTCATCCTCATCGATCATCCTCACTGGTGCCCTGCTAGCGTATCCCGTTAGCGCAGGCGGGGTTACCATTCCATTTTCATCCAATAAAAAAAAAATAGATTTTACTAAGCTACTAGGAATGATTGTAATCCTTTTTAATGTTTAGCTAGTGGTCCTAGTATAAAATAGGCCACCCCTTCCTTTCTCGTGGGTGTCGTATGAGAGCTCGAGTGATGGGTAGCAGCGTTCCTCTTAAATTGTCACCAAAGTCTAAATGCGGTTGCCAACCCGCCAGGCAAGCGTGGCAAGTACTGGTAAAACCCTCCTTATGGGAGAGGCCTAATTTCAATAGTGGTCAGTTAACGGCTGACACAATACAGTTAGGAGTTAGGGTATTTTTAGAAGTGAAAGTAGATTGGTAACCCCGCTTAAATCATCGTACTGATGACCCACGCAGATGGGATATCATTTGATAATGATAGGTGAGGATCAAGTCAAGTAAATTGGACCATCATGACGAATTCGCAAGGAATTGTCCACGGTAGTATCTAGAAAGGATCTCGTGTAGATGGACTTCCTACGTGGTTGTTAATCTCAATTACTAACAATCCCCTCGCCCCTGAATTAGGGCTGATCTGTACTGAATTTAAAAAAAAATTCCGCGAATTTGTTTTTCATGAAAACAATATGTAATCGCGGAAAAATAAGCGCGATAGAAAAAATCTGTGTGGAAAAAATAGTTGTACAAATGAACCCTTACAGCGGTTAGGTGGATTATTTAGCTGACTGTTGATTTCTGGAGAAACTATAAAATGGCTACGTTTTTCGAACAATTCAAAGTCTCTTTTGGGTAAAGTTATGAATTCTGTTACCCATATATTACATATATCAAAATTTATTTATATAATTAATCTTTATTGAATCACTTAAAGAATAATATATAGATTATATATTACACTTATAAAGTACAAAAGGTGGTCTTATAGCTAAAACAATCTCTTCCAGACAACCGTTGGGTAGAGGATTTCAAATTTGAAATTTCAAATGTGTAATTTTATTTTGAGTATATATTACGTTGCGTTTAAAGAAAGAAAGAAGAAAGAAATAATTTAATCGAAGAAGCATGCGGCCCACACAGTAGCGTAAAAAACAAGAACAAAAGAAACCAAAACAAAACAAACAAACAAAATTGTATACAAATAAAAAACAAATTAAATTCAGTCCAATTAAAGTCTAAATTAAAAATAAGAAATTATAATAATAATCAATAAACAAACAAACAAACAAACAAACAGTAGGATAAATCTTGAATCCAACATCGATCTCGATCCAAATCAAGCAATAGATTTGGAGTTTCTAAGTGGACGTTTCGAGAGAAGAGTTCTTTTTTTTTAAGTAATAGTATCATTAGATTTTAGAGTGTTATAAACATAACAAAATAGGTTTTTTTTTTATTTTCAATCCAAAGAAACACTAATATCTGAAAATACTAGTCGAATTTAATTCTTTTAAACCGACTACAAGTGAGAAGTTCTCAACTCGGTTGTATTAAAATATAAAAATATTTGTTACCTCATAAACCTAATACCTTGTAAACTGATTTGAAAAATGATTCTTTTATCTAAAAAGATATATTTACAGGTTAGTTCCATAACATTTTTATCAATATTGGTTTAGTAATTTAGTTTTAAAATCAAAATAAAACAGTTTCACCACAATTAAAGTCGATTTTTTTTTGTGGAATATAATCTACTTACAGATTAGTCCTATAAAAATTTTATCATTATCGGTTCATTATTTTAGTTTTGAAATTAAAATAAAACAGTTTCACCACAATTAAAGTAGATTTTTTTGTGGAACACAATCTACTTACAGATTTAGTCGTTTAAAATTTTTATCATTATCGGTTCAATAATTTAGTTTTGAAATAAAAAAAAAACAGTTTCACCACAATTAAAGTCGTTTTTTTTGTGGAACACAACTTCGGTTATAAAGTGCAATAACAAAAGAAATAAACACATTTATAATTGAGAACACTTGTGTTACTACATTAAAATTTAACTTTTAAATTAGAATTCTAAGTTCCATCAACTGTTAACAGTCTCCAACATCAATACAAATAAGTAATCCTTTGCCAAAATTGGCTCAACGCTAATTCTGTGCATCACTTCCCAAACCTTTGACGCACGCCAAAGAATTTACTTAACGTATTACTGTACTGTACTGTAAGAGAGAGTAAAAAAAAAACGAATTCATTGAAAGACTTTTAGAATTAAACAGTACCAAAACTTGCTCCAGCATTGAGCCAAATAAATTTCATTTTATTTCCTCCTCGAGACGGAAAAGTATTTGATTCACTCCGCTCCGCAGTATTAGAATGATCCGGGCTGTTTTTTGTTTCGTTCCTTGTTTAGTACCTCTTCCTCGGAGTCGGTTAAAGAATAGGTCATAAATTTCACGAGCGCTTCAGCTGAAGTTGCCGTGTTTATATATAGACAGCTGTACAGTTAATGGTAATTTTTGTGTAATGGAAGGGTGTTTTTGAAGGTGAAATAAAGATGGGCAGTACCCTTCCACTTTCTTTATAAATATAAATGTGAAAGTTTGTTTGAATGTTTAAATTTTAAAGATATATATATATATATATATATATATATATATATATATATATATATATATATATATATATATATATATAATCTATTCTCAATTTAACCACAGACTTTAATAATAAACAAAAGAGTATTTATCCGTGTGTGTGTCAAATACATGATAGTGTGTGTAACGTTTTTTCTTTATTGATTTAATGTATTTTTATGCATAATTAAAAAAAAAAAGATATTAGCATTCTGCACTCCTTCTCTCTCCTTCTATATAAACTATAAGTGTACGAAATTTCATACTCCTCCGTCCGCGCAATTTTCGTAAAAAGGGATACAAAGTTTTTGCTTCACGTATTAATATATGCTAAAGTTTCACGTATATATATATATAGCATTAAATATATATATATATATATATATATATATATATATATATATATATATATATATATATATATATATATATATATATATATAAATTTTTAAATTCAAACATTCATACAATGTATGTCCATGATACAATGATACATTACACTGTGTTTTAAAGTTTAAATAAATAAATAAATAACTGAAAAAGTTAATAAAATTAAATGAAAATAAAATAAAATTAAAGTAAATGTAATTATTATATTAAAATAACTTTTCTAATTATAACAGATTTAATATTCCACATCTTTCGACATAACATATTGTTGTCTCGCCTAATAAAAGAAAAACTTATCAACACTTCACATCGGCCGCTCTAAGCCGATAAATAAATACTGCGCGTGCGCATAGTAAAACACAAAGGCGCCGAACACTTTCGGCTCGCTATCGCATACCTCTGTTTGCCGACTTTCCTCATATTTCTTAATCACTAATTTGAGATACACTAGCCTCTATTTAATGGGGGAATTGTGCTGTTGTCTTTTTTACGGGTCAAATTTTGTAATTTGATGTGGAAAAAAAAATATGAATAAAGGTTTTTATTTTAATTAAATTTTATTTTATTTTAACTAATAAATATAATTTTCTCAAACATGCATGGAAATGTGAGCATTATTTTGACAATCTTCTTAGAGATAAATCAAAATTGCCGTACTGGCCAGATACATGCGGGCAGCAGCCGGCAAAAGTTGTATGAAAATCCATATCTGTCATGTTTTGCGGCCAGATAAATTACTATGTAAACTCATATCTGTCCTGTAATTTAAAAATGGAATGACCTTTTACTTCGAAACATGGCTACCAAGGAGGTAACTAATAAAAGGTTCGAATGTTTCAGTTGCTGGCCGCTGCAGTAATGTACTATAATTGAATTGAATTAACATATAATATATATAAGTTTCATTGAAAAACATAGATTTACAACTGTTAACTATAACACGGGACACATGTCAAATAATGAAAATTCACACAAATCAAACGTTGGGAATCGAACCGCGACCGGTTCACAGCGGTGCCCCAATCCATCTGCATTCGTCACAAATCAACAAGACGCATGCCTTCCGGGTGCGGGGACGGCGCCGCCCGATTTATTAACTCCACAGTCTATCGCGAACACGGTAATGTTGTTAAGGAAAAAACGTGTTAAGTGCGTGATGAACTACGTTTATAGGGTTCCGTGGGTATTTTTTTTATACTCGTATTACTAATATAATATCAGTTTTCAACTGTCCAATGTTGGACATAAGCGTCTTCCAATGGGGTTTTGCTAGTAGTTGTCATGCTTGGCAGGTGAATTGGCAACAGCAGTTAGGCTTTGAAGATGTTTTGAGAGGAACACTATATATATATATGGTACCCTGATTAACTCGATTCGTAATCTAAATCTGTATAGACGAAGTCGCGGACAAACACTAGTGGATTATAAATTAAATAACACCATTCTAAAACCGCGTGCACACTGGCGACACATATCGTTTGACGCGACGCGACGCGACTTGACGTTTTTTCTGCGTAATGACGTGATTTATGGTTTCCTTCACGCGGGATTAACTCCCTACAACACTACGTGTAGAATGTGTCGGGCCAAATGTTTCGCGATACGCGCATGTGACAGTGTGCATGCGGCTTTATAATTGGACTGTGAAATGTGACTTTGGAAACGTCATTCAAAACTTTCGTCAATGAGTTTTTTTTTTTATGCAACTTAGAACGGCAAAAGGCTGATTGCCCACATGACCAAACAGTTTGGCTTTTTATGATGTTTTATGACCCCATCCCTCGACTATTTAGTTCTCTTAGTCGCCTCTTAAGACACTTACGGGAAAGAAAAGAGTGATGCATTTTATACTGGGACTACACGGCTTCGTAGCTTCGATTACGGTGGCTTAATTAACGGAGTAGCATATGAGTATTGTGGGCGTCACAGTATATTCTTTGATGTTCATGGTACTGTCCATATATGTTTTTTTAATAGATGAAAATGGATTGGTAACCCCGCCCGCGCTATTAGTATACACCGACGAGGTACTAGTGGAAGATAATAGGTGAGAATGAATGCAGGTCAGTTGGCCCACCATGATGAATACGACAAGAATTAAACATGATGGTTTCCAGGGGGAACCGTGTGGAGGTCGACCTGAGAGGGTATATTGCCAGTAATGGGACTATTAGACCTCATTACTAACAATCCCTTTCCCCCTTGTCCATATATTTAGGCAACTGTTACTACTTTATTATGTAATCTGTTTTAACAATCTTTTTTTTTTTTATACAACTTAGAATGGCAAACAAGCTGACGGCCCACCTGATGGAAAGTGGTAACCGTCGCCTATAGACATGAGCAGTACCATGGACATAACAGAGTATACTGTTTCATCCATGATACCCCTCATACGTTGCCATTCCTGAAGATAGTTGTTATTTCTCTGTACCCTGTAAATTCACTGCCATATCGCACCCTTCAAACCTGAACAGTCATGCAAACACAACTGCTTTACGAATTTCAAATCAAATTAAAACAGTGGCCAGCTATATTAGCAGCGCCAATTTAACGGAAATTAAAAAAAAAAATAGAATTATTCTTTTTCGAAATTCAAAATACTTTCGTAATCTGGATATTCTCAACGGATCGCACCCCAAAATGCGTATTGCAACAAATTAATAAAAATGCACCCTTATACGGTCAAGATGGCACCTATAAATCAATGTTACAATATGATTGCGTTATAAAATACAGAATTTGGCAATAAATCTATCAAAGAAATGTGTTATATGGCATATTCTGAATGGTCTTCAAGTCGGTGGTATATTCGCTATAGTTATTCAAATGTTGCCGCCATTTGTAATTTATTGGTACTTAAAAATACAGTTAAGGTTATACTCGCATATATGAAAAAAAAAAAAAAAAAACTACGCAATCAGAAATCAAAGATGCTTGTTTTGTCTCTGAATACGCGATTACTAGTTACTAATTGAAATCGCTTTTTTGTAAATTAAAATGCAAAAACACGTATCCACGCAACTACGCACGGTGGCAAGCACACACGCACGCACGCACGCACGTGCACATATAACTACGCACGCACTCACTGATAAATTCCAAGATATTTCTTGCGTGTGTGTGTGCGTGCGTGTGTGTGTATGTGCATGCATGCGTGTGTGTGTGTGTATGTGTGTGTGCATATATATTAGGCCGGCAGCACACCTGCAATGCTGCTAGCGTTGTGGGTGATCATGGGCGGCGGTAGTCACTTGCCATCAGGTGAGCCGCATGCTTGTTTGCCCCCTGCGTTGTAAAAAAAATTCTATATGTTCAAGATTGGAGTCATTTTATTTTTAAGGACGTAAACGGAATAATAGTCACGCCTTCGTTATCGGTTTACAATAGCGGGGTAACAGTGAAGATGGTAGGTGAAGATAAAGTTAAATCAATGAGTTCTTTGTGGTGAATTTACAAGGATTTAACCATGATGGTATCCCGTCGCGTGAAGATTGACCTATATACCCTTTATCCCAGTGTTTGCTGTTTTCTCCCTTAGGAATATGTATTTATTATTTAATAGGTTATTGCCCGCTACTTCATATACGAGAGTTTCAGAAGTAGAAAAAAATACATCCGAATCGAGAATACCATTATTTTTGAAGTCGGTTGAATATTAATGAAATAAACTAATTCTAGATGGTGTATCGAGATAAGAAATATACCAGATTTCAAGTTCAGGAAGTTAATTCTTTAAGCCGTATTCAATTTGGTGCAGTCGTTTTTGCGTGATACGGTAACAAAAATACAGACAGACAATATTTTTTGAATACATATGTCGAAATATGAGGAGTTTTAATAAGACTAATAGTAGTCTTGAGATCTCTCTTATCTATTTTTTTTTTCATAAATATTTCCCATGTACAGCCATAGTCTAGTTTTTTTTTGATGGGTGAGAATGGTATGGTAACCCCGCCTGCGCTAACGGGATACGCTGGCGGAGCACCAGTGAAGGGTGATAGATGAGAATGAAAACAGGCCACTTAGCCCATCATGATGAATTCATCAGGAATTAACCATGATAGTTTCCAGGGGGAACCGCGAGGAGGTCGACCTGGTTGGGTATATTGCTAGCAATAGGATTCTCAGTTTCCATTACTAACAATCCCTTTCCCCCGATGTCTAGCTATCTATCTAGTTAAACTAGACTATCTAGTTAGAATTTTAATATATTAGAAAAATACGTATATATATTTGCGTCTACCCCCCCCCCCCCCCCCCCCCCCCCCCGTTCATAACAGCACCAGTGGGGGTTAAATATAAATACTGTAAGCGAATTCAAGAGCTAGCCACTATTGACTTAATCAGACGTACTGCTTAAATACACGATATGGCCGGCTCGTGCCGAGCAAACGAAAGTGTTATGTACAAACGTACAGACGTGCAGACAAACGTAATCGTTTGCGGAAATTATTATAAATATAAAAAAATTGAAAATTTTGCTCCGTCAAAAAAATACCGATTTTAATCATTAAAAAAAAACAGTTATTTTTTATTTAGTTATGATATTACTGAATCGATTTGAATGAAATTTATATAAGACCGATCTGAGTGTTGTAGTGAAACGTCAAGATGCGAGATAGCCACTGATTTTATTTCTAAGGTACCGTTACAAAAAACAATGTTTATGTAATGTGTACATATAATTATACAACAAGTATACAACAAGTACCTCTGTCCCATTCGTGTTTCAACCGTGAAGCAGTTGTGTTTGCATGGATGTGTTTCAGTTTGAAGGGTGGGATATAGCGTGAATTTACTGGGTACAGAGGAATAACACCTGAGTCCTCAGGAATGGCAACGTATGGGGGGAATCATGGGCGAAACAGTATACTCTGTTATGTCCATGGTACTGCTCATTTCTATAGACAACGGTTACCACTTTCCATCAGGTGGGCCGTCAGCTTGTTTGCCATTCTAAGTTGTATAAAAAAAAAACTTTCAAATAAAAAAAAAAAAAAAGAATCTTTGAAATCAGTTTATAAATTACGATGACGATAATGAGGTAACCAACATAAAAAAATCGAAGTTGGTTAAAAAAATACTAAAATTTTATCCCTAAAAAATGTTCCTTAAATCACGGCTAACTTGTATAGTGACTATCGATTGCAAACGGAAATACAATCGGATTAGAATGGGACAGAGGTGCCCAAGCAAACGACTTTTGTACAAAGTCTCCTTCTGGTAAAAATGCTAGTCATGAATGTGCTCCATCAGGTCAATCTTCATGCGTTTCTCCCTCGAAATCGTCATGGTTAATTCTTGTCGAATTCCTCACGGTAGATTTACTGACCTGTCTTCATCCTCACCTATCATCTCTCATTGCTTCGCCAGCGTATACCGATAGCGTAGACGGGGTTACTATTCTATTTTCACTGATAAAAAAATAACTAGCGAAATAACTTGCGTACGCGCCTGTACACGGTACATGGAGCGGTTATCAAAAAGCAGTAGGTACTTATGCACAGTTTGTGTGTTTGAGAGACATACTTATCTGTTCTCTGTGAATTAGTGATATGTTTGTTCTTCAGCTTAAGTTGTGCTTATTTGCATACTTAATTAAGTTATTACAGGCGGTAGATAAAATAATAGTAAATATTAAAATCATGTATTTGGATTGAGTCATTCATAATATGTATACATGTAAGATTATATAGATAGTTTTTTTTTGATGGGTGAAAATGGTATGGCAACTCCGCCTGCGCTAACGGAATACGCTGGCGGAGCACCAGTGAAGGGTGATAGGTGAGAATGAAAACAGGCCCGTTAGCCCATCATGATGAATTCATCAGGAATTAAGCATGATAGTTTCCAGGGGGAACCGCGAGGAGATCGACCTTGGTAGGAGGAGGAGGTTGGGTATATTGCTAGCAATGGGATTCTCAGTCTCCATTACTAACAATCCCTTTCCCCCTTATATATATATATAGATAGAGTGTCGAGTCTTAAAAACGGGTCGACTTTTTAATAGCTAATTGTCAAGTTAGCTGATTTTTTTATCAGTGTTGTATATACTTACGCATACAATGTATTTTGATGTATTATTTAATAAATAAATTGAGTGTTTACACATTAAAAAGATGCAGAAATTATAAGACAAAATAAATATAGAAGTTATAAAGGAATCATTCGTAACTATTTATCATGCAAAAGTGTAGGAAAAAGTTGAATCGCTTTTTTGAAACATTTGTATGGAGACACTCTATTTACTTACCAGAGGGAGACTTTGTACAAAAGTCGATTGCTTGGGTATCTCTGTCCCATTCGTGTTTCAACCGTAAAGCAGTTGTGTTTGCATGGCTGTGTTTCGGTTTGAAGGGTGGGATATGGCGTGAATTTACTGGGTACAGAGGAATAACACCTGAGTCCTCAGGAATTGCAACGCATGGGGGGTATCATGGGCGAAACAGTATACTCTGTTATGTCCGTGGTATTGCTCATGTCTATAGGCGACGGTTACCTTTTTCCATCAGGTAGGCCGTCAGCTTTTTTGCCATTCTAAGTTGTATAAAAAAAAAAGATTTATATAATCTAAGGTATAAATCTATATAAATAAAACTCAATTGTTTAATGGGCAGGTAATAAGTTAATATAAAAATGTAAAAATTTCAATGTGTTTTAACGTTATTGTATTATATGTTACGTATACTAAGTTGCATAAAAAAAAAAAAAAAAATACTATGTAAACGTTCGTATTTTATGCATGAAAAATTATTAATTCACTCTTGCGCCACCTACGCATTTCTATCTGTTCTCCTTTAACCAAAGGTTGTCTGTAAGAGATTGCCCTAGCGATAAGACCGCCTTTTGTACCTTTTATGTGTATATTTCAATCTGTATTTATATTACTGTATTTCACTTGAATTGTTCACTTGTCATTGTATAGTTTTGTTTATGGTGCAATAAAGAGTTAAATAAATAATTTAATAGCTTGAAAACCAATGAAAAATTCACCTCGGTTAGGTTGACTGGAAGAAATCTCTTTTAGAGATAAGTTCGCGTTTGCTAACATTGTTATTAACTTGTTGTTGTTACTGTATGTTTTAGTGCAATAAAGAATATATACATTTTTTGGACAAAATGATTAATTTCTTCTAACAGCGTATGTTTTTTGAATTACCCGTAATAAAATATTATAGTTATATATATATTTGTTAATTAGTCCTTTTTAACATGTTTAAAAATAATCCAAGTCCCAAACGTTAGGACGTCAGTCATTGTAACAGACTGCGTTAATGGTTTAAAGGTAAAATTCACGTATCTACATTTCACGTGTTGCTCGAAGGGCTTACCACTAGTGTGACCATGTTTTGTGAATAATGCAAGAAAAATACTGAAATTCTATGTACATTTGGTCTGTTATTAGCCGTGTTGTCCTGGTAAAGAATAGGCTTCTTATCCCGTGGGTGTCATAAGAGACGACTAAAGGAGGGCGAGGGATGGGCAGCAGGGTCCCCCCTAAAATATCTCTAAAGCCTGACAGGCATGAAAACTGCTGGCAAAATCCTTCCAAGGAGCAGGCTTATGTTCAGCAGTAGACAGTTAAAAGGCTGATATGTTAATGATTATGAATCATATAATTAGGCTATTATATACATACACATAATATGTAAAATAAATATATACATAAAATTAAAAAATATATATTTGCTTATTTCAATTTGTTTATTTCAAACTTCAGAACATTCATATGTACATATATCCTTATTCATATGAAGAAAAAACCATATTTAGTAGTTGGTTAACTGATTGTTCAAAAATTTAATCAATCGGCTACAGCTTACCTTGTTATAACGGATATATGAATAAAAGTTCAATGACCTATGTAACCGAGACTGTCCGTATGAAATAAATCGCGCGGTCACCGCAGCCAGCGTCCACCGTATTGCGCTTAGGGATGTATTTGTTATATTTCATTTGTATGTTCGGCTTATATAATTATTACTTATGGCCGAAGTTAGTCGAGGTCCAGCTTTAATTCTGATTGATGTGAATTTCGTACGCGCCAGCGTCCTGACGTTGCTACCGTTGTGTAATTAAATGTTTTAGAGGTATGCTTTAATTTATAATGGATTAGCTTAGATTATATAGATAGAGTGTCTCCGTATAGCACATATAGTATATTTATATACCAAAGGGAGACTTTGTACAAAAGTCGATTGCTTGGGTACCTATGTCCCATTCGTGTTTCAACCGTGAAGCAGCTGTATTTGCATGGTTGTGTTTCGGTTTGAAGGGTGGGATATGCCAGTGAATTTACAGGTTACAGAGGAATAACACCTGAGTCCTCAGGAATGACAACGCATGGGGGGTATCATGGGCGAAACAGTATACTTTGTTATGTCCATGGTACAGCTCATGTCTATAGGCGACGGTTACCACTTTCCATCAGGTGGGCCGTCAGCTTGTTTACCATTATAAGTTGTATAAAAAAAAAGAGTGTCCCCATATAGTAAATGCTTCGAGAAAAACGGATCAATTTTTTCATACAATTTTGCGTGATTAATATGTAGTTATGAGCGATTCCCTTATAACTTCCTTTATATTTATTTCGTCTTATAATTTCTGCATCTTTTTAACGCGTGAATATTAATTTTATTTATTAAATAATACGTCAAGATACATTTTATGCGTAAGTATATAGAACACTGTTAAAAAAAATTGACGAAAAATTTGACTCGTTTTTGAAGCATTGAGCTTCAGCTCTGTCTATATAATCTAAGTGGAATAAGTTATTCTTGAAAATTATAGTTTGTTTCCACAATATTATTGTAAATACCTACTTTTTTATTGCACTTAGAACAGCAAACAAGCTGACGACCCATTGCATTGAGTGTAGTCTCGGCTTAAAATCGGCCACCCCTTCGTCTCCAGTGGGTGTCGTTAGAGGCGACTAAGAGAACTCGATGGATTTATAGAACATTTTTTTAGTGTCGCAACTCTTTCTGAGTGTCGCATGTATATCACAATCAGTAAGTTAAGCACAAGTGGTCATTTTACTGTACAATCGAGGAATCCTCCAAGTCCCAAAACAAGGAGTCACTAAGGCCACTAGTTTCACACGGGACGCAAGCATTATAAACAAACAATAGTGCAAATTCGTGGAAGGACCACTACGAGTCATTGTTTCTGTTGTTTAAACAACTCTCCATTATCGGAGTCCAATTTATCCCTAAATGCAACCAAAGGGTCGTCGTTGTTTCTTGCACTGCCATTGCACTGGTTGCTAACACTAAAAACCTTAGGGGGGAAAGGGATTGTTAGTAATGGAGACTGAGAATCCCATTGCTAGCAATATACCCAACCAGGTCGACCTCCTTGCGGTATGACCCTGGAAACTATCATGGTTAATTCCTGATGAATTCATCATGATGGGCTAACTGGCCTGTTTTCATTCTCATCTATCACCCTTCACTGGTGCTCCGCTAGCGTATCCCATTAGCGCAGGCGGGGTTACCATACAATTTTCACCCATAAAAAAAAAACCACTAGAAACCTACAATACCGGGGGGGGGGGGAGAATTAGTAATGCGGACTACTAATCGGATTGCTATCAATATACCCCGTCAGATCGACCTCCACGTGGCCCCCCCTGCATCATCGTGCTGTATTCCAAGTGTATTTTTTTTCGTTTTCACTTATTGTTCCTCACTGGCGCGCCGCCGGTGTATACCGATAACGCAGGCGGGATTACCATTCCATTATCACCCATAAAAAAAACCCTACAATAACTTTTACACTTTTGTTACTTTTATTCAAACTGAGAATTTAACACAAAAGGGACAAAACAGTTCTATAGCTGCAATAGATTTATGAGAGAGAAGATAGATTTGACGTTTTTATTGATAAAGGGGTAAATAAATAAGTAGATAATATTTACACAGTATTTCTAAGCCATTAAAAAAAAAAAACAGCCGTTAAAAAGTAATTAAACAAAAATGGCGGGCCGTTCGGCGGGAAACGTGACGTCGGAGCACGAAACCACGGCATCACGATTGATCCCTTTGTCCCGCACCAAAGACAATAGAGTGCTCCAATAATACCATCGATTTGATCATTCAATTAAACGCGAATGGAAAAGAAAAGAGGTTTACACTCGAAAATCCTTATAAATCAAACTCTGCCTGATAATAATTGCCTTGGGCATTATATAACTCGCCTTTGACGCTTATCGAAATCGGTGGAGTTGGCTGAGTTACGATTTTCGGATCGATTTCTTTATTATCCTCATCACATTTTAAATTATGACTGTCAATTTTTTTTTATGGCTCATTTTAATGAAGCTGTACGGGATCTTTCTTTCGCCTGTTTAATTAAGTTTCATTGCGGAGTTTGTATATGTTTTTACATTTGATTAAAATGTTTTGTATACTTAACATGTATGATTACGTTATTGTATTATAAATTATTCCATTGTCAGATAGATAGACCCATTTGTTAGTACTACACACATACATAGGCACATACACACACACACACACTCACAAACACACACACACACACACACGCGCGCGCGCACACGCATACGCACACACGCACATTATCATAGGCGATTATATGCATGTATCTATATATGTATATGTATGTTTGTGTGTATGTATGTATGTATGTATATATATTTGTATATGTGTTAGTATATATATATATATGTGTATGTGTATGTATAATATATATATAATAATGAGTAGGGATAATATTTATATTATTATATGTATCACATCTCCCATATTTAGAACTAACAAAATTTTCATCTACATATCAAAATTTCATCTATATATCTTGCCTCCCACCATATATATATATATATATATATATATATATATATATATATATATATATATATATATATATATATATATATATCTCCATCCAAAGGTTGCCTGCAAAACATCGGTTTTAGCGATAAGGTCGCCCATTGTTTTCTCACCGTGATTATTTCTTGTAATTGTTTATATTTATAATAAGTTTACTATTGTAATCTTTTGGAGGAAACAATAAACAGTATCTATCTATCTATCATATCAGCCTTTAACTGTCCAATTCTTGACATAAGCCTCCCCTTGAGGGGTTTTGCCAATAGTAGCCATGCTTAGCAGGCGTATTGGTAAAGCGCAGGTTTTGGTAATGTTTTAAAAGTACAGGTAGTTGGTAACACTAAATACTTTATGACATTTTTAAACCAAACAAATGGTCGTAAATATATCTACAACAAAATAACACAATAACAACAAGAAAAAAGATACAACACTGATTCTTATACGAAAATAACCCTTCTAAACAACACGAGACCCCCCTCCTGTATCTAAAAAAGTACCACGATCATATTTACGTCGCGCGCAGTCAATCCCGTTCCGTCCACGATATCAATCCACTCTATTTACGACGTGGAACTAAAGCGGCGAGTTTTTCTCTATAAGCCGTATAAATTAGAATGTAGCTAAATATTTAACTGACTTGTATACGACGAGCGTCTCCTAAATGTAACGCATAAATTCGGCCAAGTAAAAAGTCGTCAACTGCCGTCCGAAAGAAATGTATGGATATAGGTATATATTTGATTAATATTTTACTTTAACTAGCCTTCACGTGCGACTTTGTCCGGGATAAGTTCACTGATTGGGATTAAAAGTAGTTGTTGTCATAATATTATGTATAATATAATTTCCTGGATTCTCTATATCATATTTGTTATGTATATATGTATTTACACTTAATTTGGAATTGAGTTGGGCATTGAATTTTTTTTTAGTGGGTGATAATAGAATGGTAACCCCACCCGCGCTATCGGTGTACACCGGCGGTGCACCAGTGAAGGATGATAAGTGAGTATAAAGCAGATCAGTTAGCCCACAGTGTCGAATTCAACAAGAATTGTTCACGATGGTTTCCAGGGGGAACCACGTGGAGGTCGACCTAATAGGGCATATTGCTAGCAATGGGGCAGTCAAACTCCATTGCTAACAATCCCTTTCCCTCCTGGGTATTGTATTAGGTATATATAGTTACCGCATTCCATTGTACGACATTATTTACTAAAAGTGTCTTAGGGATGGCACCTAGGATATATAATAAATTACCTAAATCCCTCACAGACATAGATGACATAAAAAAATATAAAACTAAACTGTATGAATACCTAGTAAACAGAACATACTATTCAATTGACGATTTCCTTGAAGATAAATGTAATAAAGTTCCATAATTATATTTTTTCACTATAAATGTGACATTGCTGATTTTTCTTTTTATATAATATAATTTTTTTCTTATGCAATTGTAAATTTGTATACCTCGACAGATGGGGTTGATCATAGAGGACTTATATTGTTTTTACCATCCATTGTTACCTATGTAGCACAAAATAAATAAATAAATAAATTGTATATTATATTATGTGAATATAAACTATTATCTCAATAATTTATAATTAATTTTTATAACTTTTTAAAACTGGAAACATGTGCTCTTTAAATGGCTTCTAACATTCTGTGAAAGTACGAAAGATCTGTTATGATCATAAGATAGAATAATAAAGTGTCTATATCCATCACGCACGCACGCACGGACGCACGCACGCACGCACGCTCGCATGTACGCAAGCACGATCATAAAGACCCATGAAGAACGGTCCTGAGCCACCTGTATCCACCGACTCCCTGCAATGCATTTCAGGTCGTCACTCCTATCTAGCGGGGGGGTCGTCCTAAACCGCGTTCATTACGAGCAGGTTCTTCTTTTTGACATTATATATTGCATAAATAATAAATGATTAGTTAATACATCTTATTGTGCCAATATATATGTAGATATTTGAACTACAATATATAAATATTGTTAAATATTACCTACTCTTAATTTACACCTTTCATTCAGTGTTTCATTCACAAATCAAAATGGAACAAAAGCACCGACCGGCCCATCCATACAAATATAACGGTCCGGCGCCATTAAACGCAATAGTTACGGGTACAAAATTTATTGTTTTTCATCTTTGAAATCTTAGCGGAGTCAAGTTGTATAAATCATGCGTTAATGCCAGCGCATTATACAAATTCAAATTTATAACCCGATAAAATTACGGAATGGCCGATGGGGTGAACTCGCCCCCCCGCGCCCCCTATGGGGCGCTATCATTACGCCCAAACTAAATGCCGCTGTAATTCATTAGCTATTGGCCTTTGGAAATTCACTCAATAACGCGATTTGGTTGAAATATCTATATTGATAATAATCAATTAATTGTGGTTGTTTTGACACCTGAATGTGTGTAGGTAGCTACGTATATTATTACAAGCTATATCCCGTGGCTTCGCCCGTGTGAATTTGTATATAAAGTATCCTATATTACAAGTTTGGATTTGTTTAATTTTTATTTATTTATTTTATTAGTAAGATAAATATTTTGTGCCTGTAAAATAAACTGATTTGTAATGTAACAAATCCAGTTATTTTGCTCTAAAAACTAAACCGATTTTGATAACATTTCTATAGGATATAGTTTATAAGTATATCCTATCACACAAAAATCCTATCCCGTGGGTGTCATAAGAGGCGATTAGGACCATTAGGTCGGGAAATAGGCAGCAGCGTCCCTCTTAAAATATCTCCAAAGCCTAACTACGGTTGCCAACCCGCCTGCCAAGAGTGGCAGCTACTGGCATGCCCATCCCTATGGGGAGGCCTATGTTCAGAAGTGGACAGTTTTATATTATATATTTAGTAATGGTGGAGAGCTATGCTCAATGGTGAGTCATCGAATTGGAAATTTGATGGGAAACGAGTATGACTGCGAAATTACAAAGCCAAAGATGTAACATCTGAGTCATCAGGAATGCTATCGTATGAATACACTGTGACGCCCTTGGTGCTTATAATGTTTTTTTTTGTAACGCAGTCATTTACGAAATGGAATGAAAACTTAATCCGAGCAGTAAGTGCTTTATATTATTCTCAATTTCGTATATAATATAGTATATGTCATATATGTGTAAGTATATTTGTTATTTATATATATATATATATATATTTATTGGTTTATATATGTAATTTTAGTATGTATGTATATTAATAATTACTATTAGCGCATTCGTGTATTCTGACACTTCCCTATGGTTGACTGGGAGAGAATGCTTTTAGCATTAAGTCCGCCATGTAAACATATTTGTATTAATGAATAAATAAATAAAACTACATAGATAAATTCTAAAAGTAATAGACGAGAAATATAACTCGCCTATAATTGAGCATTTCGTTCAGATGCTGTTCTAGTCTGGCTGGTTCACATCTGAGTGAACTGCTTTAATTAAATTAATTCGCTTTTCTTTTTTACTAACATACATAGTTTGTAAGAAAATTTTTACTAACAAAATGGACCAAATTGTAGTCTGAATAATAAAGTATATTATTATTATAGATGGATAAATACATCCGCAATTGGATGTGTTTGCCTCCAACTTGATGGGGTTTCGTCGAGTGACCACAGAGTATTTGTGTTCAGACGTTTTTTGTTTGAGCTAAATTTTTTTTTATATTATTTTTGTTATTTTTTGTTTAATATTCCTTTTTTATGTGTTATTGTACTCGTGCTTTCCTGTATTGGAAGACTGTAAGGCTCACCCAGTGGATGTAATAAATAAATAAATAACAATTTACCAGAGGGATACTTTGTACAAAAGTCGATTGCTTGGGTACCTCTGTCCTATTCGTGTTTCAACCGTGAAGCAGTTGTGTTTGCATGGCTGTGTTTCGGTTTGAAGGGTGGGATATGGCGTGAATTTACAGGGTACAGAGGAATGACACCTGAGTCCTCAGGAACGGCAACGCATGGGGGGTATCATGGGCAAAACAGTGACTGTTATGTCCATGGTACTGCTCATGTCTATAGACAACGGTTACCACTTTCCATCAGGTGGGTCGTCAGCTTGTTTGCAATTCTAAGTCGTATAAAAAAAATACTCATCTCCACTACAAACTAAAATATGTTTTACCGCGCATGACTTACTTTTTTACCGTTAAGCTAACAGGATCGTGTGCTTTTATATCAAAATAAGTTGAATAACATATGTAATAATACGCCCCGTAAATTATGGCCATGTGATGGGATCAAAACCTAACAAATACCGATATATTGATAAATTTATTGGTGTTTTTTAAACTCTGAGACGTTTAGTATCGAATAAACATGACTATTTAATACCTTTTATAAGGTTTTATACGATGATAAGTTAGTATTGAGTGGGACTTTTTATGTTTTTCGATACCAGTGGTCGAAATTGAACCTTCATATTATTTATTATGGTTACGTTTGACATTCAGTAAAGACTATACCTAGACAAATAATATTAAAAACAAACAATATTAATCTATTCTCAATTTGACCACAGACTTTAACAATAAACAAAAGGGTATATGTATGCGTGTGTGTGTCAAATACATGGTAGTGTGTGTGTAATGTTTTTTTTTATATATGGACTAATGTATTTTTTATGCGTTATTAAAAAAACTTAGCGTTCTGCACTGATTATTCTATATGAACTATAGGTGTGACAAAAGAGTATATACATATATGCGTGTGTGTGTGTCAAATACATGGTAGTGTGTGTAGTGTTTTTTTTTTTATATTGATTGAACGTATTTTTTATGCCTAATTGAAAAAAATAGCGTTCTGCATTGATTATTCTATATGAACTATAAGTGTGCCAAATTTCTTATTCCTCCGTCTGCACAGTTTTTGTAAAAAGAGCTACAAAGTTTTTGTTTCACGTAATAATATGTAGATAATGACTTGTAATGATTTATTTTTAAAATTTTAATGGACATCTATTATTTCAGCCGTTTACTGTCCACTGCTGAGCGTAAGCCTTCCCCATAAGGGGAGTTTTGCCAGTAGTTGCCACGCTTGGCAGGCGGGTTGGCAACCGCAGAGAAGCTTTTAGAGATGTGAACATGAATGAATGAGATTTGAACATTTATTTTATAGTTATTTAATAAGAATTATTTTGCACTAATTTAATTAGCACTAGGCTCTTAACAGCTAATAGTCAGATCTAATAATTTGCTTGAAGACGCCTCGTTTAGAGGTGAAACACGTGTCGCAAAACGTGCGTGAACAAAATGACAGTCGGAGATTAATAGCTAACATGAAAGGTTGTGAAGCTTCTTGCAGTAATAGCGGTGGTCAATCATCGAGTGTTCCCAGCATACATAGAAATTCAACATAATAACCAGTGTTATGGGCTTCTGCAACGTCTAGTACAGTAAAATATTTATTTTGTAGTAATTTCATCCATGTAAACACAGATATACAATGTAAATTTGAATGGAAATTGATACCGGAGCAGATCTAAAGTAACATATTATGATGAACAGCAGCATCCTTCTTAAAAATATCTCTAAAAGCCTAACTGCAGTTTCCAACCCGCCTGACAAGCGTGGCAACTACTGGTAAAACCCTCCCTTATGTTAGAGGTCTATGTTCACCAGTGAACAATTAACAGCTGATGATGATGATGAAATAATAAAAATTAAAAAGTAACTAACATGTGCTAAGACAAAATTTGCATGCCTTTACATAAGGCGAAAATTGTAGCTCCCTTACCATTTAAGACCTTTGTACCACATTTCGATCAAATAAATTATTATTATATTATTATTATGTGTGTTGTGTCTGTTATGTCTATGGTACTGCTCATGTCTATAGGCGACGGTCACCACTTTCCATCAGGTGGGCCGTCAGCTTGTTTGCCATTATAAGTTGTATAAAAAATAAAAATTGTTATGAATAAAAGCTTATTCCATATTGACACAACCACGCCCTTCGTTCCGTGATTACCCCGCACACATCCCGAATGAATTGATCGTACAAAACACAACCTATCACATATTTCTTATTTTAAAAGATCCTATAAGAGTTTATGAGTTTTTTTTCATATTATCATGTGAAATTTGTGTGATGTGTTCGAATACGCGAATCCAGATAAAGTACTATATCTAAATACAAGATGGCGTCGCCGGCGATCAATCTCGAACTTTATGTGTTAAGATTTTATCTCTCACAACCAGTTGCTATATATTTGATATTGAATATTTAATTGGATAAAACGCGCCAATTATTCGAACATCGCGCTTGCTTGTACAAGGGTGATCATTCGATTATAATTGGTTAACAGATTCGCGTTTAAGTAATTTGTATGAAATGTTACATGATGTTTTATAATCTTGTATTTTTTTTAAATTGAGATATGAATTATATAAACTATGGGTATATAAGGTGTTTTATACCTATCAACTATGGTTATATGGTTAACCTTGCAAAACCATCATCATTTCAGCCATTATCCGTCCACTACTGGACGTAAGCCTCTCCCATAGACTGCCATAAAGAACGTTTCTAAGTCACCTGCAAAATAATTAGTAATAATATATACATGCAATTTATATATATATATATATATATATATATATATATATATATATATATATATATATATATATATATATATATATATATATATATATATATATATATATATATATATATATATATATATATATATATATATATATATATATATATATATATATATATATATATATATATATATATATATATATATATATATATATATAATATATATATATATAAATAAAATATAGTAATAAATAAAATATAAAATATATAATAAGCAGTTATTTTGATTTAAAAATTAATCTACTGAACCGGTTTTAATAACGTTTTTATGACACCAATCTGTAAGTATAACCTTTCAGGTAAAGTTTTATACCACTGAGGTGCCAAACAAGCATACGGCCCACCTGATGGTAAGCGGTTACCGTAGCCTATGAACGCCTGCAATACCAGAGGTCTTACGTGCGCGTTGCCGACCCTGAAGAAACCTCTTTACCCCTTTAAAACAGAAACTACTCGACGGATTTAAACGAAACTTGGTACAATTATTCTTCATACTCCTGGGCAGGTTATAGTATTATTTTCATTACGCTACGATCAATAGTAGCAGAGCAGTGAAGGGAAATGTTAAAAATGTCCACCCGTGCGACGCCGGGACGGGCCGCTAGTATATAATAAATACAAACGAATCGAGAAACTGTTTCTTTTTAAAGTCGGTTGTAACTTTCATTTGAAAACGGTAACAGCTGTTGTTGGTAAGAAAAATAATAGGATAAGTAAACGTTCACGCTCACTTTTTTACTTTATCCGAGCAGTAAGTGCTTTATATTATTCCCAAATTCGTGTATAATATAGTATATATCATATATGTGTAAGTATATTTGTTATTCATATATATCTATTCGTTTATATATGTAATTTTAGTATGTATGTATATCAATAATTAGTAGTACCGCATTCGTGTATTCTGCCACTTCCCTATGGTTGACTGGGAGAGAATGCTTTTAGCATTAAGTCCGCCATGTACACATATATGTACTAATGAATAAATAAATAAATAAATATTGAACTCAAAATATTAACAATATGTTTCAATTTAGCATGAACTGCGCACAGATGCGGGGTTAATGAGACTACTGCACTATTATTTATTGTTAATTGTGCATTATAAACTGCAGTATGCTACCAATTAACTGGCCGTTGATTCCGATCGATTTCCATTAACCGGGGCTGAGTTATCCGACGCTGTTTCACTAGATTGGGTACAGCCTTCTAATCGATACGTAAATCTGGTTGGAATGAGGAAGTAAGATGGGTTTATAGAAATATAGTTTAAATTTTAATAAATATCAGAGGGAGACTTTGTACAAAAGTCGTTTGCTTGGGCACTTCTGTCCCATTCGTGTTTCTACCGTGAAACAGTTGTGTTTTCTTTTAATGGGTGATAATGGAATGGCAACCCCACCCGCGCTATTAGTATACACCGACGGGGCACCAGTGAAGGATGATAGGTGAGGATGAAGCAGGTCAGTTAGCCCATTGTAACGAATTCAATAAGAACTGTTCACGATGGTTTCCAGGGGGAACCACGTGGAGGTCGATCTAATAGAGCATATTGCTAGTAATAGGGCTGTCAAACTCCATTGCTAATAATCCCTTTCCCCCTACAAAAAATAAACAGTTGTGTTTGCATGGCTGTGTTTCGGTTTGAACGGTGGGATATGGCAGTGAATTTACTGGGTACAGAGGAATAACACCTGAGTCCTCAGGAATGGTAACGCATGGGGGGGGGGGGGCATCATGGGCGAAAGATAGTACTCTGTTATGTCCATGGTACTGCTCATGTCTATAGACGACGGTTACCATTTTCCATCAAGTAGGCCGTCAGTTTGTTTGCCATTCTAAGTTGAATAAAAAAAATATCCCGGTCATGCGGACGAAGTCGCGGGTGAAAGCCAGTTGTAGATATATTACATAGAAAGTTATTTTCTCCGCGGTCGCGTAAGATGTGTGCTGTTATTTTTTTCATTTACACGAAAAATTCGTATTGTAATGTGTAAAAGTGTCGTCATATATCATTTTATGCCGGATCACTTAGCTCGGCACTGTTTCCATTGTTCCACGGTACGGATTATTGACGGAGAAAAAACACGTGGGTGAGTAATTAAAATTAAATTCAAATAAAAGCGACTACTTCAAGCTAGATAGCGTTAATACAACTAGTAGGCCAACACGAACGTATTTTGTCGATAGCGAAAATAATTATTTAACTCGATTCCGCATTAGCAAAGAGATCTCGAGACGTGCACACGAAAAACGACTTTGGGAAATTGTTTTAAAATATACTTTTTTTTTTTTATATAAAACAATGGCAAACAAGCTGACGGCCCACCTGATGGAAAGTGGTAACCGTCGCCTATAGACATGAGCAGTACCATGGACATAACAGAGTATACTGTTTCGCCCATGATACCCCCCATGCGTTGCCATTCCTGAGGGCTCAGGTGTTATTCCTCTGTACCGAGTAAATTCACGCCATATCCCACCCTTCAAACCGAAACACAGCCATGCAAACACAATTATAATGCTATAAACACTATTATGTAAATAAATGTTGATAAATTCAGATGAGAAGTTTCTGAGTTTATGTTAGTAGAAAGAGAGAGAGAGAGAGAGAGAGGAGAAAACAAGATCCAGAAAATAAATAATGCCCACGTGACAACCCGTAGTGTTGCAGACGTCTAAAGCTACAGTGACCGTTTACCATTAGACTACCATTAGATTGTTTGCCACCTTCGTGGTAAAACAAAAAAACACCTATTTGCATTTTTACTTTTCTACCCATATCTACTCGTAACTGGAACTAGAATATACCTTCTCGATTTTTCAATGTAACGTCAACACGTCTCACGTTATCTCAAGCGGCGATCTCGCGAGACAGTGGACACGAGTCCGACACTAGTGGCCACCGTCCAGCCTGCGCTGTCCAGATAGTGGCCGATGATTTAACGCTCAACTTTTGACACAACTAAGCTTTTTGGACACGGCCGCCTCTTGCCTATAAATAACGTCTTACGTGAACTTGGGGGTCGGCGCGAGGGAGCAGCGTGTGGCGGACTCAGGAAGGCTAAGAGACGATTTCGCGTCTAAAGCAATGCCTCTGGTATTGCAGACGTTCATAGGCTATAGTAACTGCTTATCACCAGGTGTATTCTATGCTTATTTTCTGCCTCAGCGGTATGAAAACATTACCTCATTCGTGCCTCAGCCTTTAATCATCCAACCCTAAACATAGATCATACCTATAGTCTGTTATAAGGAATGATCCCGAACCACTTGCATCCACTGGATCCTTGCAACGCTACCTAAGTTTTTGAGAATGACAACGCACGAGAAATACCATGGGCACCACACTTTGTATGTAGGCAATGGTTACCATTTTCCATCAGGTAAACCGTCAGCTTATTAAGCCTCTGTCTCCATAGAAAAAGTATACTTATTAATAGAATCATTGTCGCTAGCGAATCTATAAGATAGAATGAGATGGCGACTTGCGCTATCTTATTCTGTCTTTTGCGAGTGTTGACCATGGCGATTCTATTGATAGATTGGCTTATACCTTGTCTAGGAGAGCTGACTTTTTGTCGGCATGTTTGTCACTTGCACTTACTAAAAGCAACAAGTTTCTTCCGTTGTATTCGTTTTGACACAAGATCTTAGTCCGTCAGCTGTCAAGGAAAAAAGGGAGACTTTGTCCAAAAGTCGTTTGCTTGGGTACCTCTGCCCCATTCGTATTTCAACCATGAAGCAGTTGTGTTTGCATGGCTGTGTTTCGGTTTGAAAGGTGGGATATGGCAGTGAATTTACAGAACACAGGAATATCACCTGAGTCCTCAGGAATGGCAACGCATGGGAGGTATCATGGGCGAAACAGTATACTCTGTTATGTCCATGGTACTGCTTATGTCTATAGGCGACGGTTACCACTTTCCATCAGGTGGGCCGTCAGCTTGTTTGCCATTCTAAGTTGTATAAAAAAATATATATATATATACATTTAGATAATATAAATAGCGGAGTTATCTGCCAGTGGACAGTAGACAGGAATAACGGAAAATATAGGGTGATTCACATATCGTGTAAATACGTATATATACTTCTATGTAAGTAACAAAGATAAATAAAATAATATAATATAAGATTGTAATATAATATATAAATAACTTACATAAAATACTCATCTTATCTATGTATATTAAGTATACATTTATGTCTGTAGTCGACTGTTACCACTTTCCATCAGGTGGGCCGTTAGCTTGTTTGTAATTCTAAGTTGCATAAAAAAATATATTAGATACTTACAATAAATCTGTAGAGAGGTCAATTCTGTACATGAAATATATTTCCAAAATAACTATCAGGCGGTGATTAGTGATCGATACTGATGTCAAAAATGCAATCAGTAAAATTTTTGTCTGTCTGTCTGTATGTTCATTATAGACACAAAAACTACTCGATGGATTTTAATGAAACTTGGTACAATTATTCTTCATACTCCTGGGCAGGTTATAGTATACTTTCCATCACGCTACAATCAATAGGAGCAGAGCAGTGAAGGGAAATGTTGGGAAAACGGGAGAAGTTACTCCATTTTTAAGCTTCCGTCGCGTGTGCAGCCTTAATGGCCACTTTTTAAAATGTAAAAATGTCCACCCGTGCGACGCGGGGACGGGCCGCTAGTAATAAATAATTATTTAGTGAATAAAACAAATTTATAAATCAGGAAATACTGTTAACAGCAAGACAGGTAATACAAGTTTAAACGCCACACTTCAATTACCACCATCGCTTCTGAATGAGTTTGTACCACAAAAATATCTATGTTTTGGGCGTTTGTGATAAAGGCGCGACTGTTCATATTTCACACATTTGTTTGAGGGCACTCCTGGTGATTTGTTGTGTCCACTGACGTCTCGGCCGACCCTTTTTTTTTATTTTCCTCTGGCTCACTCCCTTTGTGCGTAATGGCCGGTGCTTATGTTGCGACGATTTTAATTTTGCGCACCCCGCTGCTATGTTAGTTGCTGGACTTTCTAACATGAAATCGTGTTACATATATTAAGAGTATGTGACCTAAGATGATATATCTATCTATGATCTACTCATTATATTGTTTAATATTCCTATTTGTATATTTGTATTTACCGTTATCCTTTCAATGAATGTAACCATCTATTGTAATTCAAATTTTTTACCAGAGGGAAACTTTGTACAAAAGTCGATTGCTTGGGTACCTCTGTTCCATTCGTGTTTCAACCGTGAAGCAGTTGTGTTTGCATGGCTGTGTTTCGGTTTGAAGGTGGGATATGGCGTGAATTTACTCGGTACAGAGGAATAACACCTGAGTCCTCAGGTATGGCAACGCATAGGGTATCATGGGCTAAACAGTATACTCTGTTATGTCCATGCTACTGTTCATGTCTATAGGCGACGGTTACCACTTTCCGTCAGGTGGGCCGTCAGCTTGTTTGCCATTCTAAGTTGTATAAAAAAAATTGTTACCAAAAAGCGTTCACGCTCACTTTTTATCTTTATCCGAGCAGTAAGTGCTTTATATTATTCTCAATTTCGTGTATAATATAGTATATATCATATATGTGTAAGTATAAATATATAATTCGTTTATATAAAAAAAATCAATAATTACTAGTATTGCATTCGAGTATTCTGACACTTCCCTATGGTTGACTGGGAGAGAATGCTTTTAGCATAATTCTGCCATGTACACATATTTGTACTAATGAATAAATAAATAAAAATATAAAATTAGCTGTACCAATTCATCCATAATTTGAGATATTGTTATCAGTCGACGTGTATTAGTTCAAACATCTTGATCCGCGGATATAGTCCAGTAATTTTGACGAGACTGACAGAAGCGGAGCGGGATTAGAGAATCCGTTATCTTGTTTTATGACCTGTGTGTGTGTGTGTGGCGTGAAATATATATGATCTGTGTCGTAAATCATAAGCTTTTTCTGATGCTACTCTTATTCTTATCTCATACTAGCTGACGCCCGCGACTTTGTCCGCGTGGTATTCGTTATTTCTGTCTAGATTTATTTTTGATGGGTGAAAATGGTATGGTAACCCCGCCTGCGCTAACGGGATATGCCGGCGGAGCACCAGTGAAGGGTGACAGATGAGAATGAAAACAGGCCAGTTAGCACATCATGATGAATTCATCAGGAATTAACCATGATAGTTTCCAGGGGGGACCGCGAGGTCGACCTGGTTGGGTATATTGCTAGCAATGGGATTCTTAGTATCCATTACTAACAATCCCTTTCCCCCCATTGTTTAGTATTGTATCGATGTATCTACCTATTTATTATGTCCGGGAATACTGGACCAAAATTAACAAACGGCGTGTCGTTCTCACTATTTGTCTTAGATCGAAATGACTTTACTTAAGTAGGTTGTGTACTAAGCTGTATAAGTTACTATAGTTTTTTAACTATCCCATGGGAAGTCTTTAATTTTCTGTGATTATTTTTTTAATGGGTAATAATGGAATGGTAACCCCGCCTGCGCTATCGGGATACGCTGGTGGAGCACCAGTGAAGAATGATAGGTGAGGATGAAGCAGGTCAGTTGGCCCATCGTAACGAATTCGACACGAATTGTTCACGATGGTTTCCAGGGGGAACCACGTGGAGGTCGATCTAATAGGGCATATTGCTAGCAATGGGGCTGTCAAACTCCATTGCTAACAATCCCTTTCCCCTCAATAATTTTCTGCGATTAAAAGTATCTAAAAAAGCGACCGGGGATGTAAGGTATCATACAAAATTTCATTTAAATTGCTCCGACAGTTTCGGAGATTAGCTCCTACAAACAGACAGAAAAACAAAAAATTTGAAAAAAAAAATCTGGATGTGTTCTATTCCACTTTTAACATCCGCTGACTCAGTTTTTAGCGTTTTTTTTTATGTACAGACATTCGACCTCTACAGTCTTATTATATATATATAGATAAAGACGTTGTATTCTGTCGTTTAGTACTTAATCTTTGTGTTTGTAACATAGATGAGTTAATTTGCAGATGGGTTACTTGGGATACCTTGAAAGTTTTGCATTTCTGGCTAATAACAGCTGTTTGAATTTCGTATGATATATTTGTTAAAGTCCAGATGAAGACTCTGTACATAAATTGCTAGTTTGGGTACCTCTGTCCCATTCGTGTTTCGGACGAGAAACAGTTGTGTTTACATGACTGTGTTTCGATTCTTCCACCTGTAAAGTTACATAAATAAATAAATGTTTCTTCTGTATGAGAAGACCACATGCCCTGTAGATGAAAAGAAGGCGCGATACATTGAGTTCTTATTCTGATATCATCACCACGCCAAAGACCTATATAATAATACATTTAACATATATATTTATTATAATATAAATATACAATATTTTACCAAATATTAACAATATTTTACCAGAGGGAGACTTTGTACAAAAGTCGATTGCTTGGGTACCTCTGTACCATTCATGTTTCAACCGTGAAGCAGTTGTGTTTGCATGGCTGTGTTTCGGTTTGAAGGATGGGATATGGCGTGAATTTACAGGGTACAGAGGAATAACACCTGAGTCCTCAGGAATGGCAACGCATGGGGGGTATCATGGGCGAAACAGTATACTCTATTATGTCCATGGTACTGCTCATGTCTGTAGGCGACGGTACCACTTTCCATCAGGTGGGCCGTCAGCTTGTTTGCCATTCTAAGTTGTATAAAAAAAAAAAAAATACAAAAACTGTTTTGTTTCCTTAATATATTTCATTTAATCACTGTACAATAAAATATGGATTGTTATGTTTTTAGTATTGTTAAATCGTATTTTTATACGATGCAAGTACAGGTAGCGTTTAAATTATTCTGATAGTGTATCCGTGACTGCGTATTAATTTTTTTATAATTTTTATATATATAATTTTGTATTTATAATAATGACTTAAATGTATTGATTTTATTGAATTGTTTAAGTAATTGTTTATTGAATTATTCCGGATGTTAACAGAAAAACAAATTAAGGTTTCTTTTGAAAAATTAATATGGCAATTTCATTTAGTGAAAGTGATATAATTTATTTATTTATTTATTTATAGGATTACCAACATAAGACACAGCTAAACATTTCAGTACAATACACTAAAACACAAAAAAAAAAAACTCTATACACAACCATAATAATTAATTATTATGGTTATTTATTTATTTAAACTTTAATGTAGAATGAAATTGTACCAGTCAACCATTGGGCAAACAGAGAAATGAGTAGGCGGTGCATTACTGAATTGAGGAAATATAAAGTAATATTTATTATATTTATATATTATAAAAATATAATAATAAGACAAAATATGTTAAATAAATAAATAAATATACACATATAACGGTTACCAAATAGCATTTTCTACCAGAGGGAGACTTTGTACAAAAGTCGATTGCTTGGGTACCTCTGTCCCATTCGTGTTTCAACCGTGAAGCAGTTGTGTTTGCATAACTGTGTTTCGGTTTGAAGGGTGGGATATGGCGTGAATTTACTGGGTGCAGAGGAATAACACTTGAGTCCTCAGGAATGGCAACGCATGGGGAGTATCATGTGCGAAACAGTATACTCTGTTATGTCTATGGTACTGCTCATGTCTATAGGCGACGGTTACCACTTTCCATCAGGTGGGCCGTCAGCTTGTTTGCCATTCTAAGTTGTATAAAAAAAAATACAAGAACTGTTTTGTTTCCTTAATATATTTCATTTAATCACTGTACACTTAAAGACAAATAAATGGGATACAATATTAATCAGGATGTTATTATGACGCAATTGGTACCACGCACGGATACTTGTATCAGAACGAGATTTAATTTTTATATTAATTTTATTACTTCTCACATCACGCAAAGTAACTATTAAAATATGGATTGTTATGTTTTTAGTATTGTTAAATCGTATTTTTATACGATGCAAGTACAGGTAGCGTTTAAATTATTCTGATAGTGTATCCGTGACTGCGTATTAATTTTTTTATAATTTTTATATATATAATTTTGTATTTATAATAATGACTTAAATGTATTGATTTTATTGAATTGTTTAAGTAATTGTTTATTGAATTATTCCGGATGTTAACAGAAAAACAAATTAAGGTTTCTTTTGAAAAATTAATATGGCAATTTCATTTAGTGAAAGTGATATAATTTATTTATTTATTTATTTATAGGATTACCAACATAAGACACAGCTAAACATTTCAGTACAATACACTAAAACACAAAAAAAAAACTCTATACACAACCATAATAATTAATTATTATGGTTATTTATTTATTTAAACTTTAATGTAGAATGAAATTGTACCAGTCAACCATTGGGCAAACAGAGAAATGAGTAGGCGGTGCATTACTGAATTGAGGAAATATAAAGTAATATTTATTATATTTATATATTATAAAAATATAATAATAAGACAAAATATGTTAAATAAATAAATAAATATACACATATAACGGTTACCAAATAGCATTTTCTACCAGAGGGAGACTTTGTACAAAAGTCGATTGCTTGGGTACCTCTGTCCCATTCGTGTTTCAACCGTGAAGCAGTTGTGTTTGCATAACTGTGTTTCGGTTTGAAGGGTGGGATATGGCGTGAATTTACTGGGTGCAGAGGAATAACACTTGAGTCCTCAGGAATGGCAACGCATGGGGAGTATCATGTGCGAAACAGTATACTCTGTTATGTCCATGGTACTGCTCATGTCTATAGGCGACGGTTACCACTTTCCATCAGGTGGGCCGTCAGCTTGTTTGCCATTCTAAGTTGTATAAAAAAAAAATACAAGAACTGTTTTGTTTCCTTAATATATTTCATTTAATCACTGTACACTTAAAGACAAATAAATGGGATACAATATTAATCAGGATGTTATTATGACGCAATTGGTACCACGCACGGATACTTGTATCAGAACGAGATTTAATTTTTATATTAATTTTATTACTTCTCACATCACGCAAAGTAACTATTAAAATATGGATTGTTATGTTTTTAGTATTGTTAAATCGTATTTTTATACGATGCAAGTACAGGTAGCGTTTAAATTATTCTGATAGTGTATCCGTGACTGCGTATTAATTTTTTTATAATTTTTATATATATAATTTTGTATTTATAATAATGACTTAAATGTATTGATTTTATTGAATTGTTTAAGTAATTGTTTATTGAATTATTCCGGATGTTAACAGAAAAACAAATTAAGGTTTCTTTTGAAAAATTAATATGGCAATTTCATTTAGTGAAAGTGATATAATTTATTTATTTATTTATTTATAGGATTACCAACATAAGACACAGCTAAACATTTCAGTACAATACACTAAAACACAAAAAAAAAACTCTATACACAACCATAATAATTAATTATTATGGTTATTTATTTATTTAAACTTTAATGTAGAATGAAATTGTACCAGTCAACCATTGGGCAAACAGAGAAATGAGTAGGCGGTGCATTACTGAATTGAGGAAATATAAAGTAATATTTATTATATTTATATATTATAAAAATATAATAATAAGACAAAATATGTTAAATAAATAAATAAATATACACATATAACGGTTACCAAATAGCATTTTCTACCAGAGGGAGACTTTGTACAAAAGTCGATTGCTTGGGTACCTCTGTCCCATTCGTGTTTCAACCGTGAAGCAGTTGTGTTTGCATAACTGTGTTTCGGTTTTAAGGGTGGGATATGGCGTGAATTTACTGGGTGCAGAGGAATAACACTTGAGTCCTCAGGAATGGCAACGCATGGGGAGTATCATGTGCGAAACAGTATACTCTGTTATGTCCATGGTACTGCTCATGTCTATAGGCGACGGTTACCACTATCCATCAGGTGGGCCGTCAGCTTGTTTGACATTCTAAGTTGTATAAAAAAAAATGTATTTTAATTGCTCCATTCAAAAACTTATCAAAGGATGTCAAGCTAGATCAATGAAGTGATTTGAATGAACTAGTATCTTATGTAAAATTATAAATATACTATATGAAACTAATTAATATAAATTTTGTAATTAATTAGTTTTATTAATCTTAATTAAGATTTAATTTATAATTCATTTAATTTATATAAGTATACAATTATATGACATTGTTCAAATATTTTAAAAACAAAGTTTACATAAAAAATTATACAGTAATGATGCTTGTGATTATTAAAGAGGCTTTCAGGGTCAGCAACGCGCCCGTAATAAACCTGGTATTGCTGGTTCATAGGCTATGGTTACCACTTACCATCAGGTGGGTCATATGCTTGTTTGCCACCTCAGTGGTATAAAAAGAATATTACAAAATCGTGTAACGTGTTATATATATAAAAATAATAAAAATAAATTATTCTTAAATTATTAACATTTTCCCCGAACAACTAAATTAATAAAATATTATTTGTAATTGAAAAAAAAAAAACTGCGCAGCGACACGAGAACGATAATTGACAAACATATTGCGACGTGAGTCGTAAACTTTTACATCGACGCAACGGTGATTCCTTAAAGGGGACGAAGTCTCGAGACGCGATCCAATGTCCGAAATTATTGTCTTTTTTATTATAATGATGTATACATTTATTGCGCCTAAAGTGCTCATCAGCGCGTGAGGGTGGCCGAGGAAAGTTGATAACATCAAAGCTGTGTTGCCGATTTAAAAAAATATTATATTATATTTGGATAAGCAAATTGTTTCTGAGTATTTTCTTTTTTATACAACTTAGAATGGCAAACAATCTGACAGTTTACCTGATGGAAAGTGGTAACCATCGCCTATAGACATGAGCAGTACCACGCACATAACAGAGTATACTGTTTCGCCCATGATACCCCCCATGCGTTGCCATTCCTGAGGACTCAGGTGTTATTCCTCTGTACCCAGTAAATTCACGCCATATCCCGCCCTTCAAACCGAAACACAGCCATGGTTTAATTTAGAAACACGAATGGGACAGAGATACTCAAGCAATCGACTTTTGTACAAAGTCTCCCTCTGGTAATATACTTCTTTGTATTGATACAATTTTTTATTTATTTATTTCCATTACACTCCATGAGTAACAAAGTTTACAGTTTTAAATAGAACATCAGAGGGAGACGTTTTACAGAAGTGTTTCTACCGTGAAGCAGTTGTGTTTGCATGGCTGTGTTTCGATTTGAAGGGTGGGATATGGAGTGAATTTACTGGGTACAGAGGAATAACATTTGAGTCCTCACGTACGGCAACGCATGGGAGGTATCATGGGCGAAACATTATACTCTGTTATGTCCATGGTACAGCTCATGTCTGTAGGCGACGGTTACCACTCTCCATCAGGTGGGCCGTCAGCTTGTTTGCCATTCTAAGTTGTATAAAAAAAAGAGATTAATTTTAACCCAATATACCATATCGCGCCACCGCTTCGTGGATCCTTCTAAATTGTTAAAATGTATGGTAAACAGAAGCTATGGGATATTTCGAAGAACCCTTTAATAAAAGATGGACAATATCAAAACGTTAGCAGATCAAAGTGGACATTTCATTATATTTTTATGGTTCGAACAACAATAACATGCGCCTATTTGATAAGCCTCACTGATAACGAGACACAACGAGACAGACGTATATATTTTTATATATAAAATGCGTGCATTTTTTTTTTAATACGAAACAATAACTATTACTGAGTAAACAGTATTTTTGAACAGGTATAGAATCCGTTTTTTGTAAGATATTGTTAAATAGTATAAAAATCTTGTGAATGTGAGTCAGTGGATGCGGGCTTAGGACCGTTCCTTATGGGTGTCTATGGGGGAGGCTTATGTCCAGCAGTCCAGCAGCTAAGTTTTATAAAAAAATAAACAATAAAATCATAGCGATTAGTTTGCCATTTGACCCGAACATAGAATGTGTCACTACTTCCTTCGTGGGTGCTCGAGGAGGCGACTAAGGGAAGTTAACGGTCGAGGGCTGCGCAGGAGTATCTCTCTTGAAATTTCACCAAAGCCCAAATGCGTCTGTCAAGCGTGGCAACTACTTACAAAACCTCCGTTATGGGAGAGACCTAGGTTCAGCAGTGGACAATTAACGGCTTTTTGATATTTGATGATGATATAGTTAGGTCCTTAAGGCGCTAAGGCGTAACAAACTCATTTTTACAATTATAAAAAACGTTGATCCTTTCAATTTAGCAATAAAATCTTTCGCAATGTTTTTTGTTCTTTTTTTATACAAATTAGAATGGCATTCAAGCTGACGGCCCACCTGATGAAAAGTGATAACCGTCGCCTATAGACATGAGCTGTACCATGGACATAACAGAGTATACTGTTTCGCCCATGATATCCCCCATGCGTTGCCATTCCTGAGGACTCAGGTGTTATTCCTCCGTACCCAGTAAATTCACGCCATATCCCACCCTTCAAACCGAAACACAGTCATGCAAACACAACTGCTTCACGGTTGAAACACGAATGGGACAGAGGTACCCAAGCAATCGACTTTTGTACAAATGTAATCAAAACACCTCCTGCTGTTGATTAGTCCGAAACCCTCACTATCTTTTACAGCTATATATGTACTCCAGTTAATTTACGATGAAATCAGCAACCGAGTGTTTTTTGGAAATTTTATAAAAGTGACAGCATTTTACGATCCTACCGAGGGCTCCCATAAACGGGACCATCGTAAATTGTAATTTAGGAATAATGTACACAGTATTCGCGAAAAGTCGTGAACATATTGCATGAATTTATTGTACAATAAAAATGTAATACCGATAAGTTGCTGATAAGTGGTTTTTGTTTTATGTTCTCCATCATTCCATTTCCGAGTAGCAGGTTGGTGAACGCTTCTTACTGTGTATGCGATTTTAATAAGGTGATGTCATATTATTATAAAAATAATAAAAACTAGTGATTAAATTAAATGAGTTTTTTTTTTAATGGGTGATAATGGAATGGTAACCCCGCTTGTGCGGGGAGAAAGGGATTGTTAGTAATGGAGACTGAGAATCCCATTGGTAGCAATAACCCAACCAATCGACCTTCTCGCGGTTCTTCCTGGAAACTATCATGATTAGTTCCTGATGAATTCATCATGATGGGCTAACTGGCCTGTTTTCATTCTCATCTATCACCCTTCACTGGTGCTCCGCAAGCGTATACCGTTAGCGCATACCAAATTATTTTCACCCATAAAAAATAAATAAAAAAACCCCGCTTGTGCAGCAAGCAGTTTCGTGCCGCCAGTCAAACTGTTTATAATTACTCTTCTCTATCCAAATTTTCCGCGGGTGTCTTAAGAGACGACTAAGGGAGAGCTAGGGATAGGCAGCAGCGTTCCTCTTAAAACATCTCTAAAGTCTAACTGCGATTGCCAGTTCACCTGCCAAGCGTGGTAACTATTGGCAACACCGCCCGAGGAAGAGGCTTTTATCAGAGGGAGACTTAGTACAGAAGTCGATTGCTTGGGTACCTCTGTCCCATTCGTGTTTCAACCGTGAAGCAGCTGTGTTTACATGGCTATGTTTCGGTTTGAAGGGTGGGATATGGCGTGAATTTACTGGGTACAGAGGAATAACACCTGAGTTCTCAGGAATGGCAACGCACGCGGGGCATCATGGGCGAAACAGTATACTCTATTATGCCCATGGTACTGCTCATGTCTATAGGCGACGGTTACCACTTCCCATCAGGTGGGCCGTTAGCTTGTTTGCCATTCTAAGTTGTATAAAAAAAAGGCTGATATAGTGATGATGATGATGAACAAAATACTAGTTCAGAGTCAATAATATGACAAAAACTATTCAAATAAAATCAATAATTTTACAACATAATAAACAGTTGGTTTTATTGCACTATAAAAATTCTCTATTTACATTCCTCTCACCTTCACATCTAGTCTGTTTGTTTATTGAAATTCGCGTTCACACATAATGTGTTCAGTCGATAACTATAATGTGGTTAATAAGCGATCATAACGGGTGTCCCTCTCACTTGTTATCATTAAAAATTACAAAACACGTACCTTTCACAGCTTATGTACGAAGATAATCATTTTGTACGCGTATGATAATTGCAGTGCTATTTGATGCGTCTGAACGACAGTGAGCTTGTTTCCATTGTTGTTGTACACGATTAAATTGACCAGGGGGTCTACCATATAATAAAATTCCGAATTTTCGGACTCAATTTCGTATTTCTATTCATACAGAAATTGGCACAGTAAATGGAGTTTAACATTTCGTTCGTCATAAATCCTACGATAAAAGTCCAAAGGAATGATATTTTAACATTTTTAACATCTTTAAACTGTATGTATTATGTATGCAATTTTAACATCATATTTCTATTTCGTACGGGCTCGAAATTTCGGAAAATGTTTCATAGTAGGCCCTCAGATCGATATTAATTTTGATAGTACCCAATTGCTTTTGTACGAAATATCTATAAATATATGAGTCGTGCTGCTGGATCTGCTTGTGGATATGGTGGCTTTAGTTGTTAGTTGTTAGGCATTTAATAATAGTTGTAAGCTATATACATTTCTCCGTACTTATTGTTATAAATATATCAATATACGCTGTGTTTGCCTATAAAAAATTGTTACACTTAGTTCTAAGATCCATAATTGTATATATATTTACATTATTTTGTGGAAATAATTGTTGGTGAACCTAAATAAATAAATAAAATAATCTGACAGGATATAATGTTTTTTGTGTGTATATAAATTGTAGTAATTGAGGGATTAAGAGCGTTTATAATGAAGTGCAGCAAGATCACAAATGTCTGTTTGAATTACAGTAGTAACAGTATACTCTGTTATGTCCATGGTACTGCTCATGTCTATAGGCGACGGTTACCACTTTCAATCAGGTGGACCGTCAGATTGTTTGCCATTCTAAGTTGTATAATAAAAAACTGAATATATAAATTTCGGATATTATCCATCTCTTATACAAAGAGTAAACAACGATTCGATAATAGGCATTGTTATTTTTTTTTTTATATATCTTATATAATTTAAATTATTTTAAATTAATATTAAATTCTCCGACCATGAGCAATGGACACGCGTTAAAAACGGGTCACGTGTGCATGTCAAAAGTTCGAAAGGATCGATTCGGACGCATCAGCAGTCGATTTAAAAATCGTAAACATTTTATTATGGGCAGAATCGTATCGATACTCGGTGAAGTGGTGCAGATTCGATGTCTTAGTGTTAATCGATATGCATTATTATCGATATCGGTTCGTGTATCGAACCACTCTCTCTATGTGGGTTAATTATTACGGCCTACGTGGAGTTTAAATGATATTTATATTGGAATTAGTGATGTGCTTCGATTTAATAGTGTAATCGAATTACATTTGTGTCCTCAGCAGTGTAGTTACTTTACACAGAATAATTTTATATTAATATTTTTGGCCTTAATTTTTTTTTTTTAAATATCAATAAGACAATAAAAGGTGTATAAATATTTTCTTGCGAAACTACTATATTTTTTATTGTCTTTTTTTTAATAAGCTTTCAAATTAAATAACCATCATAGTCCGAAGGATAAGTAAGCTGAAGTGGCAATGGGCTAATCATGTAGCTCGAAGAACCGACAACTGATGGGGAAGAAAGGTTCTTGAGTGGTGACCCTGTACGGGCAAACGCAGTGTAGGAGTACTCCCCTCAAGTTGCAGTATGCAGGTGGCTCAGGACCGTTCTTTATGGCAGTCTATGGAGGAGGCCTATGTCCAGCAGTGGACAGATAATGGCTTAGCTGGTGAAGATTTCAAATTAGACTTGTTTATCTGTTAAGCATTTTTTAAAAAATCTCAGGCTCGTCTGGTATTATATGTAGATGGACAGCCATTCCATAGAAATATAACAATTTGCCATAAATCGTGGGTTTCACCGAAATTCCTATGTTTATTGCAATTAACAGTTCCCAGCGTCATGTCATTCGTTCAGAGAGACATGATTCATAACTTAACCCCGGTGTACACTGACGTTTTATATTTATATTTGTTTAAAAGCTATTTGAAATATAAGAAAGGGATTACTACGGAATGGGGTTCGATATCATTTATACTCAGCAATTCTTGTTTTTTTTTTTACAACACAGGGGGTAAACGAGCATGCGGCTCACCAGATGGTAAGTGACTACCGCCGCCCATGATCACCCACAACACCAGCGGCATTGCAGGTGTGCTGCCGGCCTTTTAAAAAGGAATATACTCGTTTCTTGAAGGTTATGTTGTCGTATCGGTTCTGAAATACCGCTGCTGGAAGTTGATTCCAAAGAATGGTTGTGCGTGGAAGAAGTCATCATGATGAGCTAACTGACCTTCTTTCATCCTCATCTATCATCCCTTTCTGTAGCGTTGGCAGATTGGGTACTTTTTTGGAATTTTGGACAAAAATTGTTCTTTTCACGCATTTTGGAGTAATACAATTTGTGTACAAAAGTGAAATTAATTGGGTAATTTTTTTTTATAGTTTATTAGCAAAACGGAGAAAAAATATAAAAGAGAACGGCATTTTTTTTCAGTAACGTAGTCAAAAATCGATACAAGTTTGTGATTGAGTAAAACTGAAGGAAATAGTATCGTTTTGTAGAAAAAATATTTGAGTAAAATATTAAAAATAGCATCTGGCAACCCTGGCTCAATGTTGCCTTAACATATAAATCTTAGCTTCTGAATACCCGTGAACTATTTTGATGTATTTTTACTAGAAATATAGAATACTTATAGTAAAATATACAATATATTTTAAATATATTATAATAGCTACATTGTACGTGTACGTTTCACAAATCATATTTAGTTTATGTATTTAAAAAAAAAAGTTCTTGTCAAAAAATATAAAAATTGAGTCGATCGAAATATAAATGATTTCCTCATTTATTTATATATATGGATCGACTAAATTTTCGATTTTGTTTCTTTCCGAAAATCGAGTTTGAATATATCGATAGGACTGTTATTGCCATTACAGAAAATGTAATAAAAAAAAAATATCTGCCCGTTCGTGTGTACCTCGCTTAACATCAATCCCGCCTTGGTGTTATTTATTGTCGTCTTAATTGCTAACTTTCGATGCGCGGACGTGTACACTTGTGGGTTACCAGTAACTTTATGTCGGTAACTTGGAGAGATTGATAACCTAAAAATTAATTAAATGTATAGGATTAGCCTTAACGGATAAATAATCTGAAACCCAAGGATTTTTTTTTAATGGATGATAACATCGTCATAGTCGTAGAATACTGACGGATCTTTATATGTAATATTTGTCAGATCCGTCAGTATTCTACGAATATGACGATATAATGGTATGGCGTTTCTTACTATACTCACGGCAAAAGGGGTGACCACATAGCAAACAGTCGTGTTTATTTAATGAATGATAATGGTATGGTAACCCCACCTGCACGGGAGGAAAGGGATTGTTAGTAATGGGGTCAAATAGCCCCATTACTAGTTATATAGATAGATAGATAAATAATTTATTTGCATTACAGCACACAAATTACAATATACATATACAAAAAAAGCGAGATAACATAAATGAGGAAAAAAAAAATACACAAAGCTAAATACAATTTTCGTTTGTGAGTGTGCCATAGCAATACAAATACAATATACCCTGTCAGGTCGACCTCCACGTGGTTCCCCATGAAAATCATCGTGGCTAATTCTAGTTGAATTTGTCAGAATGGGCTAATTGATCTGCTTTCATCCTCATCAGTCATCTATCACTGGTGCCCCGCCATTGTATACCGATAGCGCAGACGGGGTTACCATACCATAATTACCCATTAACCCCACCTGCGCTATCGGTATCAGTACGCTACGGTATCGGTATCTGGCAGGGCTTCTGTGAGGGATGGTAGGTGAAGATGAAGCAGGTCAGTTATCCCACCGTGACGAATCTAACAATAAATCAATCACGATGGGTTCCATTCGTGCAAACACAACTGCTTCACGGTAGAAACACGAATGGGACAGAGATTACCCAAGCCAACGACTTTTGTACCGAGTTTTCCTCTAATGAATTGAGTTTTTAAATCGATATAACTATTATATCACGATCAATTAATGAATCCCTATCACGCATGCGAAGTCGTGCGTAAAAACTAGTCTATAAATAAACCACAAAACCTATCATTTAGATTCGAAATTAAATTAATCAATTCATATATTAAACCAATCGATTTCGCACGGAGCACGCTTAACAAACCCATTGCGTCACCAATCGAAAGTGGGGTCGTAAATTGTGTTTACGACTCACTATGAGGATGGGGCGTTATTCGAGATGTACGGAAAAAAAATGTCTATTGTTACATGAGTTATTGGCTATTCAATAATCTTACGAAAATCATAAGCTTATAATTCTTTTGTATGTTGATTAAGAGAAATTTGTGTTACGCTCGGATGGCTCTTGACTATTTCTACCGAAACTGCATTACGTATGCTTTCTTTTTTCATCGTCATGATAATTTCAGCCATTATCCGTCCACTGCTGGTCGTAAGCCTCCCCTAAAGACTGCCATAAAGAACGGTCCTGAGCCACCTGCATCCACTGACTCCCTGCAATGCATTTCAGATCGTCACTCCATCTAGCGAGGGCTCGCCCTAAACTGCGTTTCCACGTGTGGGGTCATCACTCAAGAACCTTTCTCTCCTATCGGTTGTCGGTTCTTCGAGCTATATGACCAGCCCATTGCCACTTCAGCTTGCTTATGTCGGTTACTTTGGTTCCTTTGAGGATATCTTCTTATATCTTCGGATATTTTGTTTTTTTATGTAAAAAATCGAATCAATTCTTCTATCGAGATGACATCATCAGGAACGTTACCTATGGTAGTTTCTATCAGGCTCTACGTGGAAATTCACCTAAGAGGCTATATTGTTAGCAGTGAGGTCATAAGCCCCATTATTAGTATTTGCTCACTTTCTGAGGTTACTTTGGTAGTTTTTTTTTAAAGCAATTAAGCTTTTTTTTTTTTAATGGGGTTGTGTACCACAAAAAATCTGACTTCAATTAAAGCAAACCCAGATATTTCAATTTAAAAACTAAACCACTGAACCGATTTTGATAAAATTTCTACGGAACCAATCTGTAAGTATATCCTTTAAGATAAAATAACAATTTTCCAAATCGTTTCACAACTGACAGAGTTATGGGGTAACAAACATAAAAAAAATAACAAAATTAAATACCTCCTTATAGGAGTTAGTTGAAAACCCTATAGTTCCATTATTAATGCCTATAGATCACGCATTCTTTAAATGTCAATAAGATATGTTTTCGATTAACAATCACACATAAACACAATCGGAATCATCTGACTATCGGAGATAACATCAGTTATAAATCGAATGCGCGCGCGCACGATCAAAACGTCTAATGATAATGTGCGGAACCACCAATTAAGTACCATTCGTACTGGGCAGTACCACGTCAGTATTGATTTGTGATTGATATTATATACCCCAGGTTTATCCTGAGCCTGCTTTGTACTTACAATGAAATTTAAACTCAAATCTTTAAGACGTATAAACGAGTTTCGTATAACAATAAATTTGTCCGTTCCATAAACGTATAAGACATTGCAATCCGGTCAATTGAACTATGATAATAGAGTATATTTTTACCTGTTCCGTATCACACTTGCATTTTCAATATTAATCTCATTTGAACATATAAATTGCAACTTTAAACTGTAGCGAATTAAAGTTGAATTTTGTCTGTAGATTCGAATTCAGTTATACAATGTAAAGTAAGAACCTAATGGGCAGTAGATCAAAACTTTAGTAGTAGGTTGAGTACCCTCTAGGCATTACTTTTTATAATAGAAATGTTGATATAACATTGAATTTTGAACGTTATTACCATTTCAATAAAGACTCAAATATGACAAATCTGTTTATTATAAAGAAATTATTAGTAATTATCATATAAAATATAGTTTATGTAGGCGAGACATTAACAAATGCGATATCGTGTTAAAAAATATTTTGAACAATCAATCAAATGGAATTATCTCTTGATTTCTAATAACTAATTTTTGGATTGGTGTTTTTTTTTTTTTTATAGAAACATCGTTGTTAATTGGCTGCTTTAATGGGCTTTTATACTTTATTACCGGTAATAGTAATAAACATCTAGAAATATCGTCTGAGTTATAACAGAGAAAAACGATAGCGATCGTTCAATAATAAAACAGGCGTTCACATCTGTCAGTTATTGCATCTATTTTTTACTAGAGGGAGACTTTGTACAAAAGTCGTTTGCTTGGCCACCTCTGTTCCTTTCGTGTTTCTACCGTAGTGTTTTTTTTTTAATGGACGATAATGGAATGGTAACCCCGCCTGCGCTAACGGTATACACTGGCGGGGCACCAGTGAGGGATGATAGGTGACGGTGAAAGCAGGTCAGTTAGCCCATCGTGATGAATTGCATTAGAATTAACCACGATGGCTTCCAGGGGGAACCACGTGGAGGTCGGCCTGGTAGGGTATATTGCTAGCAAAGCCAAGTAAGACCCCATTACTAACAATCCCTTTCCCCCCAAGCAGTTGTGTTTGCATAGCTGTGTTTCGGTTTGAAGGGTGGTATATGGCAGTGAATTTACAGGGTACAGGGGAATAACACCTAAGTCCTTAGTAATGGCAACGCATAGGGGGTATCATGGGCGAAACAGTATACTCTGTTATGTCCATGGTACTACTCATGTCTATAGGCGACGGTTACCACTTTCCATCAGGTGGGCCGTCAGCTTGTTTGGCATTCTAAGTTGTATAAAGAAATAAAAGCATAATACATAGATAGATGACGCAATGCAATGTCACATTCGGTTTGTATGAATTTTCCGTTTTGAGCCTTTATTCTAATTATTTACCATTATTTTTATCCTGAATATAAAAACTAACCTCCTTATTTATAAAAACATAAAAACTCTCATTAACTTATTTTACTAAATTATGCGCTAAATTCTTAATTTAAAAAAAAAATTTCAAAATACATTAAAATTCTAATCTGATGGTAAACAGTCGCTGTAACCTATCGACGTTGGGGGGAAAGGGATTGTTAGTAATGGAGACTGAGAATCCCATTGCTAGCAATATACCCAACCAGGTTGACCTCCTCGCGTTTCCCCCTGGAAACTATCATGGTTAATTCCCGATGAATTCATCATGATGGGCTAACTGGCCTGTTTTCATTCTCATTTATTCCCCTTCACTGGTGCTCCGCCTGCGTATCCCGTTAGCGCAGGCACCCCGACTGCGCTAATGGTAACACCTACCATACCATTTTCACCCATCAAAAAAAAAAAAACCTATCGACGTTTAGTACTAGTAGTACTAGAATTTTTTTTTATGTAAGAAAATGAAATGGTAACTCCGCCTTCGTTATCGCCGTATACGCTGGGGGGGGGGGGGGATCAGTAATAGATGATAGTTGAGGACGGAGGCAGGTCAGTGTCACGGTTGAAACACGGATGAGACAGAGGTGGGCAAGCAAACGACATTTGTACAAAGTCTCCATCTGGTATATATAATGTCAATGGTAGAGATAGCCTTACTTGAACAAGAGTACCTAGTGCACAGCCGTCAGCTGCCCCTGACGTCCTTGTGCGGTACCTATTTGAATTTTGATGCGACCCCCATCTTGTATTGACGTCGCCTTCCCTACTTCTGATTTATTTAATTCCTATTCAGCAACATGCGGGGTGACTTTTGGGTACGATACAGAAATACATGCTTGCATTGGAGAGAACATATTTTTTATAGTTTTTCTGATATAAGAGGGAGACTTTGTACAAAAGTCGTTTGCGTGGGTACCTCTGTCCCATTCGTGTTTCAACCGTTAAGCAGTTGTGTTCGCATGGCTGTGTTTCGGTTTGAAGGATGGGATATGGCGTGAATTTACAGGGTACAGAGGAATAACATCTGAGTCCTTAGGAATGGCAACGTATTGGGGGTATCATGGGCGAAACAGTACACTCTGTTATGTCCATGGTACTGCTCGTGTCTATAGGCGACGGTTACCACTTTCCATCAGGTGGGCCGTCAGCTTGATTGCCATTCTAAGTTGTATATAAAAAATAAAAATTCGTTTTTGTATGTGTTTCATAAAACTCTACAGTGACTGACAACTATAGGGGTTTTTCTTTTTTTCGAATTTCGAATGCAAAATACTAGTCTTTTTTACAGAGTACTTTTTAAAAAATACTTTTGTAATCAAATTTTATATATTGATAACGATATGCCGTGAACTGTCCACTGCTGAAAACAGGCATCCCCTTGGGGGGTGTTGCTAATAGTTGCCACGCTTAGCAAGGGGTGAGCATTCATATAGCTATCCAAAATAAAAAAATAATAAAATTTATTGGACTTTGTTATGTTAACATTTTAATTTATTTGCGATCGGTCGGAATGTGAAAAACAAAAATCAATCCAGAATTATAAAGGCTTGTGGTCATAATTATAGAGGATAGGGGTGGCTGACCACCCATCCATTCTTCATAGCATATGCCCGAAGGTGATACTGAGTTACCATGTGATTTGAGAGCTGCTTGTTTTTTTTTTTACAGTACATCGATTGACAGATGTTAAATTTATTTTTATTATATAGTTCATTAGATTTTGATACTTTACTTTTTTTTATGAATGATAATAGAAATAGCGACTCATATTTATTATGGTTAATGCTGACGACCACCTGCAGCCAGGATTTCTTTATATTTTTTTAATAAATGATATTGGAATGGTAACACCGCACGCAGTAACGGTATACGCTGGCGGGACACCAGTAAAGGTCGATAGGTGAGGATGAAAGCAGTGAGTCCATCGTGACAAATTCTAGAACTAACCACAATGGTTGTCAGGACAATTTGCAAGGTGGTTGACTTGAAAGGGTATATTGCCAGCAATGGGGCAGTTTTATTGGTAGAAAATGGAATAGTAAGCCCACCTGTGCTAACAATATATGCTGGCGGGACACCAGTGAAGAGTAATCGATGAGGATGAAAACAGGCCGGTTAGCTCATCATGTATATTCATCAGGAATTAATCATGAGAGTTTCTAGGGGGAACCGCGAGGAGGTCGACCTGGTTGGGTATATTGCTAGCAATGGGATTCTCAGTCTCCATTACTAACAATCCTTTTCCCCCCGCAATGGGGCAGTTAGACCCTATTACTAGTAATTCCTTTCTCCCATTTTATTATTATTAAATTACTTATAATTACAAATAACCCGAACAAGGGGGAAGGGATCGTTAGTAATGCGGGCTACCAGTCCTATTGCTAGCAATATACCCTGTCAGGTCGACCTCCACGCGGTTCCCCCTGGAAACCATCGTGCTGAGTTCCATGTGTATTCATCACGATGGGCTGACTGACCTACCTTTTTTCATTATTCACCTATTACCCCTCACTGGTGCCCCGCCAGTGTATACCGATAGCGCAGGCGGGGTAGCCATTCCATTAATCATACATAAAAAAAAAATAACCCGAACTATGCTACAACGCGTACTTAAAGTATAGTAACAAAGTAATAAGTATAAACAATAGTAATAAAATTGCAAATTAGTTCCATTGCATCCCTATCCGTCCATCCATCATGTTCGAAGGTGTACCTTTAGGTTACTAGAATTGATGGCCGCAGTATATTGGAGGAGGTACGGCGATCTAGAGTCGACTGTGGCCGATATCAACTGATATAAAAGTAGCTTATGATATGTAGCGACTTATACGTCTTGATACTTGATATTTAGACTTAATTTTTCAATTTCAATTTATTTTATTCGTTTTAATATTGCATTGTGTTGAATATTTTTGCAAGTGACAAGAAGATATCGTAAAATATAACAAAATAAAAAAAAAAATGAAGCAACAAAATAACCAGTAATAATTGTCAAAAAATAACATTACAATCAATTTACAAATGTCATCAGTAAGGCATAAAATAATAAAAGAGTCTTTTAAAATTCATCAATTGAGTAGAATGCACCTTTCCAACAAAAGAGTATAAAGTTTTATTTTCAAAATTCTCCAATCTTTAATAGTTATTAATGCAGTGGTTAATTTATTATACAATTTAACCGCTTGAAATTTTGCGCCATGTTTCACTATATTTAGTTTTGGTTGGACATCATATGCAACATTTTTTCGTCTAGAAATCATGCGTATATTTCTGTCTTCTCTCGTTTCATTTGGCAGACGATTCTTAACACAGTCTGTAACCACAATCAATATATACAAACTGGGTACAGTAAGAATACCTATAAGATATATACTCTTTATTGTTTCCTTCAAAAGATTACAATAGTAAACTTATTATAGATACAAACAATTACAAGAAATAATCACAGTGAGAAAACAATGGGCGGCCTTATCGCTAAAACCGATGTCTTCCAGGCAACCTTTGGTTGGAGAGGAGTAATTATAAACAGTTTGATCGGAGGCCACGATGAAAATTCTATTATTTCTAAATATGGAGATGTGATACATGTAATAATGTAAATGTATATCCCTACTCATTATTACAACATTATTAAATAAATACACATAATGTTAAAAGAGTAACTGTTGAGTTTCTTGCGGGTTCTTCTCAACAGATAACAACTTTTCGAAGTTAAAGAATTACAATTTAAAAGTGCTTGTAAACAATTATATTTGAATAAAGATGATTTGAATTTATCGTACAACATCTGTGTTGTTGAGTAATAACTACCGTGAGTCATACTGTATTTTAATTGTTTTTTTTTTTAATGGCATAGGGGATAAACGAACATGTGGCTAGGTTAGCCATGATAGTAAGTGATTACTGTCGCCCATAGGTACTTGCAACATTTGAGAAAGGACAAGTACGTTGCCGGTTTTTAAAGAAGGAATATGCTGTTTTCTTGGGGGTTTCATAATCATATCTGTTCGGAAATACTAAACATTTAATACTATTTAATATTTTATTTGCACCACGTCGTGGTCACACTAGAACTGAAGTGAGCGGCGTCTTGTCTGGCAGCTCGTATGTAGGTATTATGTACCTGAAAAGGTTTTTTCATCGCGTTAAGTACCGAATGCGTATTTAAAATATTTAGGAGGTTTCAATTTGACGGTATTCTATAACCGATTCTAAAAAAAGAAGTTTCTTACATAATAATTTTTTTTAACTATATTTGGCACCGATTAATTAAAATTTTGAACATATAGTAATACTAGCAATATACCTTAACACGCGGTTCCCCCTGGAAACCATCGTGATTAATTTTTGATGAATTCATCACGATAGGCTAACTAGCCTGCTTCATCTTCACCTATCATCCCTCACTGGTGCCCCGCCACTGTAACCCGATAGCGCAGGGCCATTCCATTTTCATCCATAAAAAAAATCGTTTAGATCAAAAGTTAGTCTTGTAACGATCAAGTATCAAAACCAATTGCCGTCCCACCGCACAGAGGGCGCCGCGCACTCGCATTACAACAAATCATTCAACCGGAGCCAGTTCTGAAGCGTTTCCATTCTTTTATTGATTTATTTCACATTATATTAATTTAAAAAGGAAAAAAAAAAAACCACTACTAACATATCCGAACTGGTTATTTATTAAAACGTTCAAATCCCGCCCAATCTGATAACTTGGCCATATTTATAGTTATAGGTAGGTACATAATAGTCCATTTTTTATTTTTTAACATCATCTGCCAAGGGTTTTCTGATTTGATTTTCTCTATTTCCTTTATCTGATTAGTAATAAATATTGTGTATGTGTGAATAAATTAATGATGGTGAAGTCACGTATCATTTTAGTTGAAATATAAAAGATTTATGGATTTTACCAGAGGGAGATTTTGTACAAAAAAATATTTAATTGTTTTTTTTTTTTCTTTTTTAATGGATGATAATGGAATAGTAATCCTGACCACAGATAATATAATACTAACGGTATAGGCTGGTGGCGTACCAGTGACAAATTATATGAAAGGTGAGGATGATGAGGTAGGTCAGTTAGCCCATTGTGATGATATAATTAACTTTGGATTAAGCACGACAGTTTTTAGTGTGTGGGGGGGGGGGACGAGAGGAGAATTTTTTTTTAATACAACTTAGAATGGCAAACAAGCTGACGGCCCATCTGATGAAAAGTGGTAACCGTCGCCTATAGACATGAGCAGTACTATGGACAGTCATTCCTCTGTACTCAGTAAAATCACGCCATATCCCACCCTTCAAACCGAAACACAGCCCAAACACAACTGCTTCACGGTTGAAACACGAATGGGACAGAGGTACCTAAGCAATCGACTTTTGTACAAAGTCTCCCTCTGGTCATTATTTTAGGTCACTATTAATTTAGGTCACTTACAAATTAGGGAACGGTGCAAAGTTCGCTTTGGAATTACGAATAATCATTGCGCAATATTACATGTAGGCACACCGTTATAATATCTCTCCGCAGTCGGATAAAAAGTGTATCAATTTTTGACATCAAATCGATTGTCAACATCCAGCATCACATATGTTCAGGTACGTGAATAATGTGTTCGATCTGCAAAGACAATTTCACGGAACCCACTCCAAACAGAGATCGCACCTAACAAATAAAACGTCTACACAATATGTAGTTGTCAACAGTTGATAGGACCTGTCTCTCAAACTATCTACTCTTTTATCAACTCCTGAACATGCAAATAGCTCGCCCACACAAGCAAATTTCAACTTTACATCATTCCGGTTTCAGTTTATAATCTAAAGTGCACGTGTTGCGACTTACGACGTTTACCAATTTGGTAACGAATATTTCGGATCGACAATTTGGAATCGTTGTGCGTAATTCGAATTACGAATCCGTTACTTGTTCACTTGTGGGCTTCTCGTGAGACGTCACGAATAGAAGAGCAATGGTTAATGAATGAAGCGATTGCACCGTAATAGTTTACGTTGTACGGCGCCCAGTTCGGTTCACCATCCTTCGGGAGACAGCAGCTAGGTGTTGAGGTGATCCCCGGTCGAGATAGATCAATGATATGTCAAAATCGTGTTATACTTGTGGGATTTATGCAGGCTTGTTGCGGTAAGCAATCGGGACAGTGATAGATTCAGCTTGGTGGGGAAATGTTAGGCATTTCCCACGCGATCCGGTGCATTGGTTTGATGTGTTTATGACCTTTTAGTGTATTAGCAGTTATTAGTGACAGATATATCGATTATGAATCGATATTGCAAATCGATTTAGTTTATGCGAGAATTTGGACTGGATTGTGTATACGTATGTTATGTATACATATATGTATAATACTAAATTATCTTTCTATCTGTTTACTCATGCAAAGCCGGAGCAGATTGTTTGTAAATAAAAATATATAGGTAGTAGTATAGTATAAAATATTTTATATACACATACATCACTTAAAAAAAAAGTTACTAATATCAAAAATATGTAACTGACTACAGCATGGGGTTCTTCAAAAAAGCGATAAAGAGGTTTCTTCGGGGTCGACAACGCGCGTGTAAAGACTCTGGTTTGATTTTTTTGAATTGATTGAAGGTATCCATTTATGACTAATTACAGTTATATGATTTTTTATGACAAGTTCAATAATAGTTGGTTGCCATTAATTAAATTCCATTTTAAGAAGAATATTCCTTATATTTTTTTATGTAACTTAGAATGGCAATGAGCAGTACCATGGACATAACAGAGTATACTGTTTCGCCCATGATACACCCCATGCCTTGCCATTCCTGAAGACTCAGGTGTTATTCCTCTGTACTTTGTAAATTTACTGCCATAACCCACCCTTCAAACCGAAACACAGCCATGCAAACACAACTGCTTCACGGTAGAAACACAAATGGGAAAGAGGTGCTCAAGCAAACGACTTGTACAAAGTCTCTCTCAAGTAAATGAAAAATGTGCCAAATTTTATATTTATAAGAAGAATGATTGTATTAGTATCTTCTCATACATTTTTTACAATATATATATATATATATATATATATATATATATATATACATACATACAGTGTAGCTCATATTATATATTAAGCGATAATTAAACATGTCAACTATTGCCCTATTTTCGTTGTATGTTAAACACATTCGCCAAACTGGGACATATATCATTAATTGCTTCGCCAGAGCCACACGCGGCCGTCCGCGTCAAACCTTCAAAACACCATTAAATTAACGCTCATTGTCTCAAACTTCTATCGGCTCGGGATCGGATCGAACAAAACAGCGTACCTGAATAACCCAATAATTGTGTACATAAATCATTTGAACGACTCCTGATAATTCTCCCCGCGACTCGATTGTTTGGTGTCGGACAGGAGCGGGTAGCGGGCGCGTTGTCTTGTACCTGACAGACAAAAAATTTAATGAAAAACTTTACAATTGGCTTATGGGGAAATGTTTTTGTTCACTTAAAGACTATTTTAATGCAAAATGTAGGTCAACTTGACAGGGTATATTGCTAGCAATGGGGACTAACCTACCTATCACTAACAATCCCTTCGCCCCTCATCATGAAAGTTACATACAAGCATACAGCTCGTCTGATAATAAGCAGTTATTGTACCTTATTATAATCCATAATGGAATGTTACAGATAGATAGATACTCTTTATTGTTTCCTCCAAAAGATTACAATAGTAAACTTACTCGAATTATAAATATCAACAATTACAAGAAAGATAGAGGAGAGGGTAGTAGTGTAATTTTTTTAATGGATGATAATGGTATGGTAACCCCGCCAGCGCTATCGGTATACACTGGCGGGGCACCAGTGAGGGGTGATAGATGAGTATGAAAGCAGGTCAGTTAGCTCATCGTAATGAATGCAAGACTTATTAACCACAGGGAGAACCGCGAGGTGTGTATTGCTAGCAATGGGTTCATTAGACCCCATTACTAACAATCCCTTTCTCCCCTAATCATGAGGGTTACAAACAAGCATACAGCTTGTCTGATAACAAAAAGGTAATTGTACCTTACTATAAATATTAATGTAGTGTTATAGCGATAGAGGAGAGCGTAATAGTGTCAAAGGAGAGTGTAAACCGCTACTCGCCTATGACACGGGCCGCAACGTAATTCTCCCTCAACGTAAGGGTTTGAGCAGACCGGCGATAACGCGATACGTGCAAAATGCGACTTTTCAACCTTTTGTGGGCTAAAAGACGCGATAATGTCTATAATGTATGCGTTTTGTTGGCGTATTTTTGTGTTTGTCACAATTTACGACTATACCTAAGGTCGGGGACACGCTTGCGATGAAAATATGTGAATTATTAGATACAGAAGGTTATCTATTGTAATAGAAGTGGCAGGATAAATCACTTGTTTTATATATTTTATTTTAATATCGTATCTAGAATATTAGCTTATATTTTGTTGTATCAATCGTTAACAGAGGAATCTGAGTCCTCAGGAATGGCAACTATCATGGACGAAACAGTATACTCTGTTATGTCCACGGTACTGCTCATGTCTATAGGCGACGGTTACCACTTTCCATCAGGTGGGGCGGCCGCTTGTTTGGCATTCTAAGTTGTATATAAAAAAAAAAAAAAAACTATCCAGTGCTGAACATAGCCTCCCCCATAAAATTGGAGTTGCAAGTAGTTATCGCTCTTGGTGGGATTGGCAACAGCAGTTTTGCTTTTGGTAATGTTTTAAGAGGGACACTGCTATCCATCTGTCGCCTTACCTTATTCGCCTCTTAGGATACGTACGGGAAAGGAAGTTGTAAGTTAGTCTATGCAGGGATCAAATGGGATTTATATACGAAACTTTAATTATAATTGTAGAAGACATTCTCTGTCTAGTGTGTGAATATTTTTAGATAACTCGCATATATATATATATATATATATATATATATATATATATATATATATATATATATATATATATATATATATATATATATATATATATATATATATATATATATATATATATATATATTTCATTACGCATCTACAACTTCATAACTAACTCCGTCAGTTGGGAAGAAAGGGATTGTTGCTAGCAATATAAACCAGATCTATTTGGAAACTATCATGGTTAATTCCTAATGAATTCATCATGATGGGCTAACTGGTCTGTTTTCATTCTCATCTATACCCTTCACTGGTGCCCCGCCATCCATTTTCACCCATCAAAAAAAAAACTCCGTCAGTTGTAAACCGATTTGGAAAATTCTTTGTTTATATGAAAGAACATACTTATAGGTTGGTCTCATAGAAATTCCATCAAAATCGGTTCAGTAATTTAATTTTTAAATCAAAATAACTAGTTTTGTCACATTTGAAGTTAGTTTTTTTTTTTGTGGAAGTCTGTTTTGAAAAATTAACACAACAACAAAATATGTCTAAGTTAACAAATAACTATTTAACATATTTAAATATGAATTATAAAATATGAATAAAATACATAAACGTAATAGAGAAATTAATATCAACGTTATACCAAATCGGCGTTTGGAGCAATAATTCATGCGGAATCCGGAACGCAGGACTTGTTTTTAGTAACACCCAGTCTTGTATGACCATTATATAAAGAAATACAAATTGATTTATTATTTTCCAATAAAAAATATTTATTATGAAAATATTGTATTTCAAATTTATATTTATTATTAATTTAGTTAGAATAATTCAATATTTATTTATATTGTGATTTGTGAATTCTTAATAAAATTCTATTTTATCGATTTTATAATATTATTTAAAATATTTCCAATTTGTTAAATTATTTTTATTATAAAATATATTTTTTGTTTAATTTATATATCATACGTATTTTTTTTTTAGTTTTTACACGTGACTTCACTTTTTACTGACTAGGACAAAACGTAGCCTTTATCCTTCTCTGTTCTATATGGTATACATACTATGTATATACCAAATTTCATAGTGCTTGGTTAAGGTGTTAATAGGCAAGAAACAAATAAACAAACTCACTTTCACAGAGAGAAATAGGATTGTTAGTAATGGGGTCAAATAGCTCTATTACTAACAATATATCCTGTCAGGTCGACCTCCACGTGGTTCCCCCTGGAAACTATCGAGACTAATTCTAGTAGAATTCGTCAGGATGTGCTAACTGACCTACTTTCATCTTCATCTGTCATCCGTCACTGGTGCCCCGCCAGTGTATACCAATAGCGCAGACGGGGTTACCATACCGTTATCACACATTTAAAAAAGAAACTCACTTTCCCATTTATTAAAAGTAAGGATAAATACGTCTGAACATATTGGAATGAAAACAATGTCTATTGCAATAAAAACAGTATTTGTTTCATTGTTTTTCATCATTATTCACCATTTCAGCCATGATCTGTCCACTGCTGGACATAAGCCTCCCCCATAAACTGCCATAAAGAACATTCCTGAGCCACCTGCATCCACTGACTCCCTGCAATGCATTTCAGGTCGTCACTCCATCTAGACCTCCTATCTACATTGCGTTTTTATTTCATTGTTTTTACTGTGAAATAAAAATAATTAAATAATTATATATCAACTAACCAGAGGGAGACTTTGTGCAAAAGTCGATCGCTTGGTTATCTCTGTCCCATTCGTGTTTCAACCGTGAAGCAGTTGTGTTTGCATGGCTGTGTTTGGGTTGTGGGATATGGCGTTACTGGGTACAGAGGAATAACACCTGAGTCCTCAAGAATGGCAACGCATGGGGTGTATCATGGGCGAAACAGTATACTCTGTTATGTCCATGGTACTGCTCATGTCTATAGGCGACGGTTACCACTTTCCATCAGGTGGGCCGTCAGTTTGTTTGCCATATATATATATATATATATATATATATATATATATATATATATATATATATATATATATATAAATTATCATGTGGTCCCAGCATAGAATGAGCCATCCCTTCCTTTCCCGTGCGTGTCGTAAGAGGCGACTAAGAGAACTTATTGGTAAAGGGATGCGCAGCGGCGTCCCTCTTAAAATATCACCACAGTCCAAGTGTGGTGGGGGGAAAGGGATTGTTAGTAATGGGATCTAATTAACCAATTGCTAGCAATACACCCACCCTATCACGTCGACCTCCACGCGGTTCCCCCTGGAAACCATCGTGGTTAATTCTAGTGAAATAAATTACGATGGGCTAACTGACCTGCTTTCATCGTCACCTATCATCCTTTACTGGTGCCCCGCCGGTGTAAACCGATAGCGCGGGTGGGGTTACCATTCCATTATCATCTATTAAAAAAAAGCCTAAGTGCGGTTTCTATTTTTGAATATCTTAAAAGTCTGTTATCCAACATTATTTTTTTAATAACAGACTTTAAACTTATTTGTTATTGGACCAGTATATTGTAACTAAAATAGATAGACAGATACTCTTTATTGTTTCCTCCAAAAGATTACAATAGTAAACTTATTATAAATATAAACAATTACAAGATTAAAACATATAGATACCCATCCCTAATGAGTGTTAAGGTATACATTCCATGGTTATAACCAATAGCTACCACTTGCCATCAGGTGGACTGTCAGCTTGCTTCCCAGTGCGTCATGTTTAATTTTTTTTTAATACAACTTAGAATGGCAAACAAGCTGACGGCCCACCTGATGGAAAGTGGTAACCGCGCCTATAAACATAAGCAGTACCATGGACACAACAGAGTATACTGTTTCGTCCATGATACCCCCCATGCGTTGCCATTCCTGAGGACTCAGGTGTTATTCCTCTGTACTCAGTAAATTCACGCCATATCCCACCCTTCAAACCGAAACACAGCCATGCAAACACATCTGCTTCACGGTTGAAACACGAATAGGACAGAGGTACCCGAGCAATCGACTTTTGTACAAAGTCTCCCTCTGCTAAAAAATATAATTAAAAAAAAATTCAGTTCCAATAAAATTGCTGTAAAAAAAATTGTACGACGATTCATTTTGCACAATGTCTAATAGATTTCCCTGTTAAGTGCTGTGCTCCGAACAATTTCATAAAGAAAAAAGTTTTTAGCCGAAAGCGTCGGCAGTCGGCCGCCATTCATTAACACTCACGTACAAGCAAGGGCGACGTCACGTGATGATTTAAGGGTCCGCGCAGTAATGGCGCGATAAATAACGCGGTCACAACGCTACACCCGCCTAAGTACAGCCGAGAATGGCGCCACTTAGCCGGCCAGCGCCATCTAACGGCGGCTCTCGGCAAATACAACAATATAAATCACCCCCGTTGTTTTTGATTAGTCTGTTTAATATCGCTGTGTACGAAATTTAAATTTATAATTTTTTTCTTAATTTAACAAATGTAATATTTTATTTGTTTTCTATATTTGTGTACAATTGTCATTAGTCATAAAATATAATATGGTTAACAGAATATAAGAATTGACTGGTTATTTTTAATAAATCCATTTAATCCATACATTTATGTTCTAATTTTTCAATTTAAGTATCTAAATAAATTGGTACTTTCTTCATTTTTATAAAATTATTTATTATATTGCTTTAATCAATATACTTTCTACATTTTAACATAGATGTCGCTAGTCACATGGTCAATGATCATATCAAGTAAACTATTTAGAAAGAATAATATATAAATTGCTGATCAAATACGGTCAAATTAAAACTAAATGTAATATAAAAATATTTATTTTACAAGGACGTGTAATATCACGATTTTCTACAATTTACATAAGTATTTATTGTACTTACGAAATTTTACATTCCAATTATTACTATTTGACATTATTTTTCTAACAAATATTTATGAATATCATAATTATTATTATTGTTAATGTTAGTAAAAGATACTTCACTAGGCTAGTAATTATGAAAAGAAATTGTAATTCACAATATTATGATGATGATAGATCTATTGAGCGATGTCGTTGATTTAATGTTTCAATCAATAATAAGAGTCGTTAGTTTAATATAAAACATAAAGGTGGCGTGACCACATCGAGAGTTCAGTTGCTATGGTCATAGACCATAAGCAAAATGAAGACATTAGACACGTAACACCAAATTTAATAGTGTTTAAATATTTCAATAGATGGCGCTTTTTGCATAATTTGTCTATTTTGTCCATTTACGTAAAAATATAGGTAAAGACTATTATTATTCCTAAACTTTTTTTTTATTACGATCTGTGTATCACAAGAATTAATAATAACAATATAAACTTACAATACAAAGTATAAAGGTGCAGGCTACTGTCGACAAGTTAGAATAATCGTTTGCCGTCAGATGTTTGTTGTGGGGTGGGATATGGCAATGAAATTATAAGGTACAGAAGCATAAGCATAACAGCTTAATCCTTAGGAACAGCAACACGTGGAGTATCATGGACGGCATAGTATACTCTGTTATATCCAGGGCACTGTTCATGTCTATATACCACAGTTACCACTGTCCATCAGCTGAGCCATCAGCTCGTTTGTCATTCTAAATTTTCTCTACTTCAAGTATTATGGTGGAAGTTTCTAAATTTTTCCAACGTTAGACAAAAACAGCTCGTTTGAATCCGCTTTAAGCGCTTTGCGATTGCTTATTTGCTCTTTTAATATAACTCCGATTACGTTCATAATTGATCGCATTAAGATGCCACACCGTGATTTACAGCGGAACCGCGGTTCCGTTGTCGCAATCGCAATCGTTCCGAATCGCGGAAGGGCCGTTATCGTTGCTTCTGATCGCACGTTGCAAACGGTTACTCGTTAATTTTCGGAGATGTCACAAACCGCGGCCCGTACGCTTTAGGCTATTAGCACAATGAGTGCAACAGAAAATGTTTTTCCAAGAGATAACAGCATGGAGTTCTTCAAGAAAGGGGTAAATAGGTTTCTTCAGGTTCGGCAACGCGCGCGTAATACCCCTGATATTGCAAGCGTTCATAGGCTACGGTAACCGCTTACATATCAGGTGGGCTGAATGCTTGTTTGCCGCCTTAGTGGTATAAAAAAATATATACAAGCATCTAGATTATGGAAAAAATACAGTTGTATTACAGTGTAACCTAATGTAAACTGGACTCCTGTTTCCGTACTAAGCCATTCATTTGGGCCGGTGTATGTGTAAGTCGTGGCTAATACAGCCAGACAAGCTCCGCTCGGAAGCACAGAAGCTTCTCGTACCTTCACAGGCCTCACGACCTTAGGGGCTACAGCTACACATCCCAAGATAACGTGAGTAACCGTTTTTTGGACGTTAAAACAGCCTCCACATAGAGGACTGTCTGTGGCTCTTATTGTGTATAAATGTTTGTTTATACGCCAATAGCTCGTTATTGTCCCTGTCATGTTTTAAGATTTTTTATATCTTAATGTAATAAATGTTTTGTCAGTCGTCAAAACAACACTGACACTGTCAATTTTGATTGTCTACAATCAATAGCCTGTATCCATTTTTGGTTTTGTATGTCAGTGGATCTTTAACAGATCCTTTTTCGAAACTGTGAGAAAAGAAGAGGAAGAAGCAGGTACGGGCCTGCTACTTTCGTTCCAGAAACTTTTTTAGCTCACCTGTGAGATCGTTATCATAAAAAAAATCCACTGTGCCCCTTTATCCACTGAATCCGCTAATTTAATTATTTCAAAATATCTTAACTAGTGCTCGATAGCATTTTATTATTAAAAATACAGTTTTAATAGTAATAAATAAATTGAATAGTAATGCCATTATTTTTATTAAAAAATAAATGATACGTGTCGATGATTGACACGACGTTTGACACAATTTGACAGAGCAAGTAATTACTATGTTATAGTTTGGTAGATAAGAGATTTAAAATGTTAGAATTTAGAACGTGGAATTGTTATATCTATATACGAATATAACTTGATCCTCGCACAATACATGTAAGTTTTGTATGACTATTTTAGTATGGCTATATATTATTTTCGAAAATTTATTCTATTCGTATTATTGATAGTCAACGTCTTACTGACCCACTGAAACTGCGCAGAGATGTTGCATCTCTGTGCGTCTTCTACCGAATTTATCATGGCGAGTGTTCTGAGGAATTGTTCGGATTGATACCTGCTGCTGATTCTCACCACCGTACAACCCGCCACAAATTAAAGTTTCATCCCAATCATCTGGACGAGTGGCGGTCTTCCACCGTGCGTTTTTCAAGGCACTTTCGTCCACGCACAACCATTCTTTGGAATCAACGTCCAGCAGCAGTATTTCCGAACCGATACGACAACATAACCTTCAAGAAAAGAGTTTATTCCTTTTTAAAAGGCCAGCAGCACACCTGCAATGCCGTTGGTGTTGTGGGTGATCATGGGCGGCGGTAGTCACATACCATCAGGTGAGCCGCATGCTCGTTTGCCCCCTGTGGTGTAAAAAAGAACGTGGCTGAGGCAGATCACTAGTTCAAAACAAATACCTTTCACATGCGATTTGTAACGTATCGAGTGAGACTGTAGGATAATTAAACATAACTCAGCGCTCCCAGTGCACCCCCGGTCTGCCATCCCGAAGTTAATGCTCCAAAGTTCTCGCCCAAATTTTAATAATAATATATCTTTGTAATTTATTCGATCGGCGGTGGCAACGGCGTTTGTTCGTATTTTAGCATAGATCGACGCCGGCGATGAGTTATGAACAAGTTTGCGCTGACTCGATATTGCTCGCGTTAAATACCTTTGTACTATGTGATTTTGCATTTAATGTCTTATACCGTGTGGTCCCGGTATAGAATGGACCGCTCCTTCCTTTCCCGTGGGTGTCTTTTTCTTTTCTCTTTTATGCAACTTAGAATGGCAATCAAGCTGACGGCCCACCTGATGGAAAGTGGTAACCGTCGCCTATAGACATGAGCAGTGCCATGAACATAACAGAGTATACTGTTTCGCCCATGATACACCCCATGCGTTGCCATTCCTGAGGACTCAGGTGTTATTTCTCTGTACCCTGTAAATTCACTGCCATATTCAAATATGTCGTATGAAACAACAAAAAGAACACTTCAGGTCCTGGTCGCAATCGGTCGATCATCGGGTGCCCAATTGGATAGTGTAGAGATTGCGTGCTCGGCGACGGACCTCTATTTCCGTACAGTCGTCAAGTGTATTGCCAACCTTACAGTTACGAGTGAAGATTCGCATCTGGAAAAAAAAGAAAAGAAAAGTTAAAATTTTAAAGTAATAGAATAAAAACAAAGAGACTATAAATAAAAAAATTGTAAAAAAAAAACTTAATTTATATCGTAATAATGAATATACTTACCATCATATCGTCATAGTCGTAGAATACTGACGGATCTGACAAATATTACATATATAGATCTGTCAGTATTCTACGACTGTGACGATATAAATATGCATAAAACCAAATAAATAAAACATAATTACATTTGGTATCTCGATAGCGAAGTGTCACTAGCTCTCAATATTTAGGAAAACGGTATTCCGTAGCAAAAAAAAAATGTCGTATGTCAATGTCGTAGGAGGCGACTAAGGAGGGCGAGGGATGGTCAGCAGTGTCTCCCTTAAAACGTCTCTAAAGCCTAACTGCGATTGCCAATCCGCCTGCCAAGCGTGACAACTACTGGTAAAACCCCCCAAGGGGGGTTTATGTTCAGCAGTGGACAGTTAAAGGCTGACATGATGATGATGGTGAACTGTTACTAGCTGAATCCCGTGTCATCGCCTGCATCCATCAGTACATCGCACGCTTAAATCCAAATAGGTATTAATTATTTTATTTACCATATTATCTAAGAAATAATTCTTGTAAGAGGCAACAGTATACTCTGTTATGTCCATGGTACTGCTCATGTCTAAAGGCGACGGTTACCACTTTCCATCAGGTGGGCCGTCAGCTTGTTTGCCATTCTAAGTTGTATAAAAATAAAGTTTTATCTTATTTGTTTTAATTATATACTAATTTTAAATTTTATGAGCTGATATTGCTTAGTAGACATGAGCAGTACCATGGACATAACAAAGTATACTGTTTCGCCCATGATACTCCCCATGTGTTACCATTCCAATTCACGCCATATCCCACCCTTCAAACCGAAACACAGCCATGCAAACACAGCTGCTTCACGGTAGAAACACGAATGGGACAGAGGTACCCAAGCAATCGACTTTTGTATTTACACAAATTCATTATTTGCATAGTTGAACTTTTTAAGAAAAGCAACAACTGAGTTTCTTGCCTGTTCTTTTTGGCTTTAATTGCGTTTAATAACTATTGAAAAATGTTTAAATCTAAGTTTACTTAAATAAAAATGTATCTTTATTTCTTTCTTTCTATCACAACGCCAACCGACCTAACCCTTGAACGCTAGCAACGGGCGAAAACAACCGAAGCGTCCCGAAAAGCGGCCGAACGTCGATCCGACCGTCCCGCTGCCAAAGATTTGACGCCAATGGTAGCGAATCGTAAATTACCATTATCTGCAGACGCACGGTGGTAGTATTTATTATTTATGGGTCGGATCGACCGCCTCGGGCCTGATGCGAGGGTGGTTTTTCCCCGGCCCCGGCGGTTTGGCGGGTAACGTGTTATGTCGTGTTCTTAATATCGCGGAGCGTTAATTTTGATTTATGGTCACATTGTTGCAGGGTTGACAGTTGGTGCATAGCGATGATGACTGCATGACAGGTGATGCTTTGAAGCAAATTATTATAAGAAAACTCTCTTTATTATATTAGTTTTTAACGGAGTTCGAAAAAATCCGATTTTTATAATAAATATCCGATATATATCCCGGCTAAGAAAAAGGAGCGAATTTCATTCTGTAAGGGGATTACACGCTTAAAAATGTGAAAGGAATTTGTAAAATAAGTATCAAAGTATTACTACATTTATTATTTAAAAAAAAAACTTTTAAAAAGTAACAAAAGAATTACTTAGTGTTTATTAAAAAAATATTTTTTTAATGAACAATTAAAAGAAACAAGTACCTATTATTATAATAATATAATTATTTTTATGAGGTTGCCATTTTGGGGAGCAATCTAAATTATTCTGAATTGTAGTATTTCGCTACGTGTTGCCATGGATGTGATGGAAAGTTACCGTCGCCTATAAACATGAACAGTAGGATGGACATAACAGAGTATACTGTTTCGCCCATGATACCCTCCATGCGTTGCCATTCCTGAGGACTCAGATGGTATTCCTCTGACCCTGTAAATTCATGCCATAACATACACTTCAAACCGAACTTTCAATTAAAAAAGTAATAGTTAAAAGCTCCACACAATCGATAAAATTACATCATGCAACAAAAAGGACTGCTTGCTTGTTCGAAATCGATTAGTACAAGGAAACGACGCGTGACAGTGCTAGTATTTACGCGAGATGTACATAACTCCATCGCCTGCTGCCTCCCCCGCAGCGGCCCCTCGCGATGTGACATATCACACGTGTTGTGTTGATTCGATTTGCACCAGTTTAGTGCTGCTTTGTAAGGGAAAAAGGGATTGGGATGTAACAAAATGGTGATATTTGAGAGCGATTATTATTACGTCACCTTGATATTCCCGAGAGGGGGTGAATAGGAACGCTTACGTAAAGTGCATTTTGATCCAAAGATATTAAAATGTTGGCTTTCGTATATAAGGGCCTGGGCTTGATTCTTTATCAATTTTTAAAATTGGACCAGAAATAACTTTTAAAAATTGGAAAACTTGACATACAGGCTGGAGATATCGTTCTTGTTGTCGTTTTTCGACTTAATTTTAAGTTTCTATGGGAATAATGTTAGTTTTAATTATGGATAACATGGTAGAATTATAGTATATAATAAAGGCCAATGGTTAACAGCTGATATGGTGATGATGATGGTGATAGAGTACATATTGTACTATTTAAGTTTGCTATAAAAAAATACAATCCTTTACAATTCCATGAAATTGTATTGCTTAAACATTGCTGTGAATACCTGAACAGTAGCGACTATTAAATTCTCTTAGTCGCCTATCCTGGCCCATTCTATACCGGGACTATACGGCATCTAGAGTGATCAATACCAATCTAGTGTCATTTTTTTTATACAACTTAGAATGGCAAACAAGCTGACGGTCCACCTGATGGAAAGTGGTAACCGTCGCCTATAGACGTGAGCAGTACCATGGACATAACAGAGTATACTGTTTCGCCCATGATACCCCCCATGCGTTGCCATTCCTGAGGACTCAGGTGTTATTCCTCTGTACCCAGTAAATTCACGCCATATCCCACCTTTCAAACCGAAACATAGCCATGCAAACACAACTGCTTCACGGTTGAAACACGAATGGGACAGAGGTACCCAAGCAATTGGCTTTTGTACAAAATCTCCCTCTGGTATCATCTCAGTCATTATCCACTGCTGAACATAGGCCTCCCTTATAGACCGCTATGGCAGTCCATCAAGGAGGAATATAATAATAGGTATGTTCATAAGTCACCAACATCCACTGACTGGGGGAAAGGGATTGTTAGTAATGAGATCTAATGTTCCCGTTGCTAGCAATATCTCAGGTCGACCTTCACGCGGTTTCCCCTGGAAACCATCATGTTTCATTGTTGTCGAATCATGGTGGGCCGACTGACCTGCATTCATTCTCACCTATCATCTTCCACTGGTGCCTCGTCTGTGTATACCGATAGCGCGGGCGGGGTTACCATTTCATTTTCGCCTATTAAAAAAAACATCCTGCAATGCATTTAGAATCTAGTGTAGTTAAAGATCGATATTGATCCACGGGGAATTGTCGAAAATATCCATGAAAAAAAAACACGACAAGGACACCGAAACCGATGGGTTATCTCGCTAACGGCTAATTAATAAAACTTGCGCCATAATTCAAGCGTGCCGGTTGAGGTGGCTGTTAGCAAAAACTGTTGGCATCATAAACCTGTCAACGGATGAGCTAGTGCCTTTGTTGCGATGTTTCGTCGTGCCGGCCCGATAAATCTAATACGGGAGTAATTTGGACGAGGGTGTGTTTAGGAAGTTGCCATTGGTGTCTGCGAGTCTTTGTTGATGTCTCACATTGTGCAGATAGAGTGTCACCGTACAAATATTTCGACGCGAACAAGCCAACTTTTTATCAGTGTGTGCGTGAATAGGGTTGCCATTATGTACGTTTAGGTCTCAGTATTTTTTTTTAATGGGTGATAATATATAATAACAGAGTATACTGTTTCGCTCATGATACCTCCCATGCGTTGTTATTCCTGAGGACTCAGGTGTTATTCCTCTGTACCCTGTAAATTAATCGCCATATTCCACCCTTTAAACTGAAACACAGCCATGCAAACACAACTGCTTCACGGTAGAGACACGAATAGGACAGAGGTACCCAAGCAATCGACTTTTGTACATAGTCTCCCTCTGGTATCATATATCATAACGTTGATACCATAGCGTCATAATAGCGAAGTATGGGTTATCAACATTTATTTAATACATAGATAATAATCGTTTATATATGTATATTTTTATGTGTTACTCTAGATAGTAAACATTCACCTGAAAATAATACGACTCAAACACAACACTTACACACAACTGAAAAAAACATAATGTTATTACAGCGCATCAAACGGCGCCATAAAAACTTCGTCGAGGCAATAAATCTATCAGCAACTGCTGCCATCTATCAAACATGGCGGGCAACACGTAAAGGTGTAATGTGCAGCGTTGATTGATAGATGGAGTTGGTGTTTGGAATGCGCGCGCGCATGGTAGGTGAGCTACACCGATTTGATTTACTCTGTTTACAAAATAAACGATTTCGTTCTAGGAATATTGATTTATTCTAATACCTGCATAACGGTCTAGATTTTTTATTGTATATTTATGTCTAAACTTGCGAATTTATTTATGTACGTAATCTAACCAATAAAAAAAGAAAGGAACATTATACATTATATAATTAAGTACATAAGAGGTAATGTAATAACTGAAATTTATTGTTGATCGAACTGATTGTAGCGACATCTAGTGACGAATAGCATTACCATTATGTGTATTGTTGATAAAATCCATTTATTTGTTTTTTTTTTAATGGATGATAATGAAATAGTAACTCCGCCTGCTTTATTGGTATACACTGACGGGGCATCAGTGAGGGATGATGGGTGAGGATGAAGTAGATCAGCTGGCCCATTGTAGATCAGCTGGCCCACCGTGACGAATTCAATAATAAATAAATTACGATGGTTTCCAGAGGAGACCACGTAAAGGTCAACCTGATAGGGTATATTGCTAACAATGGGGTTGTTAAACCCTTACTTACTTACTAACAATCCCTTATCCCCTCAATTCATTTAGGGTCATTCATTCACGTCTATTATTTGAATAATTTGAACATTTGAATAACTTTTGGAGTAGATATGTAAGTTGCCGTATAGTTCCAACATAGGACAGGGCACCCTTCTTTTCCCGTGGGTGTCGTAAGAGGCAACTAAGGGAGGGCGTGATCTGGGCAGCAGCGTCCCTCTTAATACATCATCAAAGCCTAACTGCGGTCGCGGATTCGCCTGCGAAGCGTTACAACTACTGGCAACCCACCAAGGGGGAGGCTTATGTTCAGCAGTGGACAGTTAAAGCCTGATATCGTGATATATTATTTTGATGATGATGATGATGATGATCATCATCATCATCAAAATAATATATAAAAATAAAGTAAATTATTTGTTGTATGTATAATTTATTATTATGAAAGAGCGGTCTCTTCTAAAACAAGCAATTTTTCTTTTATTTACAATACAGGAGGCAAATGAGCATGGGCTCACCTGATGGTAAGTGACTACCGCCGCCCATGATCACCCACAACACCAGCGGCATTGCAGGTGTGCTACTGGCCTTTTAAAAAGGAATATACTCTTTTCTTGAAGGTTATGTTGTCGTATCGGTTAACAGAAGATAGATACCCTGTAATGTAACTATCTTTGTGTAAATTTTACACTATAAAAAAATAAATTATTAAAATTATTACTGTAAAGAGAAAATTGTTGATTTTTTTGTTTGTAATGGATAAATTCAAAAACTACTCAACGGATTTTAATAATTCTTTCATCTATAGAAAGTTACATTATCAGCGAGTATTCAAAAATATGAAAGTGTGTTTGTTTGTTTGTTACTTGATAGCGCCTTAACGGCTTAACCGATCACTATGAAATTTTGTATGCACGTACTATATGGAAAAGAATATAGGTAACTTTTTCCCGATCAGTAAAAGTCACAGATCACGCGATATGGGGTTTCTAAAAAAGGGTATATTAAGGTTTCTTCAGGGTCGACAACGTGCATTTTTTTTTTTTTACAACACAGGGGGCAAACGAGCATGCGGCTCACCTGATGGTAAGTGACTACCGCCGCCCATGATCACCCACAACACCAGCGGCATTGCAGGTGTGCTGCCGGCCTTTTAAAAAGGAATATACTCTTTTCTTGAAGGTTATGTTGTCGTATCGGTTCGGAAATACTGCTGCTGTACGTTGATTCCAAAGAATGGTTGTGCGTGGAAGAAAGTGCCTTGAAAAACGCACGGTGGAAGACCGCCACTCGTCCAGATGATTGGGATGAAACTTTAGTTTGTGGCGGGTTGTACGGTGGTGAAAATCAGCAGCAGGTATCAATCCGAACAATTCCTCAGAACACTCCCCATGATAAATTCGGTAGAAGATGCACAGAGACGCAACATCTCTGCGCAGTTTCAATGGGTCAAGTCGGACAGTAAGGCGTTGACTATCGATAATTCGAGCCGCCCGACTTTGAATGCGGTCTAACGGAAGGAGTTGGTACTGTGGCGCTCCTGCCCACAGGTGAGAACAGTATTCCATATGCGGCCTGACTTGGGCTTTATATAATTTCAGGCGGTGTTCTGGCATGAAATATCGTCTCACCCTATTGAGCACTCCTAACTTTTTGGAAGCTATCTTAGCCTTCTCCTCCAGATGACCGCAAAACTGGACGTCGCAAGATATATCAACGCCCAGAATTCCTAGACTTGACTTTTTATCAAGGGAAGTGCCCTGAAAGTGAGGAGATACGACAAACGGCGTCTTTTTTGCGGTAAACGCGCAGACTTGTGTCTTTTTGGGGTTAAATTGGACAAGATTTTGTTCACCCCAGATCGAAACTTGATGGAGTGAAGTTTCGATTTCAGACACAAGTCTATTCCGGCACTCATCGGTATGTGCCCGCGAGATCTTTGCATGACCGGTATATAATGTATCTCCTGTACTGTCGTCCGCATAGCAATGAATATTACTTATCTGTAACATATCATTGATATGCAGAAGAAACAGAGTCGGAGATAGTACACAGCCTTGCGGGACACCAGCATTCAAAGGTTTTAAATCAGAGCATGCACCGTCGACTACGACCTTAATGCTACGTTCCTTGAGAAAACTGGCGACCCAAATGCACAGTCTCGCAGGCAACCCAAATGAAGGTAGCTTTGAAAGCAGCGCTCTATGCCACACCCGATCAAAGGCCTTCGCAATATCCAGACTAACTGCTAAGGCCTCTCCCTTACTCTCGATTGCCACTGCCCATCGGCATGTGACACCCCTAATGTTGCAGGCGTCCATAGGTAACAAGCACAGTAACCGTTTACCATCAGACGGGCTGTAGGCTTGTTACCAACCTCAAGGTATGGGTGGAAAGGGATTGTTAGTAATGGCGACTAAAAATCCCATTGCTAGCAATATACCCAACCAGGTCGACCTCCTCGTGGTTCCCCCTGGAAACTGTCATGGTTAATTCCTGATGAATTCATCATGATGGGCTGTTTTCATTCTCATCTATCACCTTTCACTGGTGCTCCGCCAGTGTATCCTGTTAGCGCAGGCGCACGCCCATCATTCCGTTTTCATCCACCAAAAAAAACCTCAAGGTATGAGGGGGGGGGGGATTATTAGTAATCTGCATTGCTAACAATATCAGGTAGACCTCCACGCGGTTCCCCCTGGAAACCAACGTGACTTATTTATCATTAAATTCGCCACGATGGGCTAACTGACCTGCCTTTTCATCTTCGCCACTCATCCCTCACTGGTGCCCCACCAGCGTATACCATTACATTATCACCCATTAAAAAAACCTCAAAGTATAAATAAAGTCCCGACAAAGTTGCGGGTAAAAGCTGGTAGACTATATACCTACTATTTTCGAAAAGTCAATTTACCCGTACGAAGTCGGGTCGGATCACTAGTAAAAATAAAGCTAAACACAAAACGTTAAGCACATATTAGTTTATATTACATTTAAACCCTTTAATGTGTTCGAACCGAGATCCACTGAGAGACTGACGAAAGAGTCCCGCGGGGAAGCCCTAATCACTCACATGTGAAAGGAGGTAGGGTACTATCCGTTGACGTTATTCTATCGTGTATATACAGACGGTAAGCGTGATTTAGTACTCCTATATATTTTGTACATACGAAGTCGAATTAGCATCATTTTAAGAAAGTCTTTTGCAGTCTTCTTCTTCTTACTAATATGTCTTTAATAATTATTATTCATTTATTTAACTCTTTATTGCACCAAGAAACATAAAAATAAACAATGACATATAAACAATTCAAGTGAAATACAGTAGCATGGAGTACAGATCAAAATATACATATAAAGGTACAAAAGGCGGTCTTGTCGCTAGGACGATCTCTTACAGACAATCTTTAATGCAATAACTACCAATTTAATTTACGTGCAATTTGAATGAGATAGCTCTAGTTTCGGGATCAGTTCGTGATCCTTATTCATGAGTGACCGTGACACGAACCGAGCCTGAGTTGTTTATTTGTTTTTCTTAAATATGTGTTTCGCTCTTTTGAGGGCAAAGCAATAAACTGAAAACCTTTGGTTAAAGGAGAACAGATAAAAGTGGGTTACATAGAACAGAAGAAGATGTTTTAAAAAGATTTCGCGTAGTTTTACGACCGGCCGCCTGCCTGATGTCGGCCCTCTTTGGGAATGCATTTGTTGGTGGTTTCCGCCACCTACAGTATGGAGGAAAGGATTGAGGAAAAAAGGAAGGGAACGTTGGAAATGCGTAAAGGTAATTGGTAAATGAGAGGAATAAGGCACTTATGTGGGTAAGGAAGGGGAGGGGATACTGCAGCTGCGGAAAGGATTGGGGACACTGCATGCATACCCATATGGCTTTATTCTAGAATCGAACAGATTTTTTTTTTTTTTTACAACACAGGGGGCAAACGAGCATGCGGCTCACCTGATGGTAAGTGACTACCGCCGCCCATGATCACCCACAACACCAGCGGCATTGCAGGTGTGCTGCCGGCCTTTTAAAAAGGAATATGCTCTTTTCTTGAAGGTTATGTTCTAGAGAAGGACACCCCTGACGCGAAGAAAGTCTTCTACTCAATAATACCCCTAGGAAGGTTAGTGGGGGGTAATAGTTTGAAATTTATTTACTTACTAGCGGCCCGTCCCGGCGTTGAACGGGTGGACATTTTTACATTTTAAAAAAGTGGCTGCACATTAAGGCAAATTAAGGCTGCACACGCGACGGAAGCTTAAAAATGGAATAACTTCTCCCGTTTTCCCAACATTTCCCTTCACTGCTCTGCACCTATTGATCGTAGCGTGATGGAAAGTATACTATAACCTGACCAGGAGTATGAAGAATAATTGTACCAAGTTTCGTTAAAATCCGTCGAGTTTTAGTTTTTGTTTCTATAACGACAGACAAACAAAAATTTTACTGATTGTATTTTTGGCATCAGTATCGATCACTAATTATTTTGAAAATTATTATTTTGGAAATATATTTCATGTACAGAATTGATCTCTCTACAGATTTATTATGAGTACAGATTAAACTTTAATAGAGTTAGTGTAAATGATAGACTTACTACCATATAGCGTTATCTACCAGTCGACCACAGACAGGAATAACAGAAAATCTATTTGACGGTGTAAAAAGTAATTAAAAAAAAATAACATACATAGTATATTCATATTACATACATTATATCTATGTATGTATGTAATGGGGTCTAAAACCTATTGCTAGCAATATACTCTATAAGCCTTTGCCGTTCTAATTGCCATGTGGTCCCGGCATGGAACGGGTCTTCTCCTTTCTTTCCCATGGTTGTCGTAAGAGGCAACTAAGGGAACTTAATGATTGAGTGATGGGCAGCAGTGTCTCTCTTAAAACACCACCAAATGCCTAACTGTGGTTGCCAATCTCCCTGCCAAGAGTGCCAACTACTGGCAAAACCCCCAAAGTAAATACCATAAGAAAACGGCCCCTAGTCCCCGTCGGCTTTGCTTTTCCTGGCCAAAGAAGTGGTCACGGTAACGGCAGAGTAGACGGTGTTAAGAATCTCTAGCAGAGATTTCGCTACCAACCAAGACGATTGGACCTGGTAACATACAGTACACGAACCTTAAGGATCAATGAAAAGAGTGTGGAGCTGGGCGAAGAGGTGAACAAGTTACTTTGGGATATCATGGGCTTATCTGATGTCAGAAGACAGGGGAAGGATACGGTGATCCTTAAATCCGATAACTTGTTCTACCACTGGGAGGGTGACCATTCATCCCATGGCGGTGTCGAGTTCATCGTCCGTGAGTACCTAGTTAATAATTTTCTAAAGATAGAGAGTGTGTCCGCAAGGGTGGTTATACCTGATACCCAGAATTACCAAAAGCTTTTCGCTGAAGGTTATACAGATATATGCGCCGACCGTGACACACTCTGATGATGAGGTGGGGGCAATGTATAAGGACATTACAAGAGTCATACATTCCTCTAATACTCAATACACAGTATTGATGAGGGATTTCAACACTAAACTGGATGCAAGGAAAAACGATGAGACGAGACTGGGGAACTATGGTATCGGGCAGCAAAATCCAGGGAACAAGAGTTTTCTTTTATTTTTGGGGTTTGGATTTTATTTGTAGGACCTAGTCGGTCGCGGTACTCGCGGTTGCGCTAACGGGATATTGCGCTTTCGCCGGGTTTGGGTTTAGGATTGAGGTGGAGTAAGGTTATGGATTTGGAAGTTTTTATTTGTGGATTTTGGTGCAGGTTTTGAGAAATTATTTAGGGTAGTTGGTGAGGATTAAGGATGGATTGTGGAGCTGAGAAGGGTTTATGGGTTTTTTAATAGGTGATAATGGTATGGTAACCCCACCCGCGCTATCGGTATACACCGGCGGGGTACTAGTGAAGAATGATAGGTGAGGATGAAGCAGGTCAGTTAGTTCATCGTGACGAATTCGACAACAGTTGTTCACGATGGTTTCCAGGGAGTGGAGAGGGACCTAATAGTCGACCTCCACGTCTCTCTCCACTCCCTATTATATATTGCTAGCATTAGGGCTGTCTAACTCCATTACTAACAATGTCTTTCCCCTCAGGGTTTGTGGGTTAGGGGACAGAAGTTGGCTGACGTCATGGAGAAGACGGGACTCTTTATGATGAGCTCCTTTTTCCAAATGCGGTCACACAGAAAATAGACCTGGGCTAGCCTCGACGGATACACAAAAAAGAGATAGACTTCATAATAACGATTAATCGCCATAGCCGGACCAGAGGGAGACTTTGTACAAAAGTCGATTGCTTGGGTACCTCTGTCTCATTCGTTTTTCTACCGTTAAAGAGTTGTGTTTGCATGACTGTGTTTCGGTTTGAAGGGTGGGATATGGCGTGAATTTACAGGGTACAGAGGAATAACACCTGAGTCTTCAGGAATGGCAACGCATGGGGGGTGTCATGGGCGAAACAGTATACTCTGTTTTGTCCATGGTACTGTTCATGTCTATAGGCGACGGTTACCGCTTTCCATCAGGTGGGCCATCAGCCTATTTGCCATTCTAAGTTGTATAAAAAAAGACACACTACCTACTGAAATTTAATTCTATGGTTACTAACCAGGTCATAATCCATAAAATTTCCCCGCGTTACATAACATACAGAGGAATGTATGAATATATAATATTTAACATATATGTATCGATCGGTCAGTGTGTCTGTTGGAAATATGAAGTAATACCTAACCCACATAAGAGTAAACCTCTCGTGATGTTCCGAAATAAATTATCTACGAACGAGATTGGCTACTTGCAGTTGATCCATACTGTGGTATGCTCTACTTAGTTTTTAATCGAATACAAAATGGAGAAAATTCCAAATTAATCTTTTTTGTGTTGTACACGATACCTACATTAATTGTAAACGGATTGCAAATTCATCAATTGACTTCAAAAAGAAGTGGCTTTTTAAATCGGTTGTATATTTTTTATGTTTGTCTCCTCATAACTCCGTCAGTTGTGAACCAATTTGGAAAATTCTTATTTATCTAATAGGATATGCTTATACAGATTGGTTTCATAGCAATTTTATCAAAATCGGTCAGTGGTTTACGTTTTTAATCAAAATAACTGTAACTAGAACACGATGTTTATTTTCCAGTGATCCTAATAGTAAACGGTTGCTTTAGTTTATGAACGCTAGCAATACCAGTGGCATTCTACGCGTGTTGCCAACCTTAAAAAACCACAGTTTTGAAGAAACCTCAAATATTTAATAAAACTCGTCGCAATGAAGTTGTTTTTTTGTAACCAAAATTGGAAAATTATTTTATTTATCATTGCTATGTAGTTATTATATTTTTCGAGATATTTAAACACACGCCATAAGATCAAAAAAAAAAAATATTAATTTGTAAATATAGAATAGAATAGAATAGAAAATCATTTATTCAAATAAACTTACATTGAAGCACTTTTGAATAGTCATTACATTTTTTTTAATCTACCGCTCGTTCGGAAAGCTGTCTCATCACAAGAGGAACGAGCAAGAAACTTGCGTGTTGCTCTTTTAAATAATTTTATTATTACTTTACATTTTTAAGTTTAAGTGTGTGAATACAAACCACCAATTAGCACTAATTCAATTAATAATATAAAGTTCAAGGGACTGTATGACGCTGTATATGTTCCGTGGTGTTCATATATTTATTTAGTTTGCATTGTATATAGTATGAATGACATTAATATTAAAAAATACTATTTAAACAAATAGAAAAATAATAAAGCAAAGCCAATAGTGTACTTTTTTTTCAAAAAAAATTACTGTCACCCTTTTAATTCGTCTGTGACTTTTCAGTGACTGTTTACCGTCAGACTATACCATCATCACCCACAAAAAGGACTGACTTATTGCTAGCAATACACCCTGTCAGATCGATCTCCACGCGTTTCTCCCTGGAAACCATCGTGGTTAATTCTATTGGAATTCGTCACGATGGGCTAACTGATCTGCTTTCATCGTCACCTATCATCCATCACTGGTGCAGCGTATGCTGATAGCGCAGGCGGGATTGCCATTCTATTATCGCCCATTAAAAAAACTGGTGTGTACAATAAAAAATTAAATAAATAAATAAATTACATATCTAATTACTAATAACATATAACAAATTAAATATACAATGATAAAATTACAAACTGTCTCATAGACTTTTTTACGATAGATAGAGCATCTTAACGTGCGGTCTGTGTGTAAGAATTAAGCTCGGATAATTTTCAAGGGGCAGCAACTTAGCCAGACTGAAATATTGGTCTGATCACTACATCATACGTACATGTATTGATCATATCCATTCGTGGAGTCTGAAAGCCTTTGATTTATATCGTGGTATGTATATATATATATATATATATATATATATATGATATTATTATTATCATCAGCTTCATCATATCTGTCTAGCAGTAGACGTAAGCCTCTCCTCAGGGGAGGTTTCGCCAGTAGTTGCCATGTTTGGCAAGCGGATTGGCAACCGCAGTTAGGCTTTGGAGGTGCTTTAAGAGGGACGCTGCTGCTCATCTTTCACAGTCCGTTAGTCACCACTTATGACACACACGGGAAAGGAAGGGGCGGCCTATTCTATGCTGGGACCACATATGGTCGGCCTCATCGCTAAAAGTTATTTTTTCATGATATTAATATTACCAGAAAATGGTTATCAAAGTATTAAATATACTAACATAGTCGTATGTATATATATATATATATATACGACTACGTTACTATTAACAAAATGATCCGCCATTTATTGAATTCATTTGTTACAAAAAATGTGATAAATGAAGAACCGCTCGACCGATTTTGTGCAAACTTCACATAAACCATCTACTTAATAGTCCGAACAAAGACTAAACATTTGGTTAGGTGAGCACGTTCTTGAGTTATAAAATTACAACGAAAAATGGCATTAATTTTTATATATATAGATGTCTAATTTGAGTACTAATAAATGTTTTATTGGATAAAATAAATATTCCAATTTAAAAAAAAAGAGAATTGTGATGTATATCTTAGAGCAAGATATAGATAAAAATCCATTCATTCATTTATTCATTCATTCTTGTTCACGTAGCATAGAAGTAAAAAGTTGGCCTATTTTTTGCAATAAGTTTCTATTAAGTTACCCCATCTATTGTTATATGATCTATGCCCACTGGATATATAAATGAAGGTGCACGTAGATAGAGAACAAAAGGTCCTTATTATTTAACGTGCGAGTACAAAATTCGTGTGTCTGTCCGTCCGAACTCGGGCCGATATATCAACATTAGCGGTGTCCCCGTCCGCCGCGGAGGTCGGCACGAGACGCGTGGACACAGTATAAGTTGTGCTGGAAGTGACACAGTATAATTATTTAAACTCATTCGACTACTATTCTATACTTAAGAATGTTAGAAAAGTTATACATAGATATATAATCCTTTTAGATGTATAATTCATTTAGATGGTGATCTAAACCAGAGGGAGACTTTGTACAAGTCTTTTACTTCGGCACCTCTGTTCCATTCGTATTTCTATCGTGAAGCAGTTGTGTTTGCATGGCTGTGTTTCGGTTTTCAGTGGAATATGACAGTGAATTTACAAGGTACAGAGGAATAATACCTGAGTACTCAAGGATGGCAGCGCATGGGGGGTATCATGGGCGAAACAGTATACTTCGTTATATCCGTGCTACTGTCCATGTCTATAGGCGACGGTTACCACTTTCCATTAGGTGGGCCGTCAAAGAGAGTATATTGTTTCGCCCATGATACCCCCCATGCGTTGCTATTCCTGAGGACTCAGGTGTTATTCCTCTGTACCCTGTAAATTCACGCCATATCCCACCTTTCAAACCGAAACACAGCCATGCATACACAACTGTTTCACGGTAGAAACACGAACGGGACAGAGGTAAGCAAGCAATCGACTTTTGTACAAAGTCTCCCTTTGGCATTAAAAAAATTAATATAAAAAAATTGTTGCCCGTTAGCCACTTCCAGCGCTCGTATCTCCGTGTACCACCCATGGGACGTCAAAAATGAAGATTTAGCCCCTCGCCGCGTCATACGTTAAAGCTAACTAATGAAAACACGGCTGTAGCGGTGATGAAGTGGACGGCCCGCCGCCGCCCGCCGACAACTTGTCTTGCAGCTCTGTTTCATTCAGGTACTTATTTATCAAGCAGCTTACATATTGACGGTTGTTTTACTAGACGAAAAGAGGGCGATCTGTTTGAGATGGCCGGACAGATAGATGCGATGATGCGGGTTTGAATCCTGTTGGGTCCAAGTTTGGGTAGGTTATTATTATTATTAACTGTCCACTGCTCGTAAGGGGAGTTTTGATAGTAGTTGCCAGGCTTAGCAGGTTGGCAAGCGCAATTAGGGTTTTAGAGATGTTTTTAGAAGAGCGTTGCTGCCCATCCTTCGCTCTCTCTTAGTTGCCACTTACGACATCCATGGGAAAGAAATTGGTGGCCCATTTTATGCCAGGACATACGGCAATATTTAAGATTCTCAAAGGGTTATGAATTTAAAAATGATTGTCTAATCTATTTAGGGTCTACGAGTTTCATATTCTGCAAATATTGCTTGTTTTTTTTTTCTGTTTGGTTTGAAAGTTAGATATTTAGGCGAATATTTTTAATTATTTTTCTAATGGCAACACAGAAGTTCATTTTTGTAACACAGAGGCAAATAATTATGTTCCTTATCTGATGATAAGTGACTACCGCCGTCCATAATCATCCGTAATACCAGAGGAATTACTGGTTACTGGTCTTTAAAAAGGAACATGCTCTTTGCTTGAAGATTCTGATGTCATATCGGTTTGGAAATACTGCTGATGAAAGTTGATTCCTAAGCGTGGTTGTTTTATTTTATTTTTTATCATTTTCATCATCATATTAGCCTCTGACTGTCTACTGTTGATCATAAACCTCCCCTTTTGGGGTTTTGATAGTAGTTACTACGCTTGGCAGGTGGATTAGCAACCGCAGTTAAGCTTTTAGAGATGTTTTAGGATCGCTGCAATAGGCAATCCTTCGCCCTCCCTTAGTTGCCTCTTAGGACATCCACGAGAAAAAAAGGTGTGGCCTATTCTAAGCCGGGACCACATGGTATACGGATATTTTTGACATTGGGCGTAGGAAATAAGTTGACAATCAATATCATTGAAAATGGTATTTTCAAATTAGTCGCCGTAACAGTAAGTAACATATGCTCACATTGATGCTCATACTCATGATACACACTCATATCACAGTGCATGAGTTGTTTTATTAGATCTTTTTTTTTTATTCAGTTTAGAATGGCAGACAAGCTGACGGCCCATCTGATGGAAAGTGATAACCGTCGCCTATAAACATGAGCAGTACCATGGACAAAACAGAGTATACTGTTTCGCCCATGATACCCCCCATGCGTTGCCATTCCTGAGAACTCATATGTTATTCCTCTGTACCCTGTAAATTCACACCATATCCCACCCTTCAAACCGAAACAGCTATGCAAACACAACTGCTTCACTGTAGAAACACGAATGGGACAGAGGTACATAAGCAATCGACATTTGTACAAAGTCTTACTCTTCAAACTATTCAAAACTCAATATTTCTTTAATATTTTTTGTTTCGTCTCATACTCGTATTAGAATCGCAATTTCTGCAAAACGAAACTGCTTTACCAATAAGACTCTCCAAGACATTTTGTAAAGGTATTATTGAGTATCCCGAGAAAATCGGGCTTGTAATATATCTCGTGGACCCAGAACTATTATGTGCAATGTACCTTTAAGATCTTGTCTGATCGGCACAGACACAACAGTAAAAATTCACGGCCTGTGTTCCAGTGAAACTGCGTAAAAATCTACGACATCGGGTACCTTAACCCGAGCCGTTTCGTAATCTATCCGAGAAACGCGCGAGAACTTACTGCGAGATTGTGTTCTGTTCTTAGATTTTGTTGAATAATAACTATCATGAGTCATCATATTCAGATGATGATGATGACTCTTGATAGTTTATGGCTGAAATGATTATCAGACATTATCGGTCCACTGCTAAACATAGGCCAACGCCATAAGAGAGATTTTACCAGTAGTTGCCAAGCCTGGTTGCCAATCGCAGTTAGTCTTTGTTACATCCAGAGTCATGGATCATACTGTATTGTAATTATATTGGTTTTACTCATGTTTTAAATTAATGAATGCCCGACTAGTTTTGAAAGCCCTTATTCATGAGAGCGTTTCATGGCCGTGTTACGAGTAACACTGCGGGACAAGCGAGCTATTTACCACTACATAAGGCTTAGAATTGAACACATAATTACATCATCATAATAAATAATAAATAATAATAATAATAACATTACAATCAATCTACATTGTCCATTGCTGAATATAGGCCTTCCCCATATTTCGTCACAAAGTACGGTCCGGCGCCATTTGCATCCATCGAGCCCTGCTACTTTTTTGAGGTTAACGTAAACTATTAGATAATCGAAAATGATTAATCATTCAAGCATCTGTCTTGAAGAACGTACCACCTATACATGATTACCATAATCGCCCGTCAGTTTGTTCTATAAAAAGTTCAATGTGACACGAACTATCACTCATTAGTGGCTTGCCTAATTTTATATTTGTATGTGAGCGTAAAATTTATCGACCCACCTAGTATCTAGGTGTCAGGAGAAGGGATTGTTAGTAATGGACATTAGCGGTCCTATTGCTAGCTACCCTAATAGGACGACCTCCGCGCGGTTCCACCTGGAAACCGTCGTGATTGATTTATTATTGAATTCATCACGATGGGCCAACTGTCCTGCTTCATCATCATCTGTTATCTCTCATTGGTATCCCGCTAGCGTATATCGATAGCGCTGGCGAAGCGCAGGGTTACCATTCCATTATTATCCATTAAAAAAACTGTAGGTGTCTTCTCTGACTTCGCTCAGGTGTCTAAGTAACACTAATCTATCAATTCTGCCAATATTTTCGAAAATTTCCTTACTGTCTTCTGTATTACACAGACACTTTTTTGTGTGGAAATTTTTTATTTAATATTTTTCACTCTTTTTGCTATTTTTTTAAAACATGTTTTTTTCATATAAATCTTGTCCTAACAAA